>NW_024354911.1:4979250-5336970 GCF_902729225.1 Pteropus medius
GGAAGCAGATAGTTGAGATAGGGTAGGAGCACAAAGTTAGATTTAAGTCATAGTAATATTTTAGCATTTTGATTTAGTTTTCAGGTTGGGTCTGTAGGTATTCATTGTCCTATTAAATAAATGACAGTGTGTCATGAATCCACACAGGGTAAGTGCCCAATAAATATCGAATGCGTGAAAGGATCTTATTCTGAGTACCTGGGTCCAAAGTGGGATGGGGTTGGGGTCGTCTTTTTGGCTTCTTTGTCTAGGTTCCTCAGTTTTTATCTTCGTTCCAGCCTGAGGTTTCCTCTAATTAAGCTCTTATTGTTTTCCAAATAATGAGATTCTCCCGGTTCTCTTGGTGCCCACAGGATTCTTTCTTCCTGTCTGTTTTCTCCCTATTGTCTCCAGCTCTCCTCTCTCAATGGCCTTTGTTTATCACTAAGTGCCTTAATATCTTTAGCTATGAGATGAAGCCTGGAGTCTCTATTGATTTATCTCTCTTCATCACTTTGCTTAAAAACAGTAATTACTTAAACCATCCTCCTCTAAAAGGTCTATCGATTATAGATACAAAATACCATAGGATTTTACTATTAGAGTTATAGATCATCTCATCCAATCTCTATTTATAGGAAGAAAGCTGATACTCAGAGAAATTAAATGACTTTGGGGTCACACAGCTATGAGTAGCAGAGCTAAGACTGGAATCCAGATCTAACTTCTAAGACAATGTTCTTAAAATTATGTTGGACTGACAGAGTAGGCTTTGCTTGAATGACTGGCTCTCTGATACGTGAGTCTCTGTAACGGCAGGATGTATACAAGTACCCAACTTATTGTAGTTACTCTAGCATTTGGCCAACTTTATCTTCTGTTCCCTTCCACTCTATTCTGCTCTGCTTTTCTCTACTTCCTCAGGGTATCCTTAGCCTAGTGGCTTTGGGTCCCTTCTGGGTGTGGTGTAGAGAGCATCCATTTGAATAGCACAAACTCTAATGACTTGGCCAGAGTGTGCAGGTTAAAATGAGGGCCAGTGAAAACAGATTGTAAACTCCATCTGTTTTTTTAGTTCTGTTTAGAGACTTGTGATAAGTGTATACTCCAGAAACAAGGATCCAAAGATTATTCCAGCCACTATATTCTCAGGGTCTAGTCTTAGGAAACTGACAGAAGATCACTGGGTCACTTTGGGCAGGATAGTGTGCAACAGGATTGGGATGGGACAAGATTTATATCGTAAGGGCCATCTCTAAGACCAGCCATAGAAATCAGAATGTGTTTTCCTATCTGGGTTAGAACCTGAACAAGAATGTCACTAATAATCTTGCACTGAAAAACCCACGCTAAGAAGGTCATGATGCTTGGATGAAGAGCTAAACCTAGTTAAGGCTAATGGAGAAGGTAGAAACAGTGGTGGTAAGTGTCCTATAGGAGGAAGAAATTAGCAGTTCCAAATCCCGAGGCTCTCATTGCCCTGAGTTTCGTTCAGGCCATAAATCTATCATGAGGCTTAGTGTAGGTGCATGATGAATTGACAGCCTGAGCAGTGAAGTTTGTCAGTCCTGTGGTTATCATCCCCACTGCTGCACCATGGCTATCACAAAACCAAAAATGAAACAGAGTAGTTAGTAATAATAGAAAGTTCTAGGGGGAGTGGTGAGATAGCGACCCTGCTTATGGCCTGTAATGATAGCATCATTTCCCATCTTCATCCATCTTTCAATCTTTCTCACACACACAAATACATTGGTGGGGTGGGAGTGGGGTGGGGGTGGGAGGAATAAGGCACTTTTCCCTAACCAATAAAGCTGGGCCTGTGCTAAAGCTGAGTACAGAGACTGAAATCCTAATCACAGGCCAAAAAGAGTTGAGAGTAAAGGCATACAAGCACTGTTTTGTATCTAAGAAAAATCTAGAATGAGTCAGAATGAGTCTATAAAGGCTATACACAGGGCTATTCCGTGAGGAGTAAAAATGATGAAGGATTTGGGATTTAGATAGAGTAGAAACTGGAGGGCATTGGCACTACTTCCTAAAGTTTGGAAAGACTTTCTGAAGGAATCAGGATTCTTCAAGATTGTTACCTTGTGGTTATCTATGGAAAATTACTTATCACTTAACTGCTGTACTTTCTCCTTCTCTTGAATGACTCTGGTCACAGTGTTTTATGTGACTTTGAGACTAGAGAGATCTGACTTGGCTCTGCCTGCTTTCTCTCCACTCATTTCACTCAGCGTGGCATTTGATCTGAGGTATTCATGTCACCACTCTCCTGGGCCCCTTGTTACTGTCTCATTTCATGTGTTACTTCTCTGTAGAACCCTTTAGTGATTCCCTGATGTTCTCAGGATGAACTCTAGTTGCCTTAACATGGCCTACAAGGCCTGCTTGACTTGATCCTAGCTCACCTAGACATTATCTCTTGCCACTCCTCTGCTGTTGACTACACTCGACAAACTAAGGCATACTGCTTTTTTACCTCCTGGCCTCCCATATCTTGTTACCTCTACCCAGAACACTGCCCCCGCTTCATGTAACTCTTTCTGATACTAGAGTTCTCAACCTAGCTGTCACCAGGAAGCCTTCTCCAAACGCCTAGCTTAGGCTCCTTCTCTTCTAGCTTGCACAATGCTCTATATTCTCCCCATCACAGCCCTTACCGTACTGTGTTGTAATTACTTGTAATCTCTACCAGACTAAATTTTGTAAGGGTAGATATCTTACTTATTTTATTCACTGCTATATCACCGAGTGTCTATCTCAGTGCCTAGCACATAGTAGGCACTTGAGTAAATGTTTGATTAAAGAATGGGTGAATGAACCGAGTTTGTTGTTCTGTGACAGGAATGGGAAAAGGACAGCACAGGATGCCCTCCAAGGATGAGCTGGTCCAGAGATATAACAGGATGAATACCATCCCCCAGGTATTATTAGTTAACTCTGCTCTAGTGAGGCAAGACTCTTCTCCTAGGATAAGTTTAGGCTACAGAGATGGATGAGGAAACAATGGTGGGGAGGTGGGTGGTTTGAGGATCATTCGAAGGAATCAGGTACATTCATTCTAAGATGAACATGCTTCCAAAGTCATGTGTGGTCTCAGTTATAAGTATGAAAGCAGAGACTGAGTTTAAATACAGTGACATGAAAATGTAAAGGTGGAAGCTATGGACTCATCCAGACTGGTTATGAGAAAGCAAAATTTAGGGGGGGTGGTAGCTGGGAGTCCAGGATATCCCTGAAATCTACCCCTAACCATCACCAGCTAACCGACCTCTCTAGGGAAAGCTATAACAGTCTGTCAAGCTCTACTGTCTTTCTCTTCCAGACCCGATCCATTCAGTCAAGGTTCCTGCAAAGTCGGAATCTAAATTGTATAGCACTTTGTGAAGGTAGGTAGCTCACCCAGTCTGTTTTTCTGGGTTCTAAAACTTTATCTCTGGTGCACCTGTGGCAGTGATCCAACAACAAGGGTGATGTTGAAGCATCACGTTTTCCTTCCCCTGCCTGGACTCTGTGACTTAAGCATTATATTTATAACTTCTGCCCCACTTCTTCTCAGTGATTACATCTAAAGACCTCCAGAAGCATGGGAACATCTGGGTGTGCCCTGTGTCCGACCATGTCTGCACACGGTTCTTTTTTGTGTAAGTCTAGGAGGTTACCTTGGGAATTACTCTGAGGGTGGGGTGTGCTGGTATGTGACTACTGGGAGAGTCTTTTTCTGTTATCTGAGACTTGTCCCTGGCTATCTGAGTGGAGGTGTCCTAGGACTTTTCCCTTGGAGGTTGGGGATGGCTATAGATCATTCTGTTTAAAGGAAGCCAGATCAGTTGAATCTCTTCTACCCTAAAGAGTAGCAAGAAAGGCTTTTTACTTCTGGGATGGGATGGCCACACCTCCAAATAGTTTCACTGGTTGACATTATTCTGGTATTATTCTTCCTCTTATGTTCACACTTACTCTCTCTTTGGCAGATATGAGGATGGTCAGGTGGGCGATGCCAACATTAATACTCAGGACCCCAAGATACAGAAGGAAATCATGCGTGTGATCGGAACTCAGGTTTACACAAACTGAGGGGGCCCCAGCCCTCGTACCACCCCTGTCCCCTCCAGGATCCATCTGCCCTCATTAAAAGGCTCAGGAGCAGCAGGCAAGGCTGCCCTGAGGAATCAAGGGGCCATTTACAAGAGGCAGGAAAAGGGTAGAGGAGGCGGCCTTCATGGTGGTGATTGACCCAGGAACCACTCCATATTTGGATGGCCCAGACTGACTTCCTATCCCTGATTTTCCCAGTTGACTTCACCCTGTTTGTAAATAAAACAATAAAATGGAAGGTGCTGTGGACTGGAGATGATCACTGTGGTCTGACTGGCCTTGGCCCAGCACTTGCCCCAAGCCTCCAGATGGGGGTGAGTGCGAGCAGAGTGAAAGATCCCAACATTTGGGACTACTTATGTTGGGTGGAGTCAAAGCTGAGTCCATCTAGTGTAGTGTTCTGCAGATCTGTCAACATTTTTATGAATGGATTAGATAAAGAAAGTTAAGTTATGCAGATGACACAAACTGAGAAGGATATAGAATACCACTGATTAACTGTTTCTCAAGATTTAAAAGGACCATTGAGGCCAAAGCAGCTCAGATTTCCTACCTCTGGAAATTAGGTAAGACAGATTAAGACCTCTGCTTTCTGCACAAAACCTATCCAGTGTCCCTTGCTCTATACCTCTGGGTCTGGGCCCTTATTCTCTTCTTCCTTCTAGCTATTTCTTTGGGATAGGGATGTAGGGGGAGAGCTCACAGGTGCAGGGATTTGGGTTGATGTCCAACTTGAAATCTATAAAGAGATCCTAAGGAAATGCAGCCTCCATAATGAAACAAAATCCAGATTCTCTAAGGCTAGCAAGGTGAAGGAAGACACCTGTTTCTAGGAGATCTAATTGTTTCAGTGAAATCCATTTCTCTGTTGAAATTCCCACTGCAAGCCTCTGCTGGCCTTTCAGGCTGTGCTCCATGTACTTGAATCCCTAAGTTTCTTGTAAGAGACAGGTTGGACATTGCCAAATAGTATATGAAATATTAAATGAAGAAAAATATAAGCACGGAAGATTTAAAAAGCATTTAGACAAACCTGACTTTTCAAGTACAGGCATACCTTGGAGATACTGCAGGTTTGGTTCTAGACCACCAAGATAAAGCGGGTCATTTTTTGCTGGTGAAGGATCTTGCCTTCAGTTTGCAAAATATACATCTGTGAAGTGCAAAAAGGAAGCACAATAAAACCAGGTATGCCTGTACAGATTTTTATTCTGTTATAGCTTCTTGATTTATGAAGCCTGTGCTAGATCAGTTATTTTCTTTCATTACCTTCACCCTGCTTTGGAGATAACCTTTGTCCTGGTACCTGCTTTAGAGTTCCTGACTTGGCCTTAACTTAGAAGTACCATTCTTAAGGTCCATCCCCCTTAGGAGCTGTTTCTTTAACTTTACCTATTCTTGATCAAGACTAGTATATTCTGACTCTACAAGTCTCCTAAGGCTCTCTGCTTCATTCTGGTTTCAAGTCTAGCAGAAATCTGCTTCACTAAGTAAATGACCCCATCGGGGATCCCACTTTATTGAAATTCTTGCCTCTTGAGAAGACCCTTGCAGCTTATCTGCATAGTTATCAGAGATAACTAACATCTTTTAGGCCTTACTAGGTTGGTGCTCGGCATTTTGCTAAGTGCCTTAATAATTTGCTTTAGCTTAGTATGTGTTTGGCATAGTTGTAAGGTCTCTACATATAATGACTAATATAATTCTCACATCAAGCCTATGAAAATGTTTCCCATTTTGTAGATGAGAGAACAGAGGCACAGAGGTTAAATGACTGCCCATGTTTTACAGCTAGTGACTGACAGGCATCCTGACGCCCAAACTGCTGGTTCTGTGCTGTATAGCTTTTCAAATTTTACAAATGTTTTCATTTAATCCTGGCAACAAAAGGTGGAAGGGAAGGTAGGCTTTTTTTAGAGATCTTAAATAACGTATCTGAGGTCTCCGAGCTGGTTAGTGGCCATGCAGGGTTTTTAACCAGATCTGCCCGATTCTAGAATCTGAGCTCATAACCATTCTTTTACTATCCCAGAGGCTCTCAAACTATTCCCACTGGTGTTCCAGCAACTGAACCTATGTGCTTGGCTACTCAATTGGTGTAACTTTTTTTTTCTATTTTCAGAAATTTTTAATAGATTTTTCTCTGTTGTAAGCATTTATAATTTTTTTTATTGGCAGATGACAGTACTAGTTAATGAGAGAATGAGAAGTAATGAACAGATAGTGTATATTACCAGAAAAACTCAAATACCTGGGTGTCATTTTTTTTTAGAACATACACATGATAATGGTCTCTTATGCCAATAAAAATAATGAAATTAAATATAGCAGGTCCTCAAATAACAACTTTATAATGTCGAGATGCCATAGAACTTAATTCTTGTTTATATCAATTAGCCTGTGGGACAGTTGGTCTAGTTTTATGTTAGCCAGATCTGAGCAAGAGATTATCATCCTTCACAGAAGCCAAGGCTGTTAAAAATCCTGCCTGCAGAGGTTGACAGTGGCCTACTTTTCATAGTCCTAGGCTCAAGCAGCCTTATTTCATTTAGACCTGCTTAGTTAGGGCTAGGGCCAGGGCCAGGACCAGGGCCAGGAAAAGAACTGTTTTCCTCACAATTAGTTCCAGGTGGAGTAGGTGGCTGTGATTTATGGACAGAGAACTCACAAACCCTGGGAGTTTAACTTCTTCCCTCTCCTGGTAAGTTTCCATCTATGCAGGGTGTGGCCATGACTCAGTTTGTGGTGAGGATATAGCCATCCGTAGGGGAGGAGCCTTCTGCTCCATTCTGCCTTTCATTCTAGGCAGCAGGGAAGAAGAGGAAAGAGTCTGGTGCTGAGTCATAACTGGGTAACTTACCAGCTCCTCACAAGATGGATTCTGAGATGAAGGTTTGGAAGATGTCTCAGCTTCTAGGCCCAATATGGGAGTGTTAGGAAGGAATTAAGGAGTCGCACAATTCCCTCAGAGTCCTCCAACCCCAGAATGGATGGGAATAAAGTAGGCTTCAATTCATTTGAAAAGGCATCATTTTCTGTCTATAGGAGAATATTTCCATAAATATTTCAGAACCCCTCTTGAATAGGGCCAAAGATGCCACCCTTTAAGTTAAAGCATTGCCTACGAAAATTATTTAGCAGAGACCAAAGTCTCCTGGTCGTAGCTGTCCTTTCCAGTTTAAGTGGGTCAGGTTAGCTGGTAGCTAGTGAATGCAGAGGTGGAGACTGGAAGCATGGTGCCAAGGAAAAGCAAATTTTGAGCTGCAGCAAGAGGACTTCTGAGGAAGGGGGCACTTGATCCACTGCTCACTGATGCCTTTCTTGGTCTTCCAAATCTTGATAACTTTGGGGGGCTAGGATCTGCTTACAACTGCAAGTTAGAGACCCTGAGCTCTGACTACACTTGTAGGGAAAAGAGAGAGCACAGGGCCTCCAAGAGAGTGGTTTGCTGAGCAGGATTAATCACCCTAAGGAGGCTTTGTCCTATGTGCCCTAGAAGTCCTGGGCTAGAGAAAGATTGCTGGAAGTCAAATCAACTGACAGGGTCACCTTGGCTGAGGCAGTGCTTCCACTGGAATGAACAAAGACTCCTAAGGCTTCTTCCCTCCTACTTCTAAGTACTGATGGGGCATTTCCTCAGGAGGGGGGTCCAAGATACACAGTTGTATTCAGAAAATACTCTACTGTTCCTCTCCCCTGGAATGGCCTTCCCCTACCCATCTCTATCTTAACCTTCCATGACTCTTCCCCCATGAAGCCTTCCCTTTCCCACAATGTGTTCTCTATCCTTAACTCCAAAAGGCCAACTTTCACTTCTTTCTAGGATTTTTCTGGGGGAAACTCTGAAATTAAGATTTTATGCCACCCTGGTGAGCCTGAAGAGATCTTGGGAGTCTGAAGGAGGGCACAGAATAAATTTAAAAGTCTACTTGGTCTGGCTCTGGAAAGGGCATATAAAATCCAAAGTGATAAGCACTTCTGCTTTAACCCTGACATTCAGGGCTTTATGGGCTGCTCTGAAAATCTGTACTGTCTTGAGAGAGAAATAACACTGCTATTTCAGGCAGAGGCCAAGAGGTCAGTAATGATAAAGCCTGTAACCAGGGCTAAAGCTCATCTTTGGGCTCCAAGATTGGGTCCAGTATTGTTTGCTGACATACTCTACCCCACCAGGGACTCCAAATGGCCTTCAAGAATTAAACCATTAAACTCCGTGGTTCAAGAATCAAACCATTAAACCAGAATCCAAATGGGTAACAAGCAATCTATATCCTCACTACCCTAGTCTAGTGAACCTAGCAGCTACCCCTCCCATCCTGCCAGGTCAGAGAGCACAGTAGAAGGGCTGGCTCCAGGGGGAGGAGCCCTGGGTCTAGGAGAAACTGTCCTTCCTCAGCTTTCTGGTTTGTGTATCCCTGGGGTTTCTTGCTGCTGGGTCAAGAGAGTGAAGATTCAGCAGGATGTCTAAGGGAGGCAAACTAAGTTACTTGAATTCAAAAAGATGTTCTGGCACTAGTCACGAGGACAACCCTACAGGACAAGTCAATTCCCAAAGAAAGAGGACGCCTATTGGGCTCTCTGCTGTATTCATTCACATTATCTGATCACACCCTACCCTATGAAACAGGAATTGTCTTCATTTTACTTTTAAGGAACTGGACTCTTACACATTATAGGATATGGTCATAGGACTAGTGAGTAGAATTGGAACTAAGATGGAACCTAAGCTTTCTATACGCCACTGCTTTTCAGCAAAATGACAATCACCTTAAACTCAATGTGATAAATTTTCACTGTGCATCACTATGCAAGAATATATGCTGTATTTGTCTGCAAGTGTTTCATGGACAGAGGGGCAGTAGTTTGCTACCAACTCTCCAGTTTCAATTTGGGGATTATTTCTAGATTTAGAACTTTAAAATACAACATAGTACAGCATTGGCCAGATCTCCCCCACCCCCACCCCCTTTGCCATCCACCACTGTATTTAGTTCATCCTTAGCTCAGAGGCCAGAGAGGGCCTTTGATACCATTCCTTTCTCTGGATAGGGAGGAATCTGATTCTTGCTGGTTGGGGCATGACCTTTTTTCCTCAGCAACTTCATGTGCTCTCACCACCTCAGTGAACAAGCATTTACCTCCTATCTACAACTAAGGGGACCAGAAAAGGCTCACAGAAGAAATTAAAAGATTTTATCTCACAGAAATTTACTTTTAGGCTGTCATTCCAGCTTATCTGAGCTAAAGGAGTGTAATGAAGGCCTGTAATTCAGCTGCAGGCAGTGTCTGCCAGAGCAGGTCACACCCTTTGGTCTCATTTTCCAGGAAAAGGAAAGAACCTAAGAGAATAGTCTTCACGATTTTTAATGAAGTAACATTGTATTTGCTCTCAAAACTTGGCTGAAGGAGGGCAAGGGTTAACAGCTGTTTCACTGATAACTGCTTTCACTGGTGGTTGGCTAATCACGGGGAAATGGGAAAATGCCTTGGAGAATATGTAAGAAAACAATACTGATTTAAATACACAAGGTTGAAAATAGTAGTGCTTACTCCTGCAAAGATCATCGGCTCTCATGTTCAGGCTTGGTATGTCCTGATGGTCAGTTCTACACTAATATTAATACCTCCTATTCGCTTTCTACTCTCAAGACACTTGCTCTGCAGGATTCCAGCCCCTACTAAAGCATTCACATGGCCTCAACTTGTCCTTCCTTGTTCTTGCCCTAAGAACAAAAGCCTCGCCCTCCAGCTCCATGCACATTCCGCCCTCCCTAGTCTCTCTACCCCCACTCCCACGCCCGAGCCCTACTGAAGGCGGCCCCGACCTCCAACCATCCCACGAATCTCCATCTCTCCCCACATTCTGATCTCATTTCAGGCTCCCCAACCTCCTGTTGGGCTCAGTCCCCGAGGTGTTCAGTGGGGCGGGCACCGAGAGGGATGGGGAGTGGCGGGGCGGCAGGGAGAATGCTGCCCTGGGACCCATAAATCTGGGCACCGCCTGAATAGGCCAGGGCAGCTGGGGTGGCCCAGAACAAGGGTCAAGAGAAAAGCCCTCCTACAGCGTTCCAGTGCCGGCAACAGGTGGCCCAGGCGCCCGAGGGTCTGGAAGGAAAAGTCCCTGGGGCTCCCAGGGCGGGTCTTGCCGCCTCCCCACTTCCTCATTGGCCTCTACAGAGCGTCAATGATTGATTTCAGTTTTATGTGCCGTGTCCTTCCGCCACGGAATGTAGTCCTGCCCCAAAAGGGCAACCTGGTGGCCTGTTCCGGCCCCGCGGCACTTCCTACTGAAGTGACTGCTCCCCGCAAGGACGGAGGGGGCGGGCCGGACGAGCGGGGAGCCCGGATTGGGTGGGGGGCGGGGCGGCGGAGGGATTGCGGCAGCCTTGTAGTCGGGATAACCTTGAGGCTGAGACTGCCAGCTTCGCATTGAAGAGACGCGCACAGTCTTCTGACCTCTCTGCAGAGAACGCTAAGCCACAGCCGGACCACGCCGGAGGTGAGCGGCTGGGGAGAGAGGCTGAGCCATCCGTTCCCATCTGGGCTCCAGTGCGGAATCCCAGCCCGCCTGAGCACTCGGGAAACCCACTGCGGGGCAGCGCAGGGTCCTGGGCATTTTGGACCCGATTGAGGCCGCGAGAGAGAAGCTGCTTTCGCCTAGGGCCCGCTCTTCAAAGCCTGCAGCTCCTGTTTCTTCTAAAGTCAGATGGGTCAGCCAGACTCTCCTGCCCCAGTCCCTACCCCCATTCTGGTCTCATCCTCGCCTCTCTTCCCACATTCCCTCACTGATCTCCTTTCCTCTCCATCCTCTTTTCCCTTCTCTCACTCCCCTTTGTCACCTCGTTCTCTTGCCCCTTTATACTGTTCCATTCACTCCCTCGTCTCCAACTGCACGTGTCCCCCTCATTCTGGTGCTTTCCTTGTATAACATCTCTATGAAACTCCTCTAGCTCCCCTCCCCCATTCCGGTTCCTGGTGCCCTCACGCGGTCCCCTACCCCATTCAAGCGCTGGTTCTCGCCCCTCCCCCTCCGTTCCGGTCACGTCCGCTCCGCATCCTTCGCGCCTCGCGGTCCTCGCCCCTCCCAGTCTGTTCTGGTCACGTTCACGCCCTCTCCCCCGGCCTTTTGGTCACGTCCGCCTGCTCCCCACCGCCCCTCCAACTCCCATCTCTGTCTCGTAGACTTTCTCCATCGCGCCTCCCAGTCTCGGGCTCCTGGAGCCCCAGGACCGTGTCACCGCCTAACTGCAGTGGTCTGCGGATGGGCAGGGCTGGCTCGGGTGCGGCCGGGGATGCAGCGGTGGCCTGGGTTACGTAACCCTGGGCTTTCCCCGCTGCCGGGGAAGGAAGGGTGGTTGCTCTTGGGGCGCTCCAGATTCGATGGGGGTAGCGGGGGCGCTGCGCCAGCTCCGGTAGCGTCGCGGGGTTCCATCCCGTCGCGGCGGGCCTGCACGTAGCTGCCAGCTCCAGGGCCTTGCCCCGCCCCGCCCCGCCTGACGACTGGCCTGTGGGCCCGTTACCTCCCAGCTTCACCTTCAGCGGTACCACCCGCCCTTGTAGCGCGGAGGCCACGGGGTGGGGTGGGAACAGGTGTGGGGAGAGAACAAATAGGTCGATAGCTTGGCGCCTCGCACCGCAGTCACTCAAAAACTGATAGGAGCTGTTTGGGGGAGGGGAATGGAGACCGGAATGACTTGACCGGTCATAGCCAACAGAGTTCACGATCTCAGTAGAGAATGAACATAGACATTATCACTGGTTAGTGTGGTGAGGAAGATACGTCCTTCCTGCTTGAGGAAATGGGGGTGATGGGAGCCCTCACAAGGTGGTATCTTACTGGGTTTGACGAAGCAGGAAAGCACCTCCGGTCTGAAGGTTATTTAAAGTCACTCTTAGCTTTTTTTCCGTATTCTTAGAACCCGGGACATTAATCCTCTCCTGTACAAGTGAACCTGAGAGGTGATGTCCAGGCATGATGGATAGAGGCATTGGGTTTCTGTTTAGTCAACAAGCTTTTAGAATTAGGTTTGATTCATTAATATACTGACATGAATGTTGGAGGGAATAAAAGCTCAGGACCTCAAATTCCCATGTGTAAACTGGGGGAAACATTTTCCTCGTGATTGTTGGATGTCGAATAGTCAGTGCAATGCCTAATCTCTGGTGAGATGTCCAGAAGAAATGCCTCCAAATGTATTCTTTTAGTCACTGGGCACAATACATAATTGAGCATGAAGGCTAATCTTCATGCCATCCCAAAACATAATCTTTGAGAGTCAGGCTCTCTAAATACCAGACATCTCCTGGAAACCAGTCCCCCTAGGGATCCTGGTACAATGTTGACAAAAGTAACTAACAAAGTTACTTTGCAATTCTCCACTGTAACCGGTCTCCTGGGAATGGGAACCTCTAGACAAGGAAGGGGCAGGGGAGATTTAATCCTTCCATGTTCTATAAGTAGAAACAAACTTGCAGCTTCTAGACTGAAATATTCATATTCCATCCCCATCACCTGGGTTCTAAGATTTGCTCAGCCAGTGGATGGATAGATGTGAAGTTGGGATCAGAGATGGGACAAAAGCCCCCTCTGGGCTGTACTGAGGGTGTGGCCACCCCCTAGGGTAACTGGAGGACCTATGTCAGTATTCACACCCTGCAGCATTGTTAGCAAATAATTTGCCCTCTGGTTGTTGGAGGATGCTCCTGGGAATACAGTGGGGCTATTCTGAGGGGCCCGGTATGTAACGCATCTCCAGGTCTGTGCAGGGGTGGGGAGGCTCTGTGGGGAAGATGACTAAACCTCCCAACTTCTCTGCTTTTGAGAGAATTCTCTTTATTGGGTGAGTAGGAAACTGCATTGTGATCTTTACAGGTTTAAAAAGTCCCCTCTTTCAATGAGTCAAACAATTAAGCATGTTTTTCCCCAGTTAAAAATGTCTCAACTAAGTGAAAAATGGTTGGTACTGGTTCCCAGGCTCTCTCTCTGTACTGCCCCAGGAGCTGAGATGCATCCTGGCAGAGCTCTATACCTAGGTAATGCAGTTTGTGCACCTGCATTCTGCGCCTTCTGTGGTGGGCATGGCAGTCTCATGGGATGGGGCTGTAGTGGACATGAATAAACCATCGAAAGAATTTTAGTGTTGAATTCATAGTTTAGCCAAGAGCATTATTGGGTTTGTAAGAAGCGTACTCCCAGTAACTTGGCGAATTTGGTGGCTGTGACTCTAAACAGAGCTAGCACCTTATGGGAGTTGCTTCTGTGCCTGGAGTGTTGAGACATCAATGTGGAGTCACAGGAAAAGTCATTTCATTTCTTAAAGCTGCTTATTACTTAATGTTGAGGCAATGGAAGAAATGAGGAAATGGCTGTGAGCAGGAAGATAGAAAAAAATGCAGCTCTTGCATTACAAACTCACACTACATGGGTTTCAATTTATTTTGCTTCAGCTTTTATGAAGACATATCAGGATATGTTATTCTGGACAAGAGCTAAGACAGATCAAGGTAGGGAGGTATGGGAAAGTGAGTCATTTGACATTATCGTTATTTCTGAATCATTCCAAGTATCCACAGTCAAATCCCAATTAAGAGGTACACCACAAGAATGAGTTGCCCATGTGAGAAGAGTTTTCTTACACCCTTGTGGAAGATCTTGTGAGATGTATGATTCATTTGGTAAAAGGTCTAATAGGACTCTGACTCATCACATTTGATACCAACTTCTAGTACATATAGGAATAGAGCCATTCTTGATACCACCATAGTTTCTTGAGAACTTGCATGTTTCACTGAGACCTAGCCTTAGACGAGATAAATGAATAGTCTGATTCTTTGGGCTTTGTCAAAGAAGCTGTTTGGGGGAAGGTGAGCCATGGTGGTAGTGGATGCTGGTGTGCAGCCTCTGCTAGGCCTTTTGGCCTCTTAGTATGACTGCTCAGCTCAAAAGGGGCAGCCAACTGGGCCCCCGAGTAGTGCTTCCCCACCCCTGCAGTGGTTTGTGCCAGTCTGCACGTAGGAGAGCCAGGCTGCAGTGCCTCCTGTGGCCTTTGAGACTCACCACCCCTACTTCTGACTGTAGGCAGCAGCTGTGTTGGGGAGATGCCAAGACCTGCTGTGATAGGGCGGTATCACAGCTGCTCAGAGTATGGGCCAGCTCAGCTGATGCAGTCCACAGAATTCTCTGAAAGGAGCTCCGTCCCTTCCAAACATCTTTACTCACCCTATAGATAGATGATATTTAACTCGAGATGACTGGTGTCTCCCATCTCCAGTGATGAGTGAGCTGAGTCAGTCACATGGTATGAGACAAAACCACACGTATTTTGGAGGAGCCCTGGCCTTTCGATCTAGGTAAGAGGTAGGGAGGTAGAGACCTAATAACTGGTATCCCTCTTTTGTTATTACTTTAGAGAGCAGACTCTCAAAGGTCACCCATCAGATGGGCAAATATTTTAAAAATCTGACAGTATCAAGTGTTGACAAAGGGTAGGAAGGCAAAAACTGACATTACTGCTCAGTTGTAAGTAGATAGAACCATTTCAGAGAGCAATTCAGCAGTATTTTTTATTTTACTTTATATTCATTTCAGGTATACAGTACAATGGTTAGACAATTATATAGTTTATGAAGTGATCCTCCCAGTTACTCTAGCACCCAGTAAAAAGTAAGCATACCCTATGGCCCAGAAATTTCATTTCTGAATATGTAGAAGTTCATACCTGCATAAGGAGATAGGTACTAGGAGAGTTGTTATGGTATTGAAAATTGGGGAAAAATTGACTTAATGGAGGGAGGATGGCCAACTAATAAGGGCATACAAAAATAAATGGTCTAGTTGTGCAGTGGACTGGTATAGCAGTTGTTATGAATTAACCAGATCTGTATATCAATTGGATAGACCTTAAATGTGCTGAATGAAAAAGCAAGTTGTTTAATGATATTTGTACAGTATACTACTTAGGGCATTTTAGAAAACAATATCATAGGGTTCAGTATAGATATGGACACACTTAAATGAACTAGAAGGATACAAAATTTGTGACAGTGGTTGAGGGTCAAAGTTCTTGTCAGTGTGCAAGGGCTGAAGGGGCCAGGAGATGGAGAAAAAATAAATTGTAAAATTGTGATTCTTTTTTTAAAAAGTCTAAAAAAATCTGGTGAAATACAGATGATAATATTTCTTTTTTTTTTTAGTTCAAAAAACAAAACAGAAGCAAACTTACGAAGGTCACTGTAGGAAGACCAGTCATACTAACTAGGTCAGTGCTCTTGGCGAGCTGGCACTGCCCTTCTCTATTCCCGTTCCCTCTCCCTCCAGCTATGATGTATGGCAGCTCCTGTAAATGCTGAGCCAAAGCCTTGCTTTGCTGAGGCCGTGATTCAGCCTGGTTGTACCCGACTTGGAGGGTCCTAAACTAGATCCATTGCTGCTTCCAGAGTATGAATACCATGCCCGGAAGCACTGTCTCAATATTTTAAGCCTAGAAAGGAGGCACCATAACACAGCACAACCAAAGTTTCATCCAAACTTCCTCCTTCAGGCTTAAACCAGTTCTCTGCTTTAAGCATCTGTGATCAAATCAGGAAATCTTTGGCATCTGAGGACTTCCAGGTTTTTTTGACTTTGTACTTCCTGCCCTGGAGCCTGCCTGGTTCTTCTTGGGGGAAGGCCCCTTCAGTATCAGCTTTCGTGTCCTATTCCACTCTAGTTTGAAATTGGACCTTAGGCTCCTGCTTATATAAGGTTTTTGTCACTTAGTTCTAGCCCTTAATAAATAAAAGAACAAGGGAATTTTACTTGAACCACTAGGTATGCTAATTTTGTTTTGTGTAACCAGGTAAACCAGACTTTGCTTTCTGTTATGGGGCCTGCTGAAGGTAGAATGGATTTCAGATTCACATCTCTCCACTAAAGATTGCTTATCCTTCATACCCTACTCTGTATGCAAATACATCTTTGTCATTACTCTCACGCTACATCAGGATGCACAGCCGGTCACTCCAGACTCTACTAGGTTCTGTAGCTGTCCCAGCACCTGTTTTGATTTTGTTGCAGCCATGGTCAGATGTGGCCAGTCTTTGGATTATACTTCCCTGCCACATACATCATCTAGGAAGAGAGCTCCTAGGGAGTAGGCTGGCCTGAGTGCCCCGTCCAATATATTGAGATGCAAACTTTTTAATGGTTACTAACCTGAAGATTTGGGAATTGAAAGGCCTTCATACTGGCTTAGAGATCCAGAGGCCTAGGTAGCAAATTGATGTCAGAGCAAGGAACACAATCGGGCATCAGGTGCCATCATTATTGGGTTAGTTTGGTGAGATTGGCAGCAGAGAAAGTTTGGTTTAGAGAGCACTGGCTGGTTAAAAATTGGTTCGTGCACATATGGGCTCATAGGTCAGGCTGGTGGTTTACTAGGGCAGAATGATTTAGGCCTTTGCAAAAGATAGAATTGGTGGAGTGAAGTGTGAATCTTTTCCAGAACAACTTGCCAACAGTATTGGCTCTAAGTGGTGTGTTAGAATTTTTTTTTTTTGAGTCCTTCCACCCCCTGCTGGTTTCTGAAGAGTGGCACAAATGAAACTATAATTTTAGAGAGAAACTATAGTTTTAGAGATGAGAAAGGAAAGGTGAGAATAGGGGTTCCTAGAGCTGAGCTGTGACTGCTCCATCCTTTCAGCCCACACTAAGACCTCTGGTGGTGTCTCGTTTCTCATAGAGGAGAAATGGCTCTGAGGAAGATCCTACTGCAGGGGCTCAGGCTCAAGAATAAGGCTCCTGTACCTGGGCACAATGTTTTCCGCCATCAGTGGATACACCGGGCTTCCTCTGCTGTTCAGAGGTTGGCTCTGCATGTCTGTGCCTCCCAAGGAGGAGGATGCAATAGTGAGTCAGACTGACGTGGCTGGGCTGCATGTCCTGGCAGGCACTGTCCAGATGGCTAGCATGAGGTAGTAGGGGAGGCCTTCTCAGAGGCCTACCCTGAGAAGCCAGGGCTGAGGCTGCTGTGCTGGGGCTAGGGAGAGTCCAGAGGGTGTTTTAGGCAAACTCTAGGTAGATAGATGGTGGGATGGGCAGCTTGTGCTCGGAAAAGAAGGCTCATGGGGACCTTCAAGACAGGCAGGAAGAGACTAGTTAGCCAGAAGCTTGAGGATGAAACATAGGAGTCCTCTGGTAGAGAGGCTTTAAGGACTTTGAGACCTTGTAGGAGTCTGGACCAGCTTGCTGAAAAAAACAAACTTTTTGATTGCTGATGTATATTTCCACCCAAATGCCAAGAAATTCTTGTTTATTTAGCATTTTTGTTCTTAATAACCTGGGTGAACAAAGATCAAGAGCTCTTAATCTTAAATTATCAGATTTAATTCAAGATGGAGTGGGGAAATAGTGTTAGTGTTTGAGCCCTATATTATAAAGTATCTGCTGTGACACCTCCTCCTGGTCCTGGAGGCAGAGTTTTTCTGAGACAGAGCATCTTTGTCAGGGAGACTTTTGCTGTGAAGCCTGGACAGACTAAACAGCAAAGGGGTTTACACGCTGGGTTGGAGCCGCAGTAACTAAGAGAGCCTGGCATTGAGTTGTCTGGACTATAATAACTTCACTTTTTCTTCTCTCTCCCTCTCTCTCCCTCTCCCTCCTCTCCCCCCTCCCTCTCCTCCCTCCCCTGCCCCCTTCTCTCCCCTCCAACCCCTGCATCCCTCTCTTTCCCACACGTGTA
Source organism: Pteropus medius (assembly GCF_902729225.1). NCBI lineage: Eukaryota > Metazoa > Chordata > Mammalia > Chiroptera > Pteropodidae > Pteropus > Pteropus medius. The sequence continues at coordinate 4,997,052 of NW_024354911.1, forward strand.
CACTTTGAGAGTCTGATTGCATCAAGGTTTTTTGTTTTTGTTTGGTTTTTTTTCCTAAGCGATTGAAACGTTGTGACTTAGGGCCTCAGATGTGCTCTCTCACCTCTGCCACATTCAAACAGTATTCCTGAAGCACTTAAAGCAGCAGTTGCTTATTGGAACTGGGATCCTCATACTTGTTGTAATTTTAACACTTTTATCAGGAGGCTTGTAAATATATCATTTTTGGAACCAGGTATATTTGCAATTTTTCTTGTTATAGATGAATTTCATGTCAGTAAATTTATTAGTAAAGAGAAGAAAAAAATGCTGTTATCCTACCTCCCAAATAACATACTGTTAATACTTTGGTAGATATCCTTCCAGTCCTTTTATGTATGTTTAATCTAGTGTCCCTTCCACCTAAAAAAGGGGAGCGATCGGGTTCTTATATAGAATAGCAGGATGTTAATACATCCCAGGTTTAGAGAGACTTTTGAGGGAAAGCAGTATTTGGTATGAGGGGAGGAGATAAAGCATCGGACAGGAGTCAATAAGAACTACTTTTACCTGTAAATTTTGGTCTTTTCTTGGCAGGCTTCTGTAGTTTTCTTTGTAACATAACTGAATCTCTAAGAGTACCTACTACCTGGATACCTGGTTATTAAGATAATTTTTCCATTACCCCAAGGAGCTTTAGTTACATTCAGCTTTTACCTTAATCCTTGTACAGCTCTGCAGGGAAAACCTTACTCAGCTCTGAGCAGTCTTTGCAAGTGGGGCCAAGGAGCCACCCTGAGCCAAAAAAGCACTATGTCACCGGAAGCCCAAGCCCAGAGAACACAAGGTATGACCTGATAATCAGTGGCCCCAGCCAGGTCTTTGCAAGGAGACCCTAATGTCTCAGGTCTAGTGAAGAGCCAGTGGAGGCTTTTTAAGAAGAGTGGGGTTAGTTACTTCAACTCACTCATTCAGATCTTCTTTTGTTCATGACACAGTCCTCAGATTGGATGGCTCTTGCCTCTCAGAGGCTGCAGCAAGGCCTTTGTGTTCCACTTGGCTTCGTGTGCCACCTGGTACTGTCTCCTCAGTAACGTTCCCTTAACAGCCAGACTTAGTAAACCCGGCTGGGTGCTCTGAAGGCATGCAAGCCCTACCTCAGCTGTGAGTGCAGGGAAAAGTACCCTGGCTGCCCAGACCATCCTGCCAGTAATTCAGAAGTTCCTCAGATGTAGGGAGTGGGGAGTGAAAGTACAGCTTTGATTTTGACAGAGACATGAGGATACACTGAAAGGTCATTCAACAAACACTGGGTTGCCTCCAAGTGCTAGGTGCTAAGAGATATAGAACCAAATGGGTCACAGAGGGAGAAGGTTGACGTTGTCATTTTGGGACTTGGTTTGTATGAGGGAGTTAGGAAATGCAATTGAAAGGAACAGTGCATTTACCATGTGGAATAGTGAGCCTGTATCTTATTTCCCCATTTTAAAAGTTTTAGATTCTGTAGTTGAGGACTTGTAGACATCAGTTTTCTGTAGCTGACAGAAAGTTTGTTCATAACTCGTCACAAAGCTTCTTGTGCTTTTACCAGACTTCTTAAAGATGGCAGAGATGGGTTTAAATGCATGCTTACTCAAGCCACCCAGAGAGGCAACAAAGTCACAGGTGGAGAAGGAGTAGGGGGGGCCTTGATTTGGAACCCTGAGATCTAGGAGGAGGTGGGACAGGGCTAAAGAGGGTTTTGTTCCTAAGTCTGATCTGAAGCATTTAGGTTTATGGGTTTTAGAAGGAATGGCCCTTGGTTTGAGAACTTGAGAAAATGGACAGTCTTCTGATGAAGAGTGTCAAGCTTCTGCTTACATCCTTACCTGACAGTTCTTCAAAGCACTGGCCAGAAACTTTTCACTCAAATCTGCTGACTAACCGGCTGAGTGAGTTTACTTGTAAGTCAGTAATGAAGAAGAGCAGAGGCCAGGACAGTTGTCAGGACTGTGACCTAGGCTGGTTAATTACCTAGAACAAATGGTCTTTGTTACTGAGGGTGGTGCGCTTGTCAGGCTTAGAAAAGGAATCAGGATGGTGCATCAGACAATCAGCTGGGGAGAAGATTTGACCAGCAACCTCATGTTGCAAATGTAGTTGTAATCATTTTGGAGCCAGACCAGTGCTGTTGTGGTTATCTTTGATTTTACACAACTTGCTTTGCACATCCTAAAGTCCTCCTGACCAAAAAGTATATATGATTTTTAGGTACAGATTCCTGGGATGAAAGATTTTGCATTCAGGGTTCCGATGGGACGTGGATTCTTGTCCAGGGCCTGGGTTTTATTCCCGGTCAGTGGGCTGGAACCTACTCTAGAGCCTAGGGTGAGGTCGAGGAATGAATTTATGTAGTGCTTTGGGTTAGTGAAAACCTAGGACTCCAGAGCTAGGACAGACTGGATGGTGATTGTCTTCACAACCAGGACCATCATTTTGGGTTTGGGTGGGGATTGTTAAGAGGCAGTGTGGGTGTCCCATGCCATAGCAGATGTGCATAGCTTTGATACAAAGATCTAGATTTACCTAGGTTCTAAACTAGGAATCAGTTATTTATGTCATTGGAAAATGGTTACAACTTCCTTTTGAGGAAGCTCCTTCAGTACATGTAAAGTAATGTTTATAGGATTAGCCGGAAAGCTGTCAAGGTAGAAATAAGCCCAGTGAGAGGGAGATGTGCTTACAGTGGATGCCTGGGAAGTACATGCATTGGGTATGAGGTTTTAACCTATATTTTAAGAGACTTTCTATTCTCTAATGATCCCGTGAACCCTTTGCCCAAGTTGAGGAGTACCCATATAGCCAGAGCGTGCAGGGCTCCCTGTGGCTTGTGCACAAAGTGTGTTTCTTGAGTTAACATGTAAGCAGGAAACGGCCTCCTGTGCCAAACAGTGTCTCAATCACTCTGGGCTTCTTAGACTGATCACACTCTCTTCAATTCCCCTGGACCCAGGGCCTCAGAAGCCATGTCGAAGCCCCATAGTGATGTCGGAACTGCCTTCATCCAGACCCAGCAGCTGCATGCAGCCATGGCTGACACGTTCCTGGAGCACATGTGCCGCCTGGACATTGACTCGCCACCCATCACGGCCCGGAACACTGGCATCATCTGTACCATTGGTGAGTGGCTTGCTCCATCCCTAAAACAAGGATTTCATGTGACGGTGATTTTTTCTCTTTTGAAAAGACTAAGTAAGTGTAGCAAACCTGAGGTCTGAGCAAGATTCTGCACAGATCATAGGAAATTGCAATAAAGAATTAGTATGCTCTATGTTTTCTGCTAAAGGCTAAATTTATAGAGTATCTTCATTAGCACATCTTTGTAGGAGCATGTCAGAGACCTACAAAAGATCTTTTTGACGTGCTCTATGCAACCAGTATTCTGTGGTTGGACATCTGACTGGGCTCCATGGAGAGCAAAGAGGGCTGGCCAAGTCATACCCAGGCTTTCCTGACTAGAGCCTGTAGAATTTAAAGGAAATAGCAGAAGTGTCCCCTAATCAAGAAAGTGGGCTAGTACAGTGATAGCCACGTATGTGGCTTTTGAAAGAATTTTGAGCTGTTTTGGGGAAAAAATAAAATACCAAGAGTCCTTTATACGTAAATAAGCAAATTTAAAGTGTTAATCCTACTTTGAATAATTAACACTTATTTATGGCTTTAAAACTTTACTAGGCCCAGCTTCCCGGTCGGTGGAAATGTTGAAGGAGATGATTAAATCTGGAATGAATGTGGCTCGTCTGAACTTCTCTCATGGAACTCACGAGGTGAGCCTCAGCCAAACAGCTTGGCCACTGAGATGGCTTCTAGGGAACAGGGTAGACTAGGCAAGAAAGAGTCTAGGAGTCTACAGCCATGCTGCCCTGAACACGCCCTGTCTTGTCTGATCTTGGAAGCTAAGCAGAGTCGGGCCTGGCTAGTACTTGGATGAAAGATGACCTAGGAATACCAGGTGCTGTAGGCTTTAAAGAAAAAGAAAAAAGAGAGTCTAGGGTTTATAACCAATGGGAAGATTGCCTTCACTAGCCTATCCCTACTCTCCTTTCCCCATCTCCTGCCGTCTCAACTGGCTAACTCTCCTTAAATGAAGAAGGCCTACCTTGTCATTGGCCATGTTCTCTCACACACCTGTGCTACCATTAGCGCCCCCACAAAAGAAAGTGGAAGAGTACTTATTGGAAACCCCTGTGAGCCCTTGAGTATCTTGGCCACAGGGCTTGACACTCCTACCCCAGGGTTTCTGGAGCAGCTCATACTGCATGATGAACCAGAAGGTCACCTGCAGATCGATTATCACCTAGTTTAGACCCAAGATAACTGGGCAGATGGGGGAGAAGAGTTTCCACTGTGGCAAGTTAAAAACTGAGTTTAATGCACGAACACTGTTGGGCATTTAACACCCCTTCTCATCAGCTTGTGTTCCCAGCCTGTCTCTTCCCAGGGGATTTGGTACATTAAGATAAAATAAAGTCATAGTACTTCCTCAGGAACCTGGTAGTGCTGAGGCTGTTTCTGAACTGACATAACCTGTAGCTAGAGGCCTTATTCTGGGACCAGGCGGCAGCTTTTGGGATATCCTCCATTCCTGCTTCCGTTCCCAAGTTAAGAACAAATTCATTTTGAGGAGTATGGAGGCTCCCCAAGGGACAGTGCCTTTTATAAACCATAGGCCCTAAAATTTCACTCTGACATTGATAGAGGAGTAACAGATGAGGCAAACTTTCCCCACTCTTGACTTCTATACCTCCTGTTAGGAATAAAGAAATGCTACCCTGGAAGGGCAGGTGATGAGGGGTTGCCCTCTGGCATTTGGAACTTGGTATTTGGGCTAAAAATAAAGCCTCAGGAAGTGCTGTCCAAGAGGTGAATTCCTCCTTTCTGGAAACACGAGACTATTCATCGTAGGTTCCCTAACCCATTTTCCATAAACAGCCTATGGCCTGGCAGGTGGCCAGCCTCCAGATGTCATGGTGGCCTGACCCAGTTCAGAGGAACTGTGCTCAGCAGGCACCTCAGGTTAAGACGCATTCGTAATGATATTCTGTAATTTTCCAAAGGAAGGGCGTCTTTGACAGGGATCACCAAGAAATACTGTGTTAATCAGCCCAAAGAGAGAGCTAAAGGTGTCAGTGAAGATGGTTCACTATTGATTCCTGCTGCTGGAGTGTGCCAGGGTCTCCTGTGTGCAGGGGAAGGCAGAAATAGATTTTAAGAAGTTGACCTTTAACTAGGCCTTATAGCCTCTTCCATCTAGTAAAATAATACCGCACAGCTTTGAAATGGCAAGGGCAAATGGTATCTGCTGCACCTGTTGGAGGGGGGCTGCTGGTTCAGGGATTTTGGTTTTTTTAAACTTCAGGAGGCATTTGGAGATAATCTGTGCTTTAACTCTTATTCCCATTTTAGAATTGGGATTTAAAAAGAACACTTGACTTTGGTTGCTGAAGACACAATGCTAGACACAGATGATGTGTTATAGAATTATTGTACCCTTGAAACCTATATAATTTTATTAACCAATTTAATTAAAAATAAAAATAAACTGTCACTCCCCCCATCCCCCCCAAAAAATAAAATAAAACAAACAAGTCCCTCTTGTGGGTTTTTTTTGAGGTTTTTGATCAGGATGAGGTTGTCCCTGGGATCTGCGCTTTAGAAGCTGATCTGAAATTGTTCTAATATTATATAATGTAATGTAAACAAGTTTTATTATGACCACATGTCAGGGTTGTTTACTAGCAGCTGGGACAGGCTTTTGTAGCTCTTGACAATTTTAAATATTCTCATGAGCAGAACATTGAAATTGTTTGCTCTCCGTCGGTCTGATGAGGAACATCCACTGCCTACATCTGATCTTTTGACAGCTTTACCAGAGTATCTCTATCCCCTACTTCTGTCAGTTCATTCACATGAGCAAGATGTGTTTTTACTGAATGTGTCATCCCATAATGCCGTGTTGGCCAGAAATATTGACTTACCAACTTAAACTTAGAACCATCCACAAAGATAGCCTTGATTGATGGAGTTCTTTACTACTTGGTAATATCCAGCAAAACGAAAGCCACAGTGGGATACTTCAGTACACCTCCCAGAAATGTACCAAAAGATAACAATAGAGAGGATTTGAGTACTATAATGCCTAATAATCTAATTGGTATGTACAGATGATGTTGGTCTCCAAGACCAAAAACACATGTTTATTTAAAATGCTGTTTCAAAAATATGTTAAGCTGCAAAAAACCTTCAAGTTTCATCAAGTAGAAATTTTATAGACCACATTCTATGACATTTTTTATAGAAATTGAGAACAAAGTGTAACATAACAATCAAAACATAAATTTAAATGTGCTTGTCGGAAAGCAAGAGTCCGAAAGAATAAAATAAATGCATATTTAACTCAACACCAGGGAAAGAAACCTAAAGTAACATTAAAAGAATGAAGGTGAAGAATCGATTTAAAAGGCAAGCTTAATGAAATAGAAAATAAGCCCAACAAATTAAGCCAAGAGTTGGTTCTTTGGGGGCAAATAAAATTCTATAAAGCAGAATCTCCTGGAAAGCCTGGTCAAGAATAAGGATGCACACACACAAAAAAGACTATGAATAGAAAAGGAGAGTATTTCTTATACATCAGAAGAGAGTTTAAGTCGTAAAAAGATTTAGACCTTAATTCCTATAAATTGAAATGAAATTGAATGTTTTCCAAGAAGTAGAAAATATTAATAGATTAGCAGGCTTAAGAAAATGAAAAGGTGACTGTAAGATATACCTCCTCTCGGAACACCAGGCCCAGATGATTTTGATGGCTAAATTGTGTCTCTCCATCAAGGAAGAGTTAAATCCTTTGTTATTCTTTCCTAGCACTTAGGGAAGAGTAGAAATCTTCCCAATACATTCTTTGAAACCAACATACCCTGATACTAAGGTGAGACAAGGACAGTACCAAAACCAGACAGGTTAGTACTAAAGATTAGTACACTAGAACAGTGTCACTTAGCATCCAAAAAAAAAGTCATGAATAAAATCTGACAGTCAAGTCATGACCCATGACCAAGTATATTTTATTCTAGGGACACACAGTTTGCATTGGGATTAAATCGTGTAGTCAGTGTAATATAAGATGATGACAATAATAGGTAACATTTATTAAATAATTATTATGTGCTCATTTCTGTTCAAAGTACTTCATGTAGTTTACTCATATCAAGTCGGAGGAAAAGGCATTTGACAGTATTCAACACCCATTCCTTTGAGCTATTTCTGTATTCTAGTCTGTACTATTTTTATTTCAAGTCAGTAATAGAAAGAAATTTTTATAACTTAGAGTAAGGACTTCCTCAAAAAAAAAAAAAAAAAAAGGAAGCAAGCCGGTGGTCCTCATAGAGTATTCCTGAATTAGAACTTGAGGATTTTCAGACATAAGCTTCAGGCAACACCATGCTTATAGATTAATCTCTGGTTTAGCTCCCTTCCAGGCTCCTACTGCAGGTGCTGTTCTAGTGGATGGTTAAAAAGGACATGGTCCGCAAAGTGCTGAATATAGGGTGCCTCTGTTATCAGCAGTGTCATACTGATTATACTAGTTAAGAACTTTCGGCATCTTGGCTTTGAGTTGAATTGTAATGGGAAATGGAAAAAGAGAAAGGGCTTGAGAAGATTAAAGTCAGGATTTGTTGCAAGTGAGTAATAGCAGAGGGCAGTTGGTTCAGAGAAAAGCGTACTCCCACTTTGCCCTGTTCCACCTCCATCTCTAATCAGACTCTGGAAGGTAATTGTGAAAACAGGCCTGCGTGACCTTGGCACTGGGCCACTGCTTATTTAGCTTGGGCCACTGTTAGCTTAAGTAAACAGCCCTGAGTTTGAATTGTAGCTGAAATCAATAGAGAAAAATTCAGAATTACCAAATTTATCAGCATCCGGCACTGATTGCCAGACCAGCGTTGTCACAACACAAGCCTGGGTGTTTTTTTTAATTTGATGAGTCCTGGGAGAAAGAGAAGAGCTGAAGGGACACAGGCTTCTTTTATGTTGACGTGTTTACACTTATACCTTTAATGGTGTTTGGTGGCAGTACTCTGAAAATTTTAGGGGGTTTTCCCTCAGAGTGAGTTAGTGTTGTGGTTGAAGTGCGTGGAAGCCAAGGAAATTGAGACAAGCAGGGAGAAGGTTCTCAGTGCATGGATGGCACTGAGACTAGATGGTGGTGGAGGTCTAGAACATCCGCAGGTCTTGTGAGTGGTCAGCTTCAGCCCGGTGCTAGGTCCTAGTGTCTGGGAGGACGCTTATCATCTTCTCTCCTGCCCCCCAGTACCATGCAGAGACCATCAAGAACGTGCGTGCAGCAACGGAAAGCTTTGCTTCTGATCCCATTCTCTACCGGCCAGTGGCTGTGGCCCTGGATACTAAAGGACCCGAGATCCGAACTGGGCTCATCAAGGGCGTGAGTATCCTGGGGAGAAGTGAGAGGGAAGGTGCAGGAGGCAGGGGCCCCAGAGATGTCCTCAGCAATCTCTGTCCTGCAGAAGCCATGTTCCTCAGAGTTTAGGTCTGTAAATGAGGGTTTTATTCATCACACACACACAAAAAAATGTTGTTTTAATCTATTTAAGAAACTACCAAAAGGGAAACTTTTTTAAAACTACTTTCAAATTTCTCTGCCTTTATGGAGCAATTTGGCTCTTCCCCTGTCATTAAATAGCATAGCTAAAACATAGTAGGTTTTTCTTGGGTTATTTCCTTGAAATATACTGAATTAGACAATCTGATCATTTATTCCCAAAGGAAAAAGATTTATTGTTACTTCTAACTGAGATTTGAGCATTATTCCCCTGGAGGAAAGCATTTCTTTTCCTGCCAGGAGGGCCTGGCTTCTGCAGTTAGGACCCATGGCTTACTCTCTTTGTAGAGTGGCACCGCGGAGGTGGAACTGAAGAAAGGAGCCACTCTCAAGATCACTCTGGATAATGCCTACATGGAAAAGTGTGATGAGAACACTCTGTGGCTGGACTACAAGAACATTTGCAAGGTGGTAGAAGTGGGCAGCAAGATCTATGTGGACGATGGGCTTATTTCTCTACAGGTGAAGGAGAAAGGTATGTCTAAAACCGGCTCCCATCTCTAAATTTGCTAGACATGAGGAAGAGAGGAAGCTTGTTTGAATGGCAGCAAGATTACATCTGTGTTCCTTTTATGACTCCTTATCCTCTAAAACAGACTTCAGTCCTGCTTAATCATGCTCTTCGGCATATGATAAGAATTCTTTTTATTCATCCTCACTACTTTGGCCTCTCTGTTTTCTTCCTTCATCCCTTAGTATGATCTGTACTGGACTCTAGCATGTCTGGGAATGATAGCTCATATTTAAGTGCCAGGCACTATTCTAAGCATCTTATATGATAATTTGTTTAAATTTAAAAACAACCTTATGAGTAGGTATTATCCCTGTTTAACAGGGGAGGAAACTGAGGTATGGAAAGGTTAATTGACTTGCCCAAGGTTACACAGTTAGTGAAACTGGCATTTGAACTCTGGCAGCATGTCTGCAGCACCCATGATGTGCTGCATCCCCAGTCAGTATAGTGGGGAGAGAGGCAGGTGGCTTCCCGCCTCGCCCCTCTTCCTTTCCTGTTGAGGACATGTGCCTTCTTTGTACTTTGCCTCCCCACCTACTCCATTTCGCATAGGTGCCAACTTCCTGGTGACGGAGGTGGAGAATGGTGGCTCCTTGGGCAGCAAGAAGGGCGTGAACCTCCCTGGGGCTGCTGTGGACCTGCCTGCTGTGTCAGAAAAGGACATCCAGGATCTGAAGTTTGGGGTGGAGCAGGATGTAGATATGGTGTTCGCGTCTTTCATCCGCAAGGCATCCGATGTCCACGAAGTCAGAAAGGTCCTGGGAGAAAAAGGAAAGAACATCAAGATAATCAGCAAAATTGAGAATCACGAGGGAGTGCGGCGGTAAGTGCCCCCTGTACCCTGCTTCCTTCAGCCCCAGCCCAGCTCTCTGAAGAGCCACATGTATCCTATTGAGTACCTGGCTGCCTGTGCATCAGAATGCAGACTCCTGAGCCTGTTCCAGACCCACCGAACCAGCAAGTAGCATTTAAAAAGCAGCTTCCTGCCTTGTCCCTTCCTTTCCTGTTGTGGAAGGCATTGCTATTTAAAGAGAAGCATCTCATGTGTTTGAGGTGCCAGCATCTTGACATTGTTCCAGACGCTCAGAGGCCAACCTTGGAGAGGAACAGGGTCACTGCTCTCAGGGTCAGGAGCCACTGCTGGGCTCCTAATCAGAGCACTACCTGTGTTTGCTGGTAGCACTGCCACCGAGAGGAAAGGCAGCCAGCTTTTTATTTTTTATTTTACACCTACAGCACCTGGTCTTCCTAGGTGGTCTCCCATCCAAGTACTAACCAGGCCCGACCCTGCTTAGTTTCTGAGATCAGAAGAGATCAGGCACATTCAGGGTGGCATGGCCGTGGACTAGCCAGCTTTTTAAAAAGGGCTCTTTGGCCTTTCACTAGGGAACCATGTGCAAACTCGGGGCCTGGTGTTAACGCTGAGGGTTATGGCCTCCTAGTCTTCACTTAGAAAGCAGCTGGCTTGATGAGCAGGCTAGCTCTGGCATGGTATCAGCTTCCCAGAGGAGAGCATGCGATTCTCCTCCAGGCTTAGATCGTCCCAGCTTAGCTTTACCACCTCCCCAGTGCTCACTCATTAGAGCCAAATGACGTGGCCAACTCTGTGACATCTGTTCCTCACTGGCTCCCTACTAGAAACAACTCAGTGCAGCTAAAACCCTAGACCTACTTGGGACGATTGGCATTGCTTTAGGTGGGAAGGAAGAGCAGCCCCACTTACTGTTGTGACCTTGGCTTTTTGTGTCAGGTAGTTTGGGGTGGTCCTACGCCGTCCTGATAAGCCCAGCTGACCTTGGCCTCAGGCCAGGCAGAGCCAAGTGTCCTTTTGCCTTCTGCACTTGGAGAGGGCTGCCTCAAGAAGCAGCCCTCAAGTGTCCTTGGCTGGAAGAGGCCGTGGACTTTTGTTTTGGGAGCTGTCAGCAAGCCGTAGGTTCCCTTTTTGCTCTGGAAGTGTTGAGTAGAGATGGCAGAGAGACCTCGGGAAGGCTCTCATGAAATGCAGATGGAGAAGAAATAGGTGTGTGGGGCTTGGGAGGAGACCTCATCCCCTCCCTTGCTCCCCAATGAAATCTCCATACTAGTGCTGAAGAAACCTCGCAGGCTGTACTGTTGGGCCACTTTGGGGAACTAAGATAGCTGGAACATCCAACCACCTCCATGCACCCATGGTGACATCATGGGTGGCTATCTTGCTAAGTCAGAGAATCCCAGGAAAAGTTCTTCGTGTCACTGTACTAGTGGCCCCTGTTCCATATAACCTCTCTCTTTCCACCTCTCCTGTCAGGTTTGATGAGATCCTGGAAGCCAGTGATGGGATCATGGTGGCTCGTGGTGATCTGGGCATTGAAATTCCTGCAGAGAAGGTCTTCCTTGCTCAAAAGATGATGATCGGGCGGTGCAACCGAGCTGGGAAGCCTGTCATCTGTGCCACGCAGGCATGTGCCTCTCCTCATGTGCATGTACTGACAGAGGAAACTTTTGGGAGGCTACGTAGTCTCTTCCCATGGCCCTTTCCCCATGTCACAAATACATACATATAGTCCTTTCTTCCCATGCAGCTACACGAAGCCAAACTCTCTGCACATACACACTGCCCAGGGAGTCAGCTTGCAGTCATTCATCTCCAAAGATAGCCCAGGCCATGTCTCACTAATGCTCTGTCCCCTCCCAGATGCTGGAGAGCATGATCAAGAAGCCCCGTCCCACCCGGGCTGAGGGCAGTGATGTGGCCAATGCAGTTTTAGATGGAGCCGACTGCATCATGCTGTCTGGAGAAACAGCCAAAGGGGACTACCCCCTGGAGGCTGTGCGCATGCAGCACCTGGTGAGTTTTTAGGGCTTGTCTGTCCTCCCAGCTCAGGCTCAGGCTCAGGCTCAGGCTCAGGCTCAGGTGGCTCAGGCAGGCAAGCTCTGCACAACCACACCTTTTAGTCTTCTGCACCTACATCTTTTATTATTCTCCAAGTTACAAGAGTGAGGAAGTGTTTGCTGGTGGGCGGGGCGGGAGGGGGGTCTTTTGTTTTTTTGCTGTTCTGCCTTCCTTACCCATACTCCCTTTTCTATTTCCTTCTGTTCTGGAGGCGTTCTCCATCATATGTAGCCCAGTTCATTACTGGCTCTTTTCCTTGGCTCAGGTACTGGGATACTTGTACCTCTTCCTCTGGACAGTCCAGAGGACCGGAGTACCTGTCCTACTCTGGAAAAAGCCAAGGGCTCCTGTTTCCAGCCATCATGATTGTTTGGCTTCCATTTTGATTCCCCACCTATCCCACAGGCAGGTGCCTCCCCAACAAAGGTCTCTGGGCCCGCACTGGAGGCTGTTGCCTGCACTGAGTTGACCAATCTTACCTTGCATGGTGTCTGCAGCGGGACCTGTTGTGCCGAGCTGATGCAGTCACTCAGATGAAGAAATAGGGTATAAGTGACAGGTGACAGGTCCATAAATCGAAGACAGGTGAGAGGACGGCTAGTCCTGACTGGGCCCTAGTTTGAGAGCATCTGGAGAAGAGTCCTGGAGGTGAAGCTTCTTTCTCCTCCAGGGAGCTAACTTTTCAAGGCTCTTCTGCTGGGCTATGTCTCTTGAGGCTGGGTTCCTCTGCCCTACTTGCTCCTGCTCTAGAGCTTATTAAAGAGTTAACACAAGGATCAGCTGTCAGAGTTACTTATACCTGGGAAAATGCGTGCTACAAATTAACTTTTCACAATAGTCCTAGGTCAGCAGTTGATGTATATGTAGCTCAGTGAACTTGTCTCTTATCCTGAAAGTTTTTTTTAACTTTTCTATTCCCTTTCAGTCAACAAAGGACCCCATGCCCTTTGTGTGACACCCTCTCCTCTGCATTTCCCCAAATTTAAAACAACCCCTAAAAACGAACCACTGGACTAGAATCTTCCTTTTTCACTTTCTACGTGTCCAATTATTAAGCTTAAATGGCCTCTAGAGAAGACTTGTTATTTATAATTTAATAGTTTCTTAGTGGTGAACCAAGACATCTTGACTAAAGATGTCTTCTGGGGTGTCCTCAGGATCCTTCATGGATTTCCCCACGATGAAATTGATAGGAACCAATCCTGTTTTGGAATGACTGTGTACCCTGGCCCTGGCAGATAATGCCACCCTGTTTGTGAGACAAACTTGCTTGCTATTCCAGTGCTCAAGTACCTTGAGCTCATTCTCATGACTTCTCTGGTGGTGGGAAAGTGCTTTCTCTCTCCCAGGAGACAGTGGACCTTGGACCAGTCACCTCTAGAGTGGCTGCAGTATATTTATGGGTCCCTCCACACAGCCCCTCTTTCTAATTGCCTTAGGTGTGTGGCCTCAAAGGTGGGACAGTGACCCTGATCTGATTTACTGAACCAGGCAACCATGAAGACTGTAGGGACTTTAGTATGACTTTGGGCTAATCACTTAGCTTTTCAAAGCCTTATCTGTAAAATAAATTAGATGGGATATGTTTAATTATAGACATTAACATTAAATGTTCACTGCTGTTACTAAATATTTAAAAAGTTCCCATGTAGATTGATGTAATCTTCATAACCTCCTTGAGATAGATGTCACTCCAATTTATAGATGAGGGTTACTTGATAATAGAGCTTGAGTTTGAACCCAGATCTGCTGGCTTTAAAGCCAGTGTTCTGTCCTGCAACATAGCACTTTGTCTGTCTAGTGGGAGATCGGCTCAGGTCTTCTGTGGGGCCTGTACTGGGGTCAGGGACTTCAGGCTCCGGGCTCTCACTTCCATGTTCGTTTTTCCATACCCTAGTCTTTCCTGTAACAGATGGACCTTAGAGCTGCAGGGCTTAGATTGCATGGCTCTGCTCTGGGCCAGGTTGTGCCGGCCTCTCCTGTCCACGTCCCTGGTTAACACTGGCTGACAGCTTCTCCTTTTAACTGTTTATTGCTTTCTCCTGTATCTAACTGATGCAGTTAATGATCCGTACCTAAGGGCTAGGCAGTACCAGGTATGGTTCAGTCTCTGTTCCTGTCCCCTGTCCTTTGGCTGCGTGTATTCCATTCTTGCAGAAAAAAAAATCTTTAACCACGTAAATCCTGCCACACATCTGCTTACACTGTCAAATTAATGATATTACTGATTCTTCCCTTGCCCATCATTCTCTAAGATGCTGGTAATTGCATTATAATCCTCTAAAGCTTAGATTTTCTTTCTAATTCTCTGAGCAGGTGGCCTATAAATAACTTGGTGGCTTTCTCATGCCTTTTAATCATTAGGTTTTAATCAGATGTTTTGTTAAACTACCCGCATGCTTCCACAGGCATCTGTCTCCACATGGCTCTTCAGTATACCCTCACAGGTTCACCAGTTTTCAACTCTCTGGTTCAGAACACAGTTAAGCCACGTGGGTTTGGCTTTGTCTGACCCCAACTTTCCAGTGCTGCTCAGTGCATTTCATGGCAGGCCATTGGAAAGGCTTATAGCAGCCCCATGCCTGAAGCCAAGCTAAGTGCTCCATGTGTGTGTGGAAGTGAGGCAGAAAGCCCTGGAGAACCAGACAGCCATGTGAAGAAGGAGGGCCTGTTCCTTTCTGTAAGCTGTGTCATGAGGTAGCGTGGCCAAGCCTGCCAGGGAGTGGCGTGAGCCCAGCCTGGGCATGTTTCCATGCTAAGGTGCTAGAGCCTGCTGCCATGTTGGCTCCCTCCACCCCCACCCCCAATCAAAAAAATCCTCCCAGAGTGGAAGAACCAATTTCCCCTCTGTTGGAAGGGAAGCAAGCAACAGCAGTTGATGCTGGAAATTCTGCACACATCCCCAAGCAGGCCTGCATCACGCTGCCTCTGCATCTGCCTGAAGGACAGATTTAGCCAATTAACCTAAGGTTACCTTCTTCTCTGATTAATTCCCCATTCTATCTTTCTATGTTGTTGTTTCTTGTTTTTTTTTCCCTCCTTTTTCCCTCTTCCTTGCCTTCCCTCTCCCCTAAACCTTACAGATAGCTCGTGAGGCTGAGGCAGCCATGTTCCATCGCAAGCTGTTTGAAGAACTTGTGCGAGGCTCAAGTCACTCCACAGACCTCATGGAAGCCATGGCCATGGGCAGCGTGGAAGCTTCTTATAAGTGTTTAGCTGCAGCTTTGATAGTTCTGACGGAGTCTGGCAGGTAGGGCCCTAAGGGCAGGTAACTCTGTAGGATAACCAGCCTCTTGCTCCAGCTGCTCTAGAAGACATTCAGAACCCAGCCTTGCATTTGGGGCCTGGGCCCAGAGCCTCTTTTCTCATCTTCAGGAAGCCAGCCAGGGAGCTCAGGGCAGGACAGGACCAAAGGGTCCTTCAGATTGGTAGGCACAGATAGTGTCACAGGCACCTGGTGAAGGACTGGTTCCTGAGTCTTGATTTTGCTCAGCTCAGAACCTCCATTGATTAGGCTCCTCTTGGCCTTTGCACTCAGGGACACATTTCTCACCAGCTGTCTGTCCTACTACCCCTCCCTCTCCCATTGTGACACAGCTCTGACAAAGCACTGTCCCCCTGTTGTCCCTCTGGACGGATGTTGCTCCCCTAGATTGCCCGTGAGGCAGAGGCCGCCATCTACCACTTGCAATTATTTGAGGAACTCCGCCGCCTGGCGCCCATTACCAGCGACCCCACAGAAGCTACCGCCGTGGGTGCCGTGGAGGCCTCCTTCAAGTGCTGCAGTGGGGCCATAATCGTCCTCACCAAGTCTGGCAGGTAGGAGGTGGCAGCAGCTCCCTGGGGATGCCCTGCTCGGTGGCGCCTTTCCTTGGGGGTCCTGGGAGCAGTGCACTGAACAGTGCTAGGATGGCACTAAGCCCAGGTAAGACCTCCTGCCTGCCACCTGGACCCTACAGGGAAGGAGCTCCTTCAGCCCCCAGGCCAGGATCCAGGAATGAGCAGCACCCCTTTCCTGGGCCCGAAGGACTCCGGGCAGCACTTGTAAGGCATGGGGGACCATTTGGATCCAAAACAAGTTTACACCCTCAAGATGAACTAGATGACGACAGACTGACTCCAAATGATTACTTGGCATTTAAAGGCTGGTCCTCTAAAATAGTGAAAGACTACCAGCTTTGCTTATTCCAGTTACTGTGTGCTCTTTAAAAATTTAGTTGGAAAATTAGTGCTGTTCACTGACATGCTCTTTGGTTGGGGCATGTGCCCCTGTCTGTCTGAGCCCTGAAAATGAGTGGATTGTGGACCAGGAAGCTCATCATGTTGCCTTGGTGGCACTCTGGCGCCATGCAGCCAAGTCGAGGCTTGTGTTTGGCCTTGGACATGGAATCCTTTCTCGGTCCTGGACTTTGAGTTATCATCCTTCACTCCCACAGCCTGGGCATGTGTTCCTCATCCCTTGCCCACAGGGCAGCTAGGGTTTCCTGGAGGAGAGGCAGACAAGCAGTCCCATGCACCAAGGAGCAGCAGGTGCAGCTGCATAGAGATAAGATCTGAGCACATTTCCTCAGGAGACAGCTCAGGATAAACAGCTGTAACCATTAGGGTTGACCTTTATGAAAAGGCCCAACCTTTGCTATCTGGCTATTTTTAGCTCCACTCTTCTGGGGTTTCACTCTCGGCTGGTCCTGACTTCAGCAATTGCTTCCCTCTGAAAGTCTTGTATGGAAGCCCAGGCCTTAAGCAGGGCATTCTCTTATGTGACATGGCTTGTTTCCTTGGCACCTATTGAGTGTCCTCATAGCTTACATTCTGGGGCAGTCCCTCCTGTACACTCTTCCCCAGCTCCTGAGACACATCTGCAACTACAAGTATACTGTGTCAGTGTTCAAGGAAGCGCCTGATATTGGGGCTTCAAAAGAGTCCCTTGTCTTCCAGAGGGGCCTTCACAGGCAGAGCTTCCCACACTAACACTTCCATCTGGTCTTGCCTCCTGGGTAGCACCCAGATTTCTAAGCCTCATTAGATTCTCAGATATGACTTGGTCTCTAGAGCTCAGTTGCTGGGCCTCTTTCAGGGACCTGGGGGCCCCAGTGCTGGGGAGAGGGCCTGGCAGCTGGGAAGCCTTGGGTTATAGATTCCCAAGGGGGTTGGTAGACTATTCCTGTTCTTTGCAGATGTCGAGAGTCAAGTGCTGTTCACATGCTGCTTGGCTTGTAGCTGTTGCTGGCAGCAGGGAGGAGTGGGTGCTGGTGAGGTTGGACCAGGGCTGTGTTGCTGTGCCAGAATGGAAAATTTCAGAGGGGATTCTGCCAGTTAAGGGCCATGTGGGGAAAGTGCGTGAGGCTGACCATGCTGAGTTAGTAGGATCCTGGGGCCCTGGCCTGTGGGGAGGGGTGGAGGGCAATGAGGTCACATAGCTACGAAGGAAAGTTATGTGCTGTGGAGGATATGAAAAGAGGGACTGCCCTAGCTGTAGGAGCAGCTCCCCACTCCCACAGTGGGGGGCCAGGGAGCGGATATTGAAATGGTCAGAGCCTCAGGCATGCATAATAAGTTGGATTAGAGGGTGAGCTGTTGCTGAAGGCTCTGGGAGTCTCCTGGGACACTGTTTAATGGTCTCTTCTGCCTGTCCCCCATCCTATCTCAGGTCTGCTCACCAGGTGGCCAGATACCGCCCCCGTGCCCCCATCATTGCTGTGACCCGGAATCACCAGACAGCTCGCCAGGCCCACCTGTACCGTGGCATTTTCCCTGTGGTGTGTAAGGACCCAGTGCAGGAGGCCTGGGCGGAGGACGTGGACCTCCGGGTCAATTTGGCCATGAATGTTGGTACGTGCCTGGGAGCATGGGGTAGAGCCTGGAGGGTTGGAGGCGGGTGGTTGAGCACTGGGCTTTCAGGGATCTTATGAAAAGGGGAACATCTACGCCTTAGGGTACAAGAGCCCTGGCTGCCCCCACTGGGACTCCTGCATCCCCTTCCACCAAGTCTTGAGCCGAGCTCAGGAGGGAAGGAGGGACCTTTGAGTTGTGGGGCTGAGCAGCCCAGTTCTCGCCACACTCATCCAGTCTAGGGCCCAAAGCAAAGGATCCTAGATAATCAGGGTTGTCCATTCTTTGGCATCTGCTCATTACCAAGGTTTTTATGAAATTGGCCAAAGTCCTGCACTGTGGGGTGGCACACACACAGCTTATGTACTGATGCGGCCTTTGTCCCTATATACGTATAGGCTGCCATAGGATGAGAGGAGGCAGCTAGCTCTGACCTTGGGCAAGGCTCTCTACCCTCTAGACTATAAAATGAATGATGTCCAAAGGTCCCTAACAGCTCTGCCATATTAGTGTTAAGGAAATGAGCCTCCCTCATCCCCTTCATTTGGGCTGTGAGGCTGGCGCCACCTTGTGATGTAAAGAAGTAATGATCAGCCAGCTCTGCTTATTGTCTGGCTATGGGACAATGTCCCAAGTTCATACCAGCCTGACTTGACATTTACGCACCCACATCTTCTCTTCCTCCAGGAAAGGCTCGAGGCTTCTTCAAGAAGGGAGATGTGGTCATCGTGCTGACTGGCTGGCGCCCTGGCTCCGGCTTCACTAATACCATGCGTGTAGTACCTGTGCCATGATGGGCTTCAGAGCACCTCCTCCAGCCCCTGTCCCGTCCCTTTCCCCCAAACCATCCTTTAGACCAGCAATGCTTATAGTGCTCACTTGTGGCTGTAGTGTGTCACTGGTGGGTTGGGACACCAGAGAAGGTTAATGCTTCCATGAAACATGGCTGTTTTTAAGACCCTGCTCAGGTGGGGTACTCCAGAGCCAGGCTGCCCACCTTATGGCTTCACCTAAGCAAGAGAGAAGCAGGGGTGCAGGACTGGAGGCCCCAGAGCTTAACACAGAGGGCAGCAGCTCCTGCTTTTCCTTTGCACAGTCCATTCAGTTCCTGTAGAAACGGGTACTCAGAACCCTCAAGCCTGGCCTGGAGTCAGTAGACAGCCAGCAAGAGAGGAGCCTTTGGGTGTGAGGCAGTGGTTCCAGTTTAGTAGAGTCTGGCCCTGCCCTTTACTTTCTTCTCCAACCCCCTCAGCCTCCTTCACTCCCACCTTGTGCACTGTGCACTTCTGTTCCTACACTCCACTCAGCTATTGCTGCAGACAAACACTTCACCCCTCCAACTTCATTTTCCCTACTACTGCAGCCACCTCCAGGCCTGTTGCTATAGAGCCTACCTGTATGTCAATAAATAGCAGTTGAAGCATCTGTTGCCTCTCTTTTTCTGATGGGGGAGAAGGGAGTATGAGCCCTGCTCTTTGAGTAGGGTGAAAATGGCAAAGAGCTTGGGGGTCCTGCGCAGCAACTCAGGCCACTTGCTATCCTGTCCATCTCCAGGATGCAGAGGTGTCGGGAAAGCAGTAGTTGACCATGGAGACTGGTTATCTCCTTCATTACTCTGGTGTGGCGTGGTGGCTTTATCTGTAAAAGCTCCAGCCGCTGGGGAAGTTTTAATAACACATTTGAACCAAAGATGAGAGGGCAATGATGGGAGGGGGGCCCCTCCCTCCTGCTCTGGTAGGTAAACTGGGAGTGAAGTGGCCTTTGCCCTGCCCTTCCCTCAGGTCTTCGTGCAGTAGTGGCTCCTAAGGTTGCTGTGGGATGAGATCCTGGTTCCTGAGACCAGTTCCTTCCCCCACTTCCCAGACAATTGTAGACTTGGGCTTTGTGCCCCTTCTATGTGCTGATGCCCTCCCTCTGTGATAACAGCTGGGTCAAGGAGGTGGGAGGGGAATGGGAATGGAATCAAATCTGGCTTGCAACTTCACCCTCTTCTGATAACTCCCACGGACCAAGCCCTACCTGGTGAGGATCAGTAAGGGGGCCCCCAGGGTTGGAAAGTTGGGAGGACTGGAGTTTCGTCCCACTCTCAAGGCCTAGTTCTTTGTCATACCTCCACCAATCTCAGCCCTTCCGCTTGTGTTTCCCCACTCAAGTCCCTGGCCATTTTCAGTCCAGACTCAAAAGCATTTTACTTAGGAAACACAACTTTCCAACTCTGGAAAAAGGGCACCACAGCTGCCCGACTTTCACGTTTAACATCCCCTCTGGTGTTCCCCACTCATGTCCCTACTACTGATTGGTGTGGAGGGAAATCGAAAGCACCCCCGGGGTTCAGTGTTGAGAGGGTTTGGAGGGCAGGAGTCGGTGGCTGCAGAGCACCAAGCTCCAAGACTGGAAAGGCTGAAGAAGAACGCGGAGGGGCTGGGACCTTGCTGTATCAGGAGTTACGGCCCCGACCCTGGCCTTGGTCCAGACTTTCCAGTCTGGAAGAAGGAGCGGTGGGATCCGCACTTCGCATGGGCCCCACCTGTGCCTGGAGAGGGGCAGGGCCGGCCAATAGACAGGGCCCGTCCCACACGGGCAGCCAATAGGCGGGAGGAGGCGGACCCTCAGGGCGGGTGGGGGCGGGCCGGCGCTAAGCCCCGCCCCTGGGTCCCCGGCGCTAGCTGAACGCGTAGCGATGACCGCTCTGAGCAGGGGCAAGGCCGCGGAGGCGAGCAGGTAAGGGTCTGCGGCCCGCAGGCCGGACTCCGGAACCCCCAGGCTGCCGCGAGGGGCGGGGCGGGGCGGGGCCTGCTGAGCCCGGGCGCCTACTGCCTGGGATGCAGGCACTTCCCCGCCGCCGGAATGCGGGCTGGGCTCCAGAGCCGCGCCGCGCCAGCTGGGGGCGCCTCGGGGGCTGTGGGGTGTTCACCGCCGGGCACGTTATCCCGGCTGTCTGCGCTCCGCAAGAGGTGTCCGGACCTTGGGATGAGGGACATCCGGCGGCATAAGAGCGACGCAGGGTACCCTCCTTGGGACGCCTCCAGTGGTCCATCCCCCCATCCCCCTCCACTGTCGCTGTTCATTCATTCACGTGTTCATTCATTCATTCTTCAGCCACATCGCCCCCAGTCCTGACTGTCCCCCCGCCCACAAAGGCTGGCGCTTCCTTACTGACCCCCGGGAGTGGGGGTGGGGGCGGTGTACAGTATCAGCCTCTCCTTCCCGCCGGGTCTGCAATTGTAGCGGCCCGAGGCGGCCCCAGGGACAGAGTGGAGCTGTCCCGGCACGACTCGGCCGCACCCGTTCATCAGGCCCGTCCCGGTTGGGCGGGCTGGGGCCGGTCTCTCAGCCTCAAGATCTGATCCAAAGTCGCCCTGGAAGGATAGAAAGTTCTTGCAGCTGGGGAAGGGGCAAGGAGGCAGGGCAGGAGGGAGGTGGTGTGTCAGGTGGCATCAAGAATTGTGGCCTCTGTCCTTTTAGGTCTTGGGGCCCTGGGGAGTGGAATTATTTGGGGAAGACAGAGCCAGTGGATAAGGCCCTAAGTTCCTGCCCTTGCCCAGGTCCCCGACCCCACAGTCTGAGCTCTGGAGGGAGGCCTGGCACCCTTGGCCAGCTAGTCCTGGGGCACATGGGGTAAATATGTGAATGCTGTGCCCACTCCTCACAGGTATGTGGAACTGGCAGAATGCTTTGGGCCTCTCTCTGCCCAGTGGGGTCTTACCCAGCGGTCATTTGTTCTTTGCTTTTCCCCCTACTCCCCCAACCCCCACCCCTGCATGACTGTTTAAGGGTGCCATCCTTGCAGGCATGGGGCTCCTAGGGAATGAGAGAGAGTGCCTTGACCATTTGTGATGTATTTGTGCACCTACAGCTGGCTTTGAGGTCCAGCTCCTTTGAGAGCAAAGACTTCCAAGGTTACAGGGAGAGATGGGTAGAGGGTGTCCCTCACATCCTGCAGTGAGAGGGGACTCCACATTCCTCTGATCATGCTTGCTGGAATCCAGTCCAGTCCATGCTGGTAGACCCTCTCAGTATGACAGGGCCAGTTAAGTAGTGAGCATCTCTGGAGCAAATGGGCAGTCAAGAGGGCGAAGTTGACAGAGGCTGATGCCGAGCTTCCAGGGGAGTTTCTGCTGAGGCCAAATCAAAGTTCTCCTTCTTGACTTGCCTTTGGGAGAATGTTCCGAATAGCCTAAAGGGGACAGCCCAGGTCTTATCCGTGTCTTGATGTTACTGGTTGCTTTCAAAGGTCTGGACTTAAACGAATCCTCTAAGCCTTAGTACAGACTAAAAAGACCTGTGTGTCAATTCACCCACCTGGGATGCCTGCCCCCTGAGGTTGAGGTCGGTGGTACTCAAGATGCCTTTTTATAACAGCCAGCCTCCCTGAAGCTCTTCCAGGGGCCTGCTTGGGTGGCTCCTCCCAGTCCTTACCCTGGTTAAGCCATGGCTTTGGCCCTTAAATGCCACATACCATATTTATCAGACTAGTGTGAAGAGCCTTGCTCTGGGAATCAGAAGGGAATTTGCAGCCTCTTGCTGTTCCTGTTTTGCTGTGACTTGGGGACAAATCAGGTCACCTGTCTGGGCCTGCTTTGCTATCATAAGGTAAGGCGATTAGACTGTAGGCCCCTAGCCTAAAGCCCTTTCCATGTGGCCATTCAGTGATTCTGCTATCTAGCCTGTTTCCCCTCAATTTCCAAAGGTATTCTATTTCTTTACATCATTTCTTCTTTGCCATGACTACTAATGGAAAGTCCATGAAGTTGAGAACAGTTCAGCATTCCACCTTGGTGTCTAGTATCTGAGTCTAGACACCAGAAAATCATTTGTTTTTCTCCTTTCCTGAGAAGTGAAAATCATTCTTTGGCTTGAAGTCCATCTTGGCCACTGTTCTGCTGTTCACCTGGGCTCCAGGGCATCGATCTGTCACTACCTGTTATTACCAACCTTTGAAGCTTTGATTAATTCTCCAGCTATTTACTAATGTAGGAAAAGGGGGAGAAGGGGGAGGGCAGAAGCCCCTGGGCATGGAGCTTCCTATGTAATTCAGAAGGAACTGCCTCCCCAAGGAGGACTTCTCTGCTACAGCACTGATGCCGAACGAAGGAAGGCATCTTTCCCCAGAGTATAAGCCTCTACTGGGCAAGCTGGTTCCTCCTTTCGCCCCACCACAACTGCACATTTTTATTAGTCTAGAAATGCCTGGTCATAATTTAGGACTGGTGTGTTTTTATAACCTGTGGAAGTTGAACCAACCTTTAAGTCCTTGTCTTAAATTATTGTGTTCCTCAGGTGATGTTTAAATTATTGTGCTCCTCAGGTGATGTTTAAAATCCACTATAAAATCACAATGTTAGTTTTTTTTAAATAGACATAAGTTCTTGGCTGGCACTATTTTTTTTTAACATCAAGTAAAAAGCACATAAAGAATTAGTTTAAATCAAACATGAATTGCTTTTCCTTCTAACATGTTGACATGTCATATCATTGGTATATATTAAATAATTGTCAAAATCCTACTGGATTGATACTGGATTTTGACTGTTGGTGTCCCTTTTTTCTCTAATTCAAGGTCAGAGCAGCAGCATGGGTGGTATGCCTTAGCAAACAACTGTGACCGGTTATAAGAATGTTTTTCTATCTCTCCTATAGAAAAGAAAATTAAATATTTCTGATACGTGTTAACATTAATCAAATTATTTGAAACTTGCCCATAATCATCAGGGCCACACAAAACGCTATTTTAAAATAATTTTTGAATTTGGACTTTGTAAGGATGACCCAAAATTTTAAAATAAACCAGCAACAGTACTTCAGAATTGATATTCATTCATGCTGGGCTTCCTTGATTACCAAACAAGTTGAAAAATGTTTATTTTTTAAAAATATAACTACAATACTATTTTCATATATGAAAAAAATAACAGTAACTTTTTAAAATCATCAGATATCTAGTCAGCATTTAAAGTTCCCCCATCATCTCATAAATGTTTTTGTACCATTAATTTATTTTAATAAGGATCTAAATGAGGTTTTACAGTTACTTGACACACTGAATCCATATATCTATATCTCTGTAATCTCTTGTAATCTATAGGTTCTCCTTCTATTTCTTTGTTGTTGCAAATCATTTGTTGAAGAAACACATTTATTTTTCCTATATCTTTTTCTAGTTCATCGATGTTGTTTAAAATATTCCTCTGACTCCAATATTTCCTATAAATAGAGAGTTGGATCTAGAAGTTGCTCAGCTTCAAGAGGTATTGAGCACTTGAGGAAGCACATAAGGTCTGGTTATTTGTCTTTAGAGGATGGTAGCAGCCATTGGTGATTATTTCAATTAGACTCATTGTTTCATTAGGGAGGGATCACGAAATGGTATTACCCTAATTCTATCACTCATCATTTATTAGTTTGAATCTTCCTATGAAAAGAAATGTCCCCTCTTCAACTATTTGGTTACCATGAGGTACAGCTAGTATTAGAAAGGCAGAATTAAAAACTGACTCTTTCCTTTTATTTACAAGTTTTCAAAATAATGAGATGGATCCCTAGTATCCGCCAAAGGTAACCAAAGAGTCTTTTTTCTATTATTATACTCTAATGGATTTAAATAGATTTGATGTGTTTCAGTCCATTGTAGACATTGTTCTTATTGAGTCCTTGTGCCATGGTTTCCTTGCTTTCTGGTATGATTAAATATTTTATGCCTATTTGTGCATTTCCTACCCCAAATCTAAATCAGCCATTTCTCCAAGGAGTACTGGTTCCTTTTAGTGGAAAATAGTATTTAGAGAACACAATCTAAGCACCAAGATTTATTGTTAGCTGAATGTTTATTTTTAAATCAATCAGCATTAGAGTTTATATTTTAAATTCGTTTTGTTGCTGATCAAATTAAAGTTGTATTTCCTATCATTTGGGGAGTCATAGGCTACATTTAAAAACCTAATAAAAGTGAGATGCTCTCCTTCCAGAAATGTTCACCTTTGTTCAGACACAATAATTTAGCCCCAAATTCCAGGAGTTCACAGACCTATCCTGCAACTCTCGCCTGGACTCCAGGGTCCATTAGACTGTCAACTGGAGTCCATAAAGATGGAAGAAGACTTGGGAGGACTGGAAATAACCAGTTGGTCCCACATAAAAGCGGCAGTGGGAAAGTTAATAGACCTTGCAAGGCCCAGGAGAAGAGAGTTTAGGAATGGCCACGGCCCAAACTCTGTACTGGTCACACCAACAATGGAGATTTAGTTTTATCAAGGAAGGAACATGATGACAAAGTTTCGGTCCTTGGTGAAAGATCACTAGATAGAGTGAGGTCCATTGGAGTGTTGGAAAGAACTTTCTAATAATCAGGGCTGCGGTAATATACGTGATGGGTGATATTCACATGTAGGCACGTATTTTGAAATTCTGTGTGCCTAATTGATACTCCACTTTTTCACTCACTCAAATATTTATTTCCTTACACCAAGTTCCTTGATGTGGATAACACTAAACAAGTTTTTTTTTCCTTTCAGTCATTCTCAGATGTAGCCATTGTGATATAATAACAGGAAGGGCCTGAGCTTTCAGAAAGACCTAGATTTAAAACCTTAGTTAATGCTGAGCTACTACCAGCTCTGAGCATCCCTTTCTTTATCTATAAAACAGTCATATCTGGCCCACTTAAAGGTTCTCAGGCTGTGTAATGACCTGATAAACAGTAGGTACTCACCAAAAGTTAGTTTCCGTGCATTGCTTCCAGCTTTCAGGATCTCAGACCAGGACTCTCTGAAAATTCAGCCATGGCTCTAAGAAAAACTTGACCTGTTTTCCTTTTCAAGATACACATTCAAATTTGCTTCTATAAAAATAAACTTTTTATATTGAGATAATTGTAGAATCCCGTGCAACTGTATGAAATAATCATGTACCTTTCACCCAGTTTCTTCCATTGGTAACATCCTGTTTGACAATGGCACAACCAGAAAATTGATATTGATATAATTCATCGATCTTGTTCAAATTTTACCAGTTTTACATGCACTCATTTGTGTGTGTGTGTGTATATGTTTAGTTTTGTGCAATTTTTATCACATGTGAGGATTTGGCTGAGTTCATTTTTAAAATCAAGATTTCTTTTTCTGTTGGATTCTGAGGATTTCCATGTAAGAAGAATGAGGTTTTAGGAATTTGGAATTTCAGAGGCATTTATTAGTTAATATTGCTGTGCCCTGGGAACAAGTTTTTTTCTTGCCATATGCTTCTCCTTCCTTTTAATTCTTTTCACCAAATGAAAATAGTTTGTATATTGTGATCGTAAAATTCAAGCAAAGCGTACAGAAAAGTATAAAGAAGAAAATAAAAAACACTTGAAATCCCAACTCATGGAGAAAAATATTGTTAGAATTTTGGTGAACATTCTTCCCACGTATTTTACTTTATTATGCATACTGTTCTATATAATGCTTTTTCCAGTATTATATCCTTCCATGTTAATATAGACTTATTTTTAATAATTTTTAATAAATAACTTGATAAATACCATTTAATAGTCATATAGCCTTCCAGCCTATGAATAAACCATAATTTGTTCATGCTCTATTGTTTTTTTCTCTTCTAACTACACTTCAGTGAACATTCTTATACATTTAAATTTGTGTCTATTCATTTCCTTAGAATAAGTTATTAGAAGTGGAATTTATGAGTCTAATGGGTATCTACATGTAAAATGTATGTAATCTTCTCACACTGCCTTACACACAGTAGTGTGAGACTGCCCATTCACCAACATGTTGATCAACAGTAGATATTATTAAACTTTAAAGCCTTTGAAATTTAATAAGTAAAAAAAGATATCATTTCTACTTTTTTATTTTAAAATATCTTTTTTTTTGCTGATTTTAAAAGGATTGTATGCTTGTTATAATAATTTCAAACAAAACAGAAATGATAAAAGTGACAATCACCCCATAATTCTCCCTGAGATATAATCATTGTTGTTTGATGTATACCCTTAAGTAAAGATGCTTTTAAATTTTATAAATGGACTATATCATAGTAACTAATCTGTACCTACTTTTCACTAAAGAACATGGGCTTTTTTCCATATTAGTACATGCTACTATACTTATCCTTTTAGTCAATTGCATAGGAATCTATTATATTGATAAAATATTATTTTGGTATTTCCATTTTTCCCCATAATTGTTAGCCATATAAATATACATTTTTGCCTACTTGTTCAGTCATTTTCTTATACCTAGTTCTGTTAAATGGAGTTGTTGGGTCAAAAGATTTGCATTTCTTAAGGCATTTGATATATGTCAAAAAAGTCAACTCAGTTTTCAGTCTCATCATGGGGGCTAAAGAATGATTATTTTCCACATTCTTAGTAATATTGAGCACTATACTTTTTTAAATGTTTACCAACAAAATAGGTTAGAGATTTCTTCTTTTGTGACTTGCCTGTTCATATTCTTTACTCACTTTTCTATTAGATTGTTTACCTTTTTCTTATTGACTTGGATGCACTCATTATATGTTAAAATTCTAATCCTTCATCAGTTTAAATTTTGATATATAAAGGTTTTTAATTTTTTGTGATTAAATATTTTTTTATGTGTTCTGGGTTTTATATCTTGTTTAGAAAGAACTTTCTTGATATTTAAGTATTCTCCATTTTATTGTGGTTCTTTATTGATCTAGAAAATATTTGAATGTTTAATCTACCTGGAATTTATTTTTGTGAATGGTGTGAGGTAGCCAGTTGCCCCAATACCATTTATTGGACAAACCATTCTTCTCTTACTTATTTGAAATACCTTCTTAATTGTATACTAAATTCTAGATACCCATAGATCATGTTCAGGACTCCCTCTAATGTTCTATCATTCTATTAATCTTCCTAAACCGGTAAATACTGTGTTATTTTAATTGCTCTAGCTTCGTTGTTTGTTCTGACATCTGATAGGGCAAAGCTCTTGCATTAAATTTGAGATAAATTTGCTTCTTTAAAACTTTGAATCTTTCACTCAAGAACAGAGTTTTTCTCTCCATTTATTCAAGTCTCCTTTTATGTCATTTTAAAAATGTTTATGGTTTTCTTATATATTTTTTGCATTTTAAAAGTTCATTTTGGGGTATCTTATATGTGTTGTTGGCATATGATCAGAATCATTTCCTCAAATATATTTTATAACCGTTGATTGCTGTTGGTCTACAGAGAAACTACTGATTTTTATGTTGATCTTGTAACGACTATTATAATAATTAACTCCATAAGAGTTCATTATGTGTCTATCCCAATCACAGCCCTGTCTAGCCCAGCGCCCAAATACAAAAATATCTGGGCCATTTTCTTATGGTTTTTTTTTTTCCAGTTGATTATATGTCCTCTGGGTAGTTTATCTTACCACCTTTCAAATAATAAGCAGCTTTTAAATATATAAACCTTTTATTTCTTTTTCTTGTCTTTGTGCAATGACTAAAACCTTCAGAATAATGTTGAATAATGGTGGCAAGAACAGGCGTTCCTAGGGGATTTCCACCATTTTGACAATCTGGGGTTCTTCCCGGAGGAAGAGGTCCCAGGACCCAGCAAGCTCCTTAAAACTAGGTCATCGCTCAAGAATCTGAACCCTTAGCTGCTGCACAGCTTGGTGGAGCCTGCAAGAGGGCGCAGAGCCGGGCCCTGTTTGGTGTGTCCCAAATCTCTGCCAGCCGCGGGGTTTGGAGCTGGACACCGATCCAAGAGGGGCGCGGGCTCACTCTGCAGGGAGGCAAGGAGATGCCGGAGCAGCTGCTGCTTTCCCCACAGGGCCCCAAGTCTGCACCAGCTTTTACGCTTACCGCCAGAGGACCCACCAGTCCCCACCCACGGGCGGGGACGGGCAGGCGGAATCTCTGGCGCCTCGGCCACCGCCTGGAGGAGCTGGGCTAAGTGCAGTGCTGGCACTCTGGGTGCGGCTGCCCTCTGGGCGGCGCAGAAAATGAACTTGTGGTTCCCTGGCTCGGCAGATAGGCCCCAAGGGTAGAGGAATGTCAGGGAAGGATGGCTGGAGAAGGGTGGACCAGGCGGTGAGGCTGCGGCAAGAACATCACCTTCTCCCTCCCCGACTGCAAACAAGCCCCTCGGGGAACCTGGAGAGGAACAGACAATCCCTTGTTCTTCTCACATCCTCCAGTATCTGTGCTTTTTCACTGAAAGGAAGCCAGGATCTAAGGCTGGTGCGATGCTGAGCTGGCCAGTGACCCGAGTTTCCAGCTGTACTCAGCAGCAACCTCACTTGTGCTCAGAGGCCTGACCTCACTGCCCGTCCTGGAGATGTAGTCGCTGGCCTGGTGGAGGAGGAACGAGGAGCAGGCCTTTAGCACTCCAGTCCATGTTCGTACCCTGCCCACTACCACTCCACAATTGTCCTGGCTGAAGTTTCCCAGCCTCTCTTGGTTGCTGAAGTTAGTGACTGCATTTCAGTCTTCTGCTCCTGGGCCTCTCAGCAAACTGCACTGCTCTCCCATTTCTTTTTTGAAACACGCCTCGGGCTTTCACAACAGCCTCTAGCCCTGGTTTTCTTTCTGCCTCTTGGGCCCTTCTCTCCTATCCTCCCTGGGGACTCTTCTTTCTGCTCCCCACAGTGTGTAAGTGTTGTAGTTTCTGAGGTTCCACACTTCTCTCTTCTCTCTCTCCCTCCTCCTGGAGGTATAGTAGGCTTTCCTGTATCCTCCAGCTTCACATCCCTGAATTCAGTCAACCAGGGATGGGATGTATTGGGAGGGAGGAATCACAGAAACTTCCAAAAGCAAAACTTGAATTTTCCATGCAGGGAGAACTACACCGAATCCATATGAATGAAGTGGTGTGTAGGTGTACCTTGCTGTAGTTGTATGCCAATATTGGTGATATGCAAATATGACATCATTTTATATAAGGGACTTGAGCATCCTCAGATTTTGGTATCCTCAGGGAGGTGAGGGGCCTGGAACCCATCCCCTTTCAATACCAGGGGACGACTGTGTAATTCACGTAATGTAAAATTCATCCTTTTAAAGTGTACAATTCAGTGGCTTTTAGTGTATTCACGAAGTAGTGCAACCATCATCACTGTCTAATTCCTGAACAGTTTCATCACCCCCAAAATGAAGCCCTGTGTGCATCAGCCACTTCCCATGTCTCTACGGGTTTGACAATTCTGGATATTTCCTGTACATGGAATCATATAATATGTAGTCTTTTGTAACTGGCTTCTTTAACTTAGTATGTTTTTAAGGGTCATTCATGTTGTAGCATCTGTCAGTACTTTATATTTTTTATGGCTGAATTATAGTCCACTGTCTAGGTATATCACATTTTGTTTATTCATTCATCAGTTGATGAGTTTTTGAGTTGTTTACATTTTTGGCTATATGATAATAATGATTATCATAATATGATGAGCATTTTTGTATAAGATTTTATGTGGACATGTTTTCATTTCTCTTGGATATATACCTAGGAGTGGAACTTCAGGGTCATATACTCCCTCTGCACTTGCACATTATCTGAGGGTTCCAGTTTCCCTACATCTTCTTCGACACCTGATATTGATTATAGTGGGTGTGGAGAGGTGTCTCATTGTGGTTGTGATTTGCATTTCCCTGTTGACTAATGATGTTGAGCATCTTTTCAGGTACTTATTGGTCTTGGATATCTTTTTTGGAAAAATGTTTATTCAAACAATTGCCCATTTCATTTGGATTATTTGTCTTTTTATTGTTCAGTTTTAAGAGTCTTTTTTTAAAAAGAAAAATGTTTTAAATTGTGGCTAAGAAAAACACATAACATGAAAATTACCATCTTAACCATTTCTGAGTTCATCGTAACAGTTCAGTAGTATTAAATATGTTCACATTGTTGTGCAATCCATCTCCTAAAGTTTTCGTCTTGCAACATTGAAACACTATACCCTTTAAATAACTCTCCATGCTCCCTTCCCTCTAGCTCCTGGCAACCACCATCCTACTTTCTGTTTCTATGAATTTGACTACTTTAGATACTTCATATAAATAGGACCATACAGTGTTTGTCTTTTTGTGACTGGCGTATTTGTATAATATCTTCAAGGTTGTGAGAGTTCTTTGTATTTTCTGGATACTAGTCTCTTATCAGAGATATGATTTGCAATTATTTTCTCCCATCTGTGGGTTGTCGTTTCACTTTCTTGATGATATCATTAGCAGCGCAAAAGTTTCTAATTTTGATGAAGCTCAAATTATATATTTTTTCTTCTGTTTCTTGTGGTTTCGTTGTCAAATCTTAAGAGACCATTGTCTGATCAAAGGTCACAAAGATTTACACCTGTTTTCTTCTGAGTTTAATAGTTTTAGCTCTGACATTTTTGAGTTAATTTTTGTATATGGTGTGAGGTAGGGGTTCAACTTAATTCTTTTGCATGTGGATATCCAGTTGTCCCAGCACCATTTGTTGATAAGACTATTATTTCCCCCATTGCCTTGTTTGTTAGCATCTCTCCTTTGTGTACCCACTTTCCCTGGGGGAACTTCCTAGCTTCTGTATACATCCATGGGCCAATAACTCATAAATTATCCCTCCAGCCTGGACCTTTAATCTGAGCTTTTTATCCATATATAGCTTGACATCTCACACATGTTCAAGACTACACTCATGATTGTTTCTTACAAAGATGTTCTTCTTCCAACATTTTCCCGTTTTGTCTCAGCAAAAACAGAGCAGCATCTTACTTGCTTAAACCAGAAATCTAGAGTTATATTTGTCACTTTTTCTCTTATGCCACACATCCAACTGATCACCAAGTCAAGTTGATTCTATTTGGAAATATATATCTTGAGTCCATCCCTGACTCTCCATTACTGCCACCAAGTCTGACATTATTTCTCTGCTAGAATACAGTCTCCTAACTGATCTGTATCTATGGAAAATTTTAAACATACAAAACAGGAGACAGTTGTAGGGTGGGCCCCCAAGTATCTATCAGTGGGCTACAACCACCACCAACATAAGGTTGTTTCTATTTCATCCATATTTACCCTCTGCTCCCTCTGCTTCATCTCCTTTGGATTATTTTGAAGCGAATATATGTATCAGCGTGATCTCTTTAATATACAAAGTTGATAGTATGTTTCCCTGTTTAAACCCTTTCGTTAAATCCCCTTTGCTTTTAAGAGAGTGATGAAAACCCTTACTGGGGCCCACAGGGCCTTGCATGATTTAGCCCTGCCAACCTCTCCAGCCTCAATACTCACCACTTCACTATTCCTCTCTACCATTCAGGTACGAAGGCTCTGTTTCTAATCCTCATATATGCCACACATCTCTGGCCTCAGGACCTTAGCATAACTCCTTTACAATGACCCTCTCCAACTCCTTCCAGCCACCCCCAACCCATCTGATTAGTATCCATTAGCTGTCAGCTCAAATGTTGCTGCTTCTTTGGGGAAGTCTTCCCTACTCTGCATGGCTGAGTCAGGCAGGACTCCTAGGACACTGTACTTTTCCTTCATAGCATTTATTTCACAGTTATAATTATGTATTGATTTAAATAATTTTTTTTCCATGTCTGCCTCTCCCACCAGGTGTTTTGGGGATAGTAGCTTGCCTTATCCCTCTTAGTATCCCCAGCACTTACACAGAGCTAAGCAAATAGCAGGCATTCAGTTGGTATTTATAGGAGAGACAGAGAGGCCGGCAGCCCTTTGAGGACTGTGCTCCTGCCAGCCTTTCCTGGGCCAGGGGTTCTTCTAACCACAGAGGGCCAGTGGCCATTGGGAGTGCACCTAGTGCCTGGCTCTGCTTTGTTTTTCTCTCAGACATTTGCTTTCCCTCCTAGCCTGAGATTTTCTTGCCCTTTTGCAGAACAGTAACTGAGGCCCAGAAAGAGAGCATGCCTTCCCCATGATGGCCCCTTAGCAGTGAGAGGTACTTCCAGGACTGCCTCCCTGTCTTCCTGCCCCCACACCCAGGCTCTTCAGGACCCTGAGACCCCTCCAAACTGCCTGTGTCCTGAGAAGAGCCTAGTGGGTCCACAAGGCCAGAGTCATCCTGAGGTGGGTGTCACATGATGGTTGGAGCAGGGTGCACTCGATGATATCCATGGATGGACAGAGCTGACTTGTCCCAAGAGTAGCCACACCCCCATCAGCCTTGATGGAGGCATCTGAGCCGCCAAGGCTGTCTGTGCCCCCCATCCCCCAGCCAGCCCAGTAGAAGATGGCCACTGGAGCACAGGGGTGCTCTGTTTCTTAATGAATGCAAGTCTGTTTTTAGACCTAAATGACCAGCTTCTTGTCTGGAAATGATCAGGCCTCAAGTGGCCCGCCAAGAAAATGTGGTCTGTGACCAGGTCCTGGGGTGCCAACTTAAACAGATGCTGGATGGGGCCAGCGACAGTCAGGTCACTCTCTGCAGAACCAGCTGCCCATAGTGTGGCCTGGGCTTCCTAGGAAACCTTGGATATTCTCAGGAGCAAAGCTTCTGGTTTTCAGCTGTTTGTCGCTCTCACTCTGCAGGCCTTTGAGCTCTGGCCAGGAGTGAGGCAGTAATTGCTGACCTCAAACCACTGGTAGAGGGAAGAGAAGAGACGATGGCATCCTGAGCATGGCTGGGCCTCAGTTATGGGAGTTGCCTCCAGGCTCGAGAGGGGTGGGAGGCGGTCACTGGGTGTGGCCCAGGTATAAAGAGGGCCCTGCTCCCACCTGCTCTCTTGTGCTTTAGTCCCAACGGAAAGATTCAGTCGTGCAGGACATGTATGGAGCTTTGTGGGTGCGGTTTAGGGCCCGACGGTACCTCTGTCTCTGCTTCCCATGGGAATCTTTGGAAGGCATCCTTCAATGGACATGACAGGATTCTAGCTGTCCTGAATTAGTGGAAAAAGCTATGTGTGTGTGTGTGGGGGAAGGGTAGGGGGGCTGTGAGGCTTAATGGGCAAGATTGTGAGAACTGGCCCCCTTCTGAGGTCTAGGCCATGACCTCTCAGATCCTCACAGCATCCCTGAAGATCTGCAGGTCAAGGAGGGGATTTTCCCCATTTATAGAGAAGCAAACTCAGAGGGAGGTGAATGGGGCCACCCAGAGGGTCAGGGGAAGCCAGAAGCAAAGGAGTGAGCTGCTCTCACTCTAGGTCTTGTGTCTGTGTCCTAAAGCCCCACTACTGCTGAACAAACACAAAGGAGCTTTTCAGCAGGAAGAATTTGTTTATTCAATAAACAGTTATAGAGCACTTACTGTATGCCTGAAGCTGTGTGAGGCCCTGGGGTAAGAGATGAATAAGATAGTCTAATGAGGAGACAGCCACATAAACAGGCAATGCAGCAAAGGAAGGTATCTGGGCAGACTGGGTGTGGACACAGGCAGGGAGGGGTCTGCTTTGCCTGGAGGTACAGACTGTCCAGGCTCCAGGGAGAAGAGGTATTGGGGAATGAGAACAAGAGGGACTCTATCTTGGGCAGGAGCAGATTAGTGCAGCAGGGCCCAGGCAGAGCTGGGAGGGGCACACCTCCCAAATGCAGGAGAGGCGTCAGCCTGAGCACTTTGCTCCTGAATTTCACCCCCATGAGGAGCTAGGCCTTTCTGGTGTGCTGAGAGAGCCTAGGCCTGGGTGGGAAGTCAGGAAGCAGGGAAAAGGAGGATTGGGGCCCTTTACCCAGGGCTGGTCCAGTTGGCCAAGCAGCTAAGGGCTGAGCTGAGCAGCTTTGGGCTCCGCTCAGAGACCTGGGCAGCAGGCAGCATCTTGGCTGCTGAGACTAATAGGGCCAGCCTTGCTCTCGGCCCTCCCAGCTCCCACTGGCTGGGAGAACCCAGGGTTTCTGAGATCTTTGTAGGTAAAAGGAGTTCTCGTTAGCGCCAGAGCTCAAAGGGGTTCTTGTTCTGGCCGGATCCAGCCACCCTCAGAGGGACGGGCCAGCCCACATCTCCTCCTGAGCAACTAACCCTCCCAGTATGTTTGATTCTTTGAGTAGAGGAGATAAAGGCTGGGGGCGGGGGGTGGGGGGGGGTCTGATCTAGGGAACCCCAATCCCCAGAGGGCTCCCAGATAGTCATCTCAGCCCAAGAAACCCCCACTCTGTCTTCCCTAATCCCCGCCTACTGGGGCCTTGGGGGAAGAGCTGGGGCCTCCTCACGCTGCAGCCAGGGAAAGCTATAGGAGAGGGCAGAATTCCAGGGCCCTTGAGCCCTCCCGGCCCCGTCAGAAAGAGTGCGCACTTTCAGTCAGACTGGAGTTTGAATTTGAGCTCCACTACTTTCCAGTTACGTGGTCAGGAGTAAGGTACTCTACCTCTCTGGACCTCAGTTTTCTCATCTGCATAATGGAGATGATGCCATCTCCCTTGCAGAACTAGAGCTGAACTAAAGATTAGAGATCATGAGCCAGATCTGTTCACCCCCCTCTCCCCAGAGGCTACCTTGGCTGATAGACTTGACTTAATTTGAGCTTCAGAGTCCTCTCCCCTTCCTGGCCCTGAAGCCTTGGGGGTGGGTATGGTATGACCCAGGCTTGGATGTCAGACAGACCTCCATGGAGTCCTGGCTTTGCCAATGACTGGGTGTGAGCAAGTTGTTGAACCTCCGTTCTCCACCCATGATACGTAAGCACTATCACCTGCCCCACATTAAGGGCCTAAATGACGTCACATGTGTAGTCGTTGGGCAAATCCAGTGTGGGGTTTTCTTGTCTGGCTGCAAGTGCTGGGGCACTGGAAGCAGAATTCAAAGTTAATGAGCAGCCATGGGGAGCAGACCATCTCTGCTCTCCCCAGAGTGGGGGCTTGGCCCATGCCCCCCTAATTCTCTCTGCTCCTACTTTCCTTGCTCTAGACCCAGTCTCTTGGTGCACCCAGGGATTCTGCTCCAGCATGCCTGTTCACGGCCTTTGGCTGCACACCCCCACATCTCATATTTCCCAGTTAGGACTCATTAGAAAGGGCCAACCCTTTCTAATCTGATTGGCCAGCCCATCTTTTCACTCCCAAGAGGCTGCTGGTCAGCTTGCAGTGGCTTTCCTTGGATCTGGAGCACATCCACGGCCCTGTCAGCTGTCGCCAGGGTCATTTGGTACAAACCACGGTGTCTTGGGAAGCAGGGCCACACCCACATCCCCCTTCATTTGAAAGATGCCACAGGTAGTAAAGAGAAACGAGCAAATTCCTGGCCCAGGTGTTCTCAGCCCAGCTCTGTGGCTATGCTGAGGGTCTTCCATCCGTGGGTCCTTTGCCAGGATTACTGAGCAGGACAGCTGGATTGGGACCCAGCATGTGGCCCCCCAACTCACTGAGCCCTACTGCCTTACACTCAGTGTGGAATTCAACGATGGGATTTTCTCCTCTTTTCTAGTCGGCAGAAAGGGCAAAGCAGTTGTCCTGGGTATGGAATATTAGCTTAGAAAATAAAAAATAAGGTACAGCTTCTGTGTGAGTGTGTAAGTGCAGCTCCTGCGTAAGAAATATTAGAATTTTTTGCAAAAGGAGATTACCTTTTATTCTCAAGTTTCAGCATATTGATGATAAACCTGATTCTATCCACATGATTCCAATTTCCTTTCAGAAGAGGTCTTGTCAACCAGCTTCTGGGCTGCATGTCGGGACTGATGGCCCAGAGGGAACATAGAGAGGCTTTGGGCAAATCCAGAAAGAACACAGTGTGGCTCAGAGTCAGCCTTGGCCGCGCGGGAAAGCTGGTCTTATTTTCTTGGCACAATGTAGTGAATGTGTCCTGTGACCTCCTCAACAGATGGGAGGAACCTCTATTAACAGTGATCCTCCATCTTGCCAAAGATGTTCCTGGAACTCCAAAGGGGCAGGGCGAAGGCACAAGAGGGTCAGGCCCTGGATCTAGAACTCAAATGGGAGAATTGATTGGCCCTGGAGACCAGGAGCCATAAAGAAAGGAGGGGTGAGGGCAGGGTTCATCCAGTAGTTTCTTAACATTGGCTCCAGGTCAAAAATCACCTGAGAGCCTTTGAAAGCTTGAAGCAGAACATACACCTGCCTTATGACCCAGCAATTCTAATCCTAAGTGTTTACCCATAGAAATGAATATTTGTGTCCACAAGACAGGTACTGGAATGTTCATCAGCCATGGCATTGCTCCTGCCAGAGGCAAGGAGGCGCCCTGGAGGGAGGACTGCCATGTGGTTAGGAAGGGCCAGGTGGGAGGGTGGGGGCTGGGTAAGCGGGAAGAGTGTTGCCTGGACGTGCCACGGCCTAGGGGAGTGCAGCCAACTGAACAGCGCAGTGGGGGCAGCAGGGGCCCAACATGTGCTTTCCCCAAAATACCATCCCATCCTGTCTGGGCCACGTTATCCTTTTCTTTATGTTGTCTTCCTCCCACCTGAGATCCCCTTTTGATTGGTCCCCACATAGGTTGAGAGTGCCTGGTGGTACTGGGCCAGGGCTGTCTTCCTACCCCCCAGACTAGGGCTCCTAGAGGGAAGGGCCCATCTGTGGGTGACCCCATTAGCTCCTGTCTACCTCCCTCTTCCCCCTCCCGCTGGGCGATGGTCATTCTCTGTGTCCTTTCACTTTTACTGTCTTGCTTTCTTTGGGCCCTCCTCCCTCTTGGTTTTTATCATATATCTTTCTCCATCTGTCCTTCACTCATTCATTTCGCAAACACTGGGTGTCTGCTGTGTGCTGGGGATATAGAAATATTTAAGACACGCTCCTGGTGGAGCTCATAGTCGACTGGGGGAGATAGATGTATAAAAAGACAAGCACAGTCTGGTGTGGTAAGTGCTGGGGCAGCAGCATAAAAGAAGGGACAAGGGACCACAGAGGAGGGACGGACCAGCTAGCTCTGCGGGTTGGGAGGTGGGAACCATGGAAGGCTTCACAGAGGAGGTGACCTTTGAACTGGGGCTTGTAAGATAACCAGGAATTCCCCAGGTAGATGATAAGCATGGGAAGGAATTCCAGGTACAGCGAACATGCAAGTGTGAAAGGTTTCTGTGGTGAGGAAGCAAAGGGACCCAGCAGAGCTGCAGGGTGTCTCCAAAGGGAAGCAGGAAGGTCAGAAAGGCCAGCTGAAGAGGTGAGAGGGAAATAAAGAAGGAACTTAGCAGGAGAGGGGCCGGGTCAGATCTGGGTCCCAGATAGCTCCATTGGCCGTGTGGAGAGGGCCAGGTGTGTGAGGGCAAGGCTGGGGCAGATTTAGTTAGAAAGCCGATGCCAGCATCCAGGAAAAAGACGATGGTGGCCTGAGCTTGCGTGGTGCAGTGGGAATGGAGAGAGCAGATGGTATTGTGGGTTTAAGTAGTGATAAGGCTCTGGGGCCTTGGGAATTGATTGGGCAGTGGGGTAAAGAATGAGTGGAGGACTCTGGCTCGGGTCACTATGGGGGATGAAGCCTTTCAGGGATACTGAGGGCTCAGAATCAAGCAGGTTGGACGTGCCTTGGTGGCATGGCCAAGGTGTCAGGGTTAGAGGTGTAAGTGTAGGAGTGTCAGCCCGGGGGAGGCATCCAGAGCAGAGCTCATGCGTCAGGTGTCCCAGGAGGCCTCGTCCGTGAGGTCAGTGGGAGGCGGCTTGGCTTCATCTCTGGGTTCCCTACTCACTGCCTTTCTCTCCCTCTCCTACCCTCTCTGTGTCTCCCCTTTCTTGATGGGCCTGGCTTCCCTCTTGACACCTCCTAGTAGTAGCTGCCCATCCCTGCCCTCTTGGCAGGCCTCATACCAGGCTCACGGTATGATAAGCTCAGTAAGTATTTGCAGAAGGAATGAAGGAATGGACAGATGGCCTGAGTTCCCTCACTGGTCAGTGATGCTAGAGAGCAGAGCAGACACTTGCCGTGTCCTCTGGATAGGCATCCTGCCTTGGGACCAGGCTCAGCAGGGTGAAAGGGCCTCATCTGAAGAGTTTTCCAACCTTTTCTATCCTCTTTAACGTCCAAAATACTGGGCCTCCTCTGCTCCATTCCTCTCATGACAATAATGACTTTTTTTTTTTTGCGGTTTTGATTGAAAAAATAAATATGGATTTGAGGACTCCTGATATATTTAACTCCACAGTCTGCATGGGGGCATAGTTCACAGCCCACAGGGTAGGAGGAGCACCTCAGCCCAGGAAGTCTGTGCAGGAATGGACAGAGGCTGCCAGCAGGGTTGGAGGACCAGTGTCCTTCCCCAGTCTCCAGCTCTCTGCTCTTGAAGCCTCCTTCCTGGCCCTCTGGGTGGCGACCAGTCCCTGGGTGCCCCACCCCCTGCCTGGTTCTGCTGGTAAATGCTCCATGATCACTTGGCCCCAGACCTTTTCATCTGGCATTGCTCTCATTTCTTCATTTTTGCTCAGCTAAACAAACAAATGCTATAGGGGAGAAGACTAATTAGTAGAAAGTCTGAATTGAAGGTAATTTTGAAAGCAGTGTATTTCAGCCACAGCAGGGTCTGTCAGCCAGGAGGGACTGCTCTAATGAATGGATATGAAGGACTGTCTGATAACCATCCTTCTAATCACAAGGAATTACTTTCAGCTTAAAGATATTCGAGAGTCATGTGTTCTCAAGTGACTCTTGTTTATTACTGTTACTTTTTTCACAGAGATACTGTTATTCTCATCGTCTGTGGCTCCTCTAGCCTGTACTCATTACCTTGCTTGCACTGTCTTCTCCCAGCCATTCCTCAGACATGTCGTGAGTTTCTGCTGCACGCTGGTGTTCAGGCTCAGTGGGTTCAGTGATGGAGGAGGCAGAGTCCCTGATGTCCTGGAGCCCCTGGAGATGGACAGTTAGGGCTCAGCGACCACAGGACAGGTGCGAACAGAGTGCTGTGAGTTGCCCTGTAGGGGCTCCTCCACAGGCTGTGGGAGGACCAAGGGAAGGTTCTCCACTGTGAGAAAGTCATATTTGGACCTACGGACGAGTGGTTTGGAATCCATGCAAAGGCATGATTCTCCATGCCGGGTTAGATTATGGGATCCATGCAAGATTATAGTCCTGCTGTTGGTAAGGCTCAGCTTCCTTTTCTTTAGGAGCCTTTCATAACTCTTTTATTCCACAGGGATCTATGTGTCCTCTGAGCTCCCGCAGCCCTGACAACTCAAATCACCCTCTCCAGTGTCTGAGGGACAGGCTCCCTGCCTCTGAAACCAGGGGCCACGCTCCTTCTCCTCTTTGGGGTACCGTTTTATCCCCTGGTCTCCAGGCTGGAGGGCTTGTTCCTTAGAGTCGAGCCCGTGCCCTTCTCATCCATGGTGAACCAGGGGCTCATGGGCCGCAGGGCTCATGTTCTCCAAGGGCTCAGTGGTTTGACTTGTACGTGCTCTGTCGTAGGGGCCTCTCCTACCAAAGCACTCAAACCAAGTGAGGAGCAGAGACACGGAAGAGATGGTTGGAATCTACCACACAAAAATTAAACGCGCATACAGAAACAATACCAGACAAAACTAAAGGGCAAATGACGAACTGAGGAAAATATTTACAAAAGTGATAAACCAAGGATTAATATTCTCAATAAAAAATTTATACAAATCAATGAGTAAAACGTGAAGATCCTTGTAGACAATTCACAGATGACATTTCAATGGTCAAAATATATTTTGGGAAAAATGTTCGACCTGCCATTAAGTAGAAATGGAAATGAAAGCAGTATATTCTCACCTATCAAATCTGCAAAGGCGAGAAAAAGATAATACCCAGTATAGGGCTTGGATGGGAGGGTATAGGCACCCTCATGGAGTGCTGAGGCCGTGTCAACCGGTATAGCATCTGGAAAGCATTTTGGAAGTGGGTCTAAAGAGCTTGAGAAATGTTTGTTCTCAATCCACTAATTTCACTTCTGAGAATTTATTTTAGGAATGGACAGTGACATGGGGAATTTCTCATGAAATCATGTTAAGCAACAAAAATAGGGGATACCAGTTATATGATCTATAATCCCACTCACATAAATTATATAGTTGCATAAATATATGTTTAGGTCACTTGGGAATTTTTTTCTTATGGATGATTTCGATCACATTTATATATTTTATATTTCTCATTTTTCCTATAATAAGGGGGGAAAAAAAAACCTCTGTGAAATGTGAGATGATGGAACCAAATAAATCCAGAAATTAACTTTGGGAATCAAAAGGTGAAATCACTAGTACATCAAATCAAAGCGACATTCTGTCACTTTGCAAGATACAGGAAATATATGTCGATGTGTATATCAAATTTTTCTGTAAGGTTGAGGCAGAGATTACCAGGTCACATGGCTGTGGCTGGGCTGATTTTGTGGGCGGGGTCGCCTGGCGCTTCATGGTATGATGTTGGGTACATCTTGTCCCCTGGGGTTTCAGTTTCCTAATCTTTCCAGTGGTATGGCGGGAGAGGGTCAGACTAAACTCTGAGGGTCCCGGCAGATCTCTGCGGAGTCTGTAACTGTTCTTGAAGAAGAGAACTTTGACCTGCCAAGTCACCGAGCTGAGAGCGACTGAGTGCTAGGATCTGCAGGCTCCAGGTTCCAGCTCATCTGCTGAGAGAGCACTGCACAGGAACTTGTTACCTATTCCGGTCACCGCGCTGCCCTGCCTTGGCTCTACTTCTTGGCCACCCCCTTTTCCTGTCAGCCCCTGGACCCACTAAGCTGGGGGCTAGTTTGCTCAGGCTTTATCGATTTCCAGCCTATCTTCCCTGGAGGGGCAGAAAGGAGGAAACCCTATTGTTTGGAGCTGTTAAGGGGAGGCGTGAACTCCAAGGCCATTGTGGAGCCCCTCGGCCTAGGACGGGAGTGTCCCCTCCCTCCTGGACCCTCTTTCTGGGACATTTTTGAGATGTTTGGCTCTCAGGCTGAGCTACCCCGACTGTCCAAAGGTGACACATGGCAACTTCCTGGTATATGGGGCAGCCCCTCCCATCTCGGCCCACACACACCACCTGTGGGCTGACTGGAGTCCACTCCCACACCATCAGCTGCATCAGCTACTCAACTTTTATAAGGACTTCTGTGCTCAACGTCCTTGCCCAGAACCTGATAGTTTACGGTAATGCTAGGCATTACCTAGGCATCTCGGAAACTTACTTTCAGCTGCAAGCAAGTCTCGGAGTCCTCCCTCCCAATATGCCTTCTAAAGGGTGGGGCCCAAGGCTTAACTCTGCTTGGTGCTGGATGAGGTAGATTGATTTTCTTCCGCCCAGGCATAAACTGAACTTCAGGCTTCTAGGAAAGACAGCTTATGAGACTCCCGCCTCTGTCAGCTGCTCCCGAACCCCTGCCTGGGCTGCTGCCTCCCGGCTGCGATGTCTTCAGCCTCACCCTGAAAAGTGGTGGGCAGAGGCAGCTGTCCTGGGTATGGTGGAGCTGGTAGGGCAAGGCGTCCCCGTGATCCACCCTTCCTGATGTGGGCCCGTTTCTTCTTACAACCAACAGATGCATGGAAAGACGGCTTCTCTGAAGAGTCCTGTGTCCTGCACAGAGAAACTAGACAGGGTTCAGGCACCGCCGGACTCCAGGTGAGCCCTCGCCAAGTCAAATTATATATACGGACTGGGGGTGGGAAGCCCTCGAAATGTGACCTGTTAGAAAGGGGACCTTAAGGCAGAGTCGGGGTGTTAGGTGAATCACAGGTTGCCCAGGGCCTCTTTCGCCCACTCCCGAGGCCTTTCCCTACGCACTGGGACCTAGCAGAGTCCAGGCTTCTCGGGTTACTAGCCTCCTCCCCTGCCCACCTGTCTTTAGGCCAACCGGGTTAGGACAAAGGTTTGCTTTTAGCACCACCCTTTTCCCCAGCCTCCGATGCCTCAGTCAGTTCAGATTAGTCTGCCAAACTCCTCCCTGCAGAGCTCCAGGCTACCGGAGGAGGCATGGCCCATGGCCAGGCCCAGGAGCTGTGAGTCTGATGCCACCATCTCACCCACTCCCCAGCTGGTCCTTGTCCCTGTGCCTCCGGCCCATTTATATTTGGGTCTGCTCCTCTGCTTATCCCTTGGCCAGAGAAATGAGAAGGGGTTCTTGACAGCCCTGGTGGGTGGCTCCTGAGCTTCTCTGGGAGATCTAGGCTTGGGCTGAGCAATCCTCCTGGGGGGCCCACTGCTCACAGCTGTCTGGGAGAAGGGGGCCACTGAGACTCCTCTTCCGACCCCTCTGTGCGTTGAGGAATGCCCTTCCCCGACAAGCTATTTGCTCTCAGTGCTTATCACTGTGTCGAGAGACAGGCCCCTCTGAGCTCTGCCCCAAGCTTCTGGCTTGAAGCCAGGGCAGAATTGGCACTGAAGATGCATGGGCAGGACTCGAGGGTTCCTTGTCCTTGGAATGGAATGTCTCCTTTGCAGTCTGCACTGGCCACAAGGCTCGAAGGGCGAAGATATAAAGAAGTGCAGTAGAGAGGGGGTAAGTGTATGGAGGCTGACTTCTCATTGCCCAGCAAGGGAGGGGCCCGGGCTGCCTGAATTCAGTGATTGTTAGCTTCTAGGTCACTAGGAAACCTGAGTGAGTGCCTCTTCTTGGGTGGGAGTGATGCATCTCCCTCCAGTCGCAGGCTACCTGTCAGGGCCCAGCATCCCCAGGAGACAAGCTATGCTTGGAACTGAGCCCTCTCTACCCACGGGCTGTTCATGCCCTGCTTCATGCTAAGTCCCCTGGGTGGCCTGGGCATTACTTCCTGGTGGCTGGATTCAGGGCCCCTTCAGTGGTCTGATCTCCCAGAACTTCTCAGCCCCAGCCCGTGTGTTTACAGACACTACTGAGTAAATACAATCAGCAATACCACAAGCTGTTCAAGGACATCCCCTTGGAGGAGGTGGTTCTCAAAGGTGAGCTGTCCCCCTGGTGTGCCTGGACAGGCGCCTGTAGTGCCCGAGGCCCAGGTCCCATCCTCTGGAGCCTCCAAGGCACAATTTAGAAATGTTAACTGGCTGTCCTTTGGGTGTAGTTGGTCCCTTTTCCTTCAAAAGTGCGAGAAGACTGGGCTAGTTTGGGGATATAAAGTTGAATTTGTAAAGATTTTCTTGAGAAAATGTCAGGGCTTCCAACTCTTATTTCTGTTCTGCTCTTATCAGTGGCTATTCTTTCCTGCCGAGGCCTCTCACAGAGCATGTGGGAGCATTTGCACAACCAAGGCCCTCTCTGCGGGGCAGAGCAGGGGATTCTGCCTGAGAGGGTGAGAATCCAGGCTTGGGGGACCAGGGCAGAAACTTAGCAATCTTCTGGGGTAGGGACAGTCAGGATTCTCAGGAAAGGATTTTTGGGTTTTGGGGGTTACTGGGGGATGGATTGTTTGAGAAGCGGGGTTCTAAGGAAGACGGTCTTTGAGGCTGGACTCTGGACTCCTCTGAGTGTGAGGACCCAGGCCCTGGGGCTTCCCAACTGACCTTGCTCATGGCAGTCTTCTCTCCTGTGACTTCCCAGTGTGTTCCTGTGCCCTGCAGAGGGACCTCCTTCTCCAGGGCCGGCTCTACATCTCCCCCAACTGGCTCTGCTTCCATGCCAGCCTCTTTGGCAAGGATATCAAGGTAGTAATGAGTGGGAAGGGCTGCTATAGCCCGTAAGACCCTGCCCCAGCCCAGGGAAGAGACAGCCCCCTGCCCTGTGG
This sequence comes from Pteropus medius, assembly GCF_902729225.1. Taxonomy (NCBI): domain Eukaryota; kingdom Metazoa; phylum Chordata; class Mammalia; order Chiroptera; family Pteropodidae; genus Pteropus; species Pteropus medius. Next base: position 5,041,395 of record NW_024354911.1, read on the forward strand.
GCTTGCCTCGAGTCATCCCCGTCCCTCTGGTGAAGCCTCTCACTGGTTGGATGAGCAGCAGTGAGGCATCCCACCTGGTGTCAACGCTGTCTCTTCCAAAAGAGGGGCCCCACGTCTAGACTCTACATCTGGCCTGAGTTGGCCTAAACAATTCACAGCCAAATTATTCTTCTTACAAATTGCCTTCAGAATCAGAGTGGGATGTCGCACTTAGGGGGAGTCATAAGCGTGGCCAGGAGATAGCTAAGGGAACTCCGTTACTAGAGTATGAGATTCCCCACAGGCAACCATCCTTGGCCTCCTGGATAACGGGGTAAAAGCCTGGAGTGGTCTGTGCTGCCCAAGCTGGGCAGGGTGGTGGAGATAACTGGAAGGGGAGCCTGCATGAGAAGGAGAGGTTCAGATACTCTCCTACATGCATCCCGGCTTCTTCATGGTACTTGTGCTTGGCTCCCTGCAAGCTGAGGATCGGGCCCTATGCTGGAAGCAAAGGGACCAAGTCCTTGGTCATGCGTACTGAGAGGATCACACCTCTTTGCCCTCAGGTGGTCATCCCCCTGCTGTCTGTGCAAATGATCAAAAAACACAAGATGGCACGGCTCTTTCCCAATGGCCTGGCCATCACCACCAACACCAGCCAGAAGGTCAGTGAGTCTCTGGGCCACATTCCCTTGTCAGTCTCTGCGCCCCAGCCCCAGGAGCCGACAGCCTGACTCTGGCAGACTCTCAAGTCTTAAATTACCCCACCCCTTTCTGTTTTCTTTCCATATCCCAGTATGTTTTTGTGTCACTGCTCTCCCGGGACAGTGTATATGACATGCTGAGGAGGGTCTGCACTCACCTGCAGGTATGGAGCTCGGGGCAGGAGTTAGGCCAGGGAGGCTGCTCAGGCCCTGACTGAGGTCTTGGGACAAGGCTGTGGGGGGAGGTTGGCCCACCTCTTCAACCCAGGAAACAGGGGCAGAGAGGGGGAAGTAACAGGCGACAGCTCAGTGTATCAGAGGCAGTCCTTGGACTGTGTGTCTGCATTTGCGAGTATGTCTCTTTGAGGCCAGTGGGCCCTTCTGTGTCCCCATGCATCACCCGCACTTGTGCTTCTTCAGCGTACAGACAGGAGCATGGGGCTGCTTCCCAGGATGCCTACAGCTCTCTCTGGCCTATGGTGAGGAAGGGAGGCGCAGCAGCATGGGAGAGTAGGTTGCTTTGGACTTGCCCCTCTGCTGCAGCATAAATGGGGCACCCCTGCAAACTCTGGGAGCTAGGCGCTATCCGACCCAAAATGGAGGTGAAGCTAGCTCTCTTCGAGAATGCTAACACAGTCCCATGCCTGACCTTGGCTGTTCCAGATAGACAAGTGACCCCTGTTCCCTTTCCTCCTCAGCCTTCCAGCAAGAAGAGTCTGAGTGTAAGAGAATTTCCAGAGGAACCCGAATGCGAGTCTCTGGTGAGAGCTGAGGCTGGGAGCCAAAGCCGCTGGCCTGAGACTGCTGAGGCTTCAGGGCCTCCCAGGCAGGGGTCCACAATGCAGCACTGAGGCACCAGGCTCAAGAGCCGGTGGCCATGCTGTGTCAGGGGGCCTCTTTGACCTGCCACATTCCATATCATGCAGAGCCACCAGGTCCTGGGCAGATTTGCTGACTTAATGAGCAGATCAGATGTCCAGCCCCGGAACACTGTCCGGGTTGGATCCCACACCTGTAATGGGCACAGAGCCAGAGACCTATATCCTCTTTCCTTTAACAGAGTCAGGAGGGCTTTTATGGGTCTAGAGATGTCCCTGGGGAAGAATTCCATAGACTATTAATATAGAACCCAGATAGACTTGTTTTAGATTTGTCAAGGTCTCAACAGTTTCCTTTGGCAGCTGGGATTCTGGATAGGCAGAGCTGAATTTCTAGACTAGGGATGAAGTATGGAAATGACTCCAGGGTGTTTGAAGCTTTCTTCAGGAACTATTAAGCGGTTAGCCAAGCATGCAGTATGCACAACACAGTACAGGGAGATAGGAGGTAATGTTCCCATTTTCACTGATGGGGACTTTAAGTGCCCTCTGCCAAGATCAGTGATATTCTTAAGATTAGAGCCTCGATCAGAAGGAGTCATGACTTATCCCATCTAAGATAGGTTGTGCTGAGCTTTCTCGGACTCAGCTGATCTGAGTATGTACCTGGGTTGGTTCACATCTACATTAGCAGTCTTCGAAGACATTGTTCCCTGTAAGAGTAGCCAGTCAGAGCAAGGGAGGAGATAGGAGAGACATGTGGTTGCTATAGCAATGGTTCCTCCCATCCCTGGTACCTGCTTCCATGCCTTGCTAGACATCCATGTTGGTAATATCTGGAGAAAGCTTTGATAAACCTGGCGTGGGCCCCTTAGGGCAAGTAAGATCCCAAGGGTCATGGTGAGAGAGCTTCTCCTGCCTTCTCTGCAGGAAGTCCTCATCCCCGAGATGAAGTGGAGAAAAGTGTGCCCTGCCTCCAGGACCCCGTTCCTCCAAGACAACATCCCTTCTATCCCTCGGGTGTCTGTGGACTCCATGGACAGCTTCCTCCCCTCCAGGAAACCTCCAGGGTCTGGTGAGTTCAGAGGGCTTGTCTATGGCAACTGCTTGCAAAGACCAGGCTTCTCCTCCTCCCACTTCTGTGAAAAGGGATCATCCCAGCCAGCAGGGCTTCTGAGAGCTGTTTCTTTCTCCAAATCCATAAAGGAAAGCCAAGAGCCCAAGCAGCTCCAGGGAGTGGCAGGAGGTGGGCATGCCCCACGCGGGGCTGGGGACCTGACTGCTCTCATTGCAGAGAATGCTGTCTGTGAGGAGGAGATGCTGGAGGAGGTGCCCAGAAGCAACCAGGAGCTGCAGCTCTGGGATTACCGGCTCCTCAAGGTCTTCTTCGTGCTGTAGGTGACTGTACCTGGGGAGGGGCAGACCCATCTGGGTATCTGGGTGTTTGGAGCAGGAGACTTGGTGTGTGTGTGTGGGGGGTCACTGTCCAGAATAAGGGGAAGAGTCTGAGGCAACTGCAAGCTCCTGACAAAGTATCTCCAGTTTTTATTTTAATAACACTGTAATTTACGGTTAAGGCTCTGTGATGGGGAAGAGCGGGTATGACACTTCAGACAAGGAAATGTTACACAGGACTGGGGAGAGTGAGCATGGAGGGATGTTTCATGAACAGCCAGGCCCTGGCTTCCCCTCACCTCACCTCCTCTCCTTCCTTTGGCCCTGCTGGCTGGGCTTGACTGTCAGCCTCAGCACTCGCTGTGTGAACCGCCTACTGCTGTAGGGGCTAATCTCAGTGGTCTGACAAGGTGGCTGGCTGGTCAGAAGGAAGGTGGGGCCCAGCTGAAGAACCCAGAACTCCTGCTGGGCTTTGAGGACCCCTCCATGGAGATGAGTCTCGGGACCCCCACGCAGCCTTTGGCATGAAAGAGCCCCAGGCTTGAACACGGCTGCGGGGCAGAGGTTCTGTAGTCCCTCTAGTCGCAAGAGTAGCTTAGTTCCCACTCCCACTTTGGGCGAGCCTCTAAAAATGCCCTTTTTCTAGAAGACCGATTCCACTCTTCTTGCCCCTTTTTCTCCAGGATCTGCTTCCTGATCCTGTCCTCGTCCTATCTGGCATTCCGTATCTCCCAGCTGGAACAGCAGTTATGCTCCCTGAATTGGGATAGCCCAGTCCCTGGGCACAGGTGATGTCCCTTCTCTTCTCAGTGCCTCTAGGATTCAGGGCTGCCAGGGACCAAAACCTACAACTAGGCCGCTTGTCACCTTGGCTGCCCTAGGCAAGATGGCTTGATGGACCTGAGCAAAGTTGTGCAGCGTGTGCAGCGTGCACAGATCCCGCCCTGACCCGCTCTCATGGGGCGGTGGAGAAGGCTTTACTGACCTGTCTGTCTGCCTTATAGGCCCTTTCTCTGATCTGGGTATCCCGTCTGTGTGTAGGTAACAGCCGCTCGGCCTTTGTCTCCATTCTTCCAAGAAGAACGCTCTGGGTGCTAACGTTCTATCAATGACCCCCTTGAGTTTATGTCGCTGCTGCGCTGGGACTGATTGTGAAGGAAAATATTCCAGAGCCCTCCTCCTTCGCCGACTCTTACCGCTCTCCCGGGTGATCTGAAGTACCTGTTTACAAAGCTCCTACAATTTTTGGACTCAGACAAAAAGCCAGATATTTTGGAACCAGCTGAGGAATTCTGTATACTAAGCTTCGGCAACCACTTGAATGAAAAAAAAAGAAAATAACCTGTTTCTTAGAAACAGTTTTGGCACACAGGAAGAGCACTAGGGGCCGCCCCAAAGGACAGAAGCCATGCTTTGATATCTAGAATGCGGCTCCCTGACTGTCACATGGCTCACTCCAGTGGTGGGACAGGGGCCAGAACCCAAACCACCAGTGTAGGCTCTGCCCTCTTCCCACATACTGAGAGTCCCTGTTCTGGGGCCTAAAGGGCTACTCTCCAGGGACCCAGGCACCTCCCTTTCAGGCCCAGGGCAGACCGGAGGGAAATGTGGGGCAAGCATTGAATGAGGAGGGGAGGGCTTATGGCGAGCACTCCAGCAAGAGAGGAGTGTTCACGCTCTGTGCCGAGGCTCTGCTCTGGCCCCTGCTGACGCTGCCTGAATCTGGGAGGACACCACTACAACGAGGGCTGTGAAGAAGAAAAGAGGTCTAGCATTCCGTATCCTCAGCTGCCGCTTCCCGGTGAGACAGGTGGAGCAGGGCCTTTGATCACTGACTGGTGTGGTCAAACATTTCCTAGGTGCCACAGGTGAAAAGTGGGTATGACAAGAGTGGTGGCTTTGATCCGAGGTCTTGCCTTGTACTCCCTGCCTGACTGCCTGAACTTCAGATCTGGCCAACGGCAGCTGGTTGGGGAGTCTAGGCTGGGTAGCCGGGCATGATTGTGTTGAGTCACCATAGGGCAGAACTCGCTCATGTCACCTGCAATCACCTGCAACCATTCCATGGGCTTTATCCTCCATAAATAAGGTGGAGGTGTTCAAAGTCGGGGTGGTACAGTGCAGGGACCATGCCAAGGGGGAGTCTGTCTGATATCTTTGGGGAAAATAGAGGTAGGGCATTGAAAGGGTGGGCATGGTGGGGGCTTCACCTTAGAGATTCCTTTTCTATCAGAGTGTTCTCTATTCCTAAAAGCTTCTCTGTGCCTCAGAACTCTGGCCTGTTCTCCCTGGGACTCCCATCTGCTAAGACAGTGCCTTTGGCGATTCTGCGAGGGCCTTAGTGAGGAGGCCAGTGGTATCAGAGAAGTCACAGGTGTTGGGTAGGTGATGTCAGAAATAGCCACTGTTTTTTCCTCTGCAGACACTTGAAAAATTAATCAGGGAGAAATCCAGGTGGAAATTATTTATCATGGAGCCACACTTGTCTGTCTTGTTTATGACAAACCCAAATGAGGATTGGAAGGACTGACAGTAGGTAACAGCTCCCTAAACTCAGACTAGAGGTCTCTTCACCCTCTCCCCATGCCAGCTTCTAGGATTAAGTTTAGAGCCTGGCCTAGTGGGTTGCTTGCACCAAATCTGTATGTGTCAGGTGAAACGCACTATGCTACTCTCCCCACAGTGCCACACTGGGTGAATGTCCATCCTTTTTTAGAAACAAGCCCCCCTCACCACTCCTTTCCATCATGTTTTCAGGGAAATAATCCTACTTGCCCAGCACCTCCCCTCCCTGGTCCTTGTTGTAGGGTGGGGAGAACAGATTTATTCTCTGAGCCTTGCGAACTTAAACTGGAGGCCATGAGGTGTCAGGTCATCGGTGGCTGTGCCAAGATGCTGATGGACCTAGTCTCCAGCCATGCCCCAGGCTCAGAAAAGGCAAGAGGCATGCTGTAGGGTAGGTAGCTTGGGAGGCCCTCTTATGGTCCAGGGCTCTGAGTGGTACGGGTGTGCCTGTCCTTCTGGAGGGTCCTCTCTCTGTTTCTCCCTTTTGTCCCCTAGCCTGGTCCTCTGGGGCCAGTGTACCTTCTGCTGTGCTCATTTATAAACTATGTGTATTTATAGACCTGCTTGCATTGGCCGATGCGTCTCTAATTCCCTGAGAGTTTGGTTCAATTGTCCTTGAGTTGTTCCACTATGGCGTTAGCCTTTGAAAATATTTTTAATTAAAAAAACCTGATTTTTCTAGTGTCCTGTGGTATGGAAAGTTTATTTTTACTTTTTGATTACTCACTAAAGGTACCCTTTCTGATGGAGCCCAAGTCATTCCCAGAATCCCAAGTATTCTGCAAGCAAGTCTGTAGGACTTTAGCTTGGCTGACTCATACTTCAGGCGTATGGTGAAGGATAAGAATGGTCAACAGCAAAGCACTACAGCCTTTTGTCTCTGTTTGGGGGACACAGAATGCTTCCCCGTTTCTCCTGGGCAAATCTAAAGCAATGTCCCTGGTTTAAATAGTCCTGTGCTTCTAACTCAGGAAGTAAAGTCTGGAACTCAGCACCAGAAAACTCCTGTGGTCTCTTCTATGACATTGAGCCTAGATTAGGCGGGTTGAATCCCAATTTGGATCACGTCACCTTGCTTTCTCCCTAGATGCCCCCTCTAGTAGGGATGCACTTGTTCAGTAAATATTGAACCCAGACTGTGTACCAGGTACTATGCTAGACACTGGGGCTGTAGCAGTGACCGTGTCAGGCAGAACCTCTCAATCTGCACGGCACCTGTGTTCCGTGTAAATATAAGTGCTAAGAAAATATGTAAACCAACAAGGTAATTGCAAATCGTGATTAAGATCCATGAGGGAAAGAAACAGTGACAAATAGGAGATAAATAGGGAGATGGCTTGAGATGGGTAGGCAACAAAGAAGGTTCTCTGAAGTGACATTTAAGCTGGTACTTAAAAGATGAGGAGCCAGTCGTGGGAGGAGCTGGGACAAGAGCATGCCTGGCAAATGGCTTAGCGACCGCAAAAGGTAGGAAAGAGTGCACGTGTCTGAGGAACAGAGAGACCATCTGCGTGACTCTGGGACACTCATCAAGTGAGAGTGACCTGAAAAGAGGTTGAAGAGGCCAACTCAACAACAAAAAACAAACAGCCCTATTTAAAAAGGGGTAAAGGGCTTGAATAGATATTTCTCCAAAGAGTATATAAATGGCAAATAAGCACATGAAAAGATGTTTAACATCACCAATCATTAGGGAAATGCAAATCAAAACCACAAGCAGATACCACTTCACACCCATTAGGATGGCTACCGTCAAAGCAACAGAAAACAACAAGTGTTTGTGAGGATGTGGAAAGATTGGAAATCGTATGTTCTGTTGGTGGGAATATAAAGTGGAGCAGCCACTGTGGAAACAGTATGGCAGCTCTCTGAAAATTTAAAATAGAACTACCATATGATCCAGTAATAACACTTCTAGGTGTATACCCAAAAGTATTGAAAACAAGGTCTCAAAGAGCTATCTGTATACCCATGTTCATAGCAGCATTATTCACAATAGTCGAAAGGTGGAAGCAACCCAAGTGTCTACTGACGAATGGATAAACAAAATGTGGTATGTATATACGATGGAATATTCTTCAGCCTTAAAAAAGGACATTCTGTCACATGCCACAACGTGGATGAACCATGAGGACATTATCCTAAATGAAAAAAGCCAGACGCAAAGATAAATACTGTGTGATTTCACCTTTATGAGATACTTAGAGTAGTCAAATTCATAGAGACAGTAGAGTGCTGGCTGCCAGGGGTTGGGGAGGGGAAGGAATGAAGAGTGATCGATCGTTTAAGGGGTAGAGTTTCAGTTTTGCAAGATTAAAAGAGTTCTGGAGATGGATGGTAGTGATTGTCACACAACATTGTACTTCACACTATGAAACTGTGCATTTAAAAATGGTTAAGATAAATTTTGTGTATTTTACGATTTAAGAAAAACAGGTTGGAGAGGCAGGCAGGAGAAGGGAGTTAAGGTTTCGCACAATCCTTGGGTACTGCAGCTCTGATCTGAAGGCTCAGTGGCTCCTGAAACCCAAGTGCTCTCCTTTGCTGAAGGAAATCAGCACACGGATGTAACGTGCAGGACGGTATGCCTGGTAACATTCCCCCTTTTCACTGTTTCCGGGAACTGGTTCAGCATCACAGAGAGGACATATACTTTTGTGTTTTTTAAGTTCAAATGAGCTAAATTTATAAGGGAGAAATAACTGCCTTAAATGTGGAGAAACAGAGGGGAAAATATATATATATATATATATAAAATGAGGGATCCTCAATTTTGCAACATGGCCTGTAGCTAGGTGTGAGGAAGGGTCGTGAGAGGGCAGGAGTTCTAGTGAAAAGGGCATTCAGGAATGAGGGAAGCTCTAGGAAAACTGCATCTGCCTCACTGCACCCACCCAGGCACCCAGCCAGCCAGCCCTGGCCCTCCTACCTACTGGCCATGGCGTTAGGATGCTTATCAAGCTGGGTAAGGCCGGGAATCTGTGCTGCTACTCCTACAGGCTGGGCCGCAGAATCAGGGTGTCCTAGGGCAGAGAGGCTTCTCAGAGAAGGCTCTCTGGTTTGCCTCAAGCCAGGACTGAGGCCAGATCCCCCAGGCTGGTCAATCTGAGAGGAAGAGATGCCAATGAGGCCACTAGGTGGCAGCAAAGTCCAGCAGGAACTGGAGCCTGGGCCGGGATGAACAGACTTCATTCTTCTTTCTCAAAGAAACACCCCCACTGCCCTTTCCTGGGTTGAAAATGGGCTCGGGCCTGGTCTAAGTCCAGTGCACTGCCTATCCAGCAGGCTCAGGTGGCCATATCTCCTTGTCCTCTTTAATCCTTTCTCCTCTCCTCTTCGCTCTTTCGCAGCCTGGAGAAAGGCCCAAGGAGATTCTGAAAGGAAAGCGTTTCCAAGGGCTCTCCAGGCTTCCTGAAGGTCAGGCCAGTAGGAAGGCAGAACTGGCAGGGGTGTGTGTTTGTGTTTGGGGGACGGGGGTCCAGGAGGGGTTGGGGAGCTCAGCTTCTCTTCCATCAAGGGCACAGACATGTCGGGCTTTCTCTCTCACCTGCCAGTAGCATCTCCTTTACTCAGGGAACAGAATTATAGAAACCTGTCTCCTGCAAGTATGATTTCAGGAGGCGACCACACTCTTTCCCCTCCTCCTTCATTTAGAGATAACGAGCTGCACTCCAGAGCAGAGAGGATTCAAATTCGATGGTTACATATGCTTTGTTCACTGAAAGTGAGAGGGAAGAAGATGGTTAAGCCTCTGTAATGATAATCCAGAGAAACCGGAGTCCATCCGCCTGCGTGCCTGACCTCCACAGAGCCAAGGAGCACCTGGCGCCCAGCAGGCCCTTCTTGCGGGGCCCGCCTTCGTGTTGGCAGGCCTCCTTGCCTTCCTGGAATGTGTTCCTTCTTGTTTGCCACTCAGTGCCTGGCCCGAAGCCAGACCTGGGCTGCTCGGAATACCATGCCCCACTCACTTCTCTCACAGGATCTGAGAAAAGGCTCTCACTTCTGCTTGGGGAAAGGCCAGGCCCTCGCTGCAGCCTCATCCCACTGGTGCTGGCTTCTCCAGGGACATCTTCTCCAGTGGCTGAGAGCAAACACACTTAGGGAGGACACAGCTGGGACCCCAGTAAAGTGGATTGTGGCATAGCGACATCTTGTCCTATTGGCAGACTTCTAAATTGGTCCAGTGTGGGCAAAGTGTCATTCCAAGCTGTTCATTAACTTGTTAAATGCAGAAAGGTTGGCTTAGGCACTACTTTGGGAAAATGTGACACCCACCGCTCCTGGATTCACTCTAGCGTGAAGGAGTATTCATTGGTGTAGGATTTCTGAGGAAGTTTTTCTTTGCGGTTAATACCAAATACCAGGCTAGTCTGAATGCATGGTCTCTCCAGTATGTAACTCCATTTAAAAGATTTATTAAGCACTTTCTATGGGCTCCAGAATGTATGCTTCTAGAGGTACTACGACATTATCATTTTCTGAGCACTTAATTGGGTACCAGGCCCTATACAAGGTGCTTTTTATACTCATCTCATTCGACTGTCAATACAGAAACTCTCAATACAATATAGTTTTCACACCTTACACTGTGGAAACTGAGACCAAAAAGCCAGAAATACAATATGGACCCCTTCAGGGAGTTTATTGAGAAGGCAAGATAGAGGGAATAACTATCTAACAGAGTAAGACATGTGAGTAAGTACAAAAGGGAGTGGAATAGACTGACTAAGTGGCACAGGGTTGTGCAGCATGTGTGGGCCTCAGTGAGTAAGACTGGTATTAGAGGAAAGGTGTGGGGAGGAGCGTCACAAGATGTGTGTTTGGGGAGAACATCGGTAAAAAGATGGTGTGGAGGATGGTGCAGATGAAAGCGTGGGAGAAGCAGGGTTCCTGTTGGGGAAAGGATACGTAAGTGGGCAAAATCCCTCAGGATCTAAATGCCAGGATGAGAAGAAGAGGCAATGATCTTTCAGGCAATGAGGAGCTGCTGGAGCTCTTGGAGCTCAGGAGTGATGGATAAATTTGATGGTTTAGAAATATGGTTTGGCAATGGAGTAGTACAAGGTAGATTCAAAGTCCAGTCGAGTAGTCTAGATCAGGGTCTCGACCTCAGCACTATTGACATTTTTGTTTGCACAGTTCTTTGTTATAGACGGTTACCTTGTGCATCGTAGAATGCTTCAGCACATCCTTGGCCTCTGTCCACCTGATACCAGTAGCAACCCCCTGCCCCAGTTGTGACCATCAAATACATCTCCAGACATATTGCCATTGCCCTTGAGACTCGCTGGTCTAGATGGCAGGAAGTGAGGGCTTTGGCCTCAGAATATTGGCAGGTATTTTCATAACCAACTGCATCAATCTATTGATTTTTAGAATAGCTGACAAAAGTAAAAAGGGTTTCCTTGCTACAAGAAATTCATCATCAGTGCCAAAGAACTTAATGGCCTAGAGAAAAGAGGCTTCAGAAGTGGATCATGCTGCATTTTAGAAACCTCTAGAGAATACTCCAAAGCTACAGATAATGTGCTTTAGACTCATTAGCAAGAAAGTGGCTGATATCAGAATTTCTCTCCCTACCTCCCACTTTCAAGTCACATCTTAATGGCCACTTTGAGTAAGGAATGCCCAATCTGTCTGCAGGCAGAGAAGCTACTGCTTTGTAATTTTGCTAGATTTGCATTCACCTTTCTAATATTTCGTGTTGGGCAATTGGTAGAGTGTATGGATAGAGCTAATGAAGAGCTATGATTTACCACGATGTATCTTTGTTGAAAGCAGAAATCAGTGAAGTACAGCCTGCTGGCTGCCTGCTTATTTTTGTAAATAGTTTTATTGGAACACAGCCACACCTACATATAGTCTCTGGATGCTCTGGATCTCCAAAGGCAGCGTCGAGTAGTTACAACAGAGACCATATGACCCATAAACCTATAATATTTATTATCTGGTCCTTTAAGAAAAAGTTCGCTGATTCCTGGTCTAAAGGAAAAATGCCTGTGTTGTACAAAATTGTGGACTCAGATTCTCATTCTGTTGCTGGGGATGACAGATTTTCATTTTTTTCATTCTGATAATTATCATTGAGTGCCTACTGTGGGCCAGGCACTGTGCTAAGTGCTTGGGATATATTAGTGAACAAAGCAGATGAAGATCTTTGTTTTCATGGAGATTATGTATTCCAGCGGTGAGGGGAGGAAGATGAGATTAATAGCAATAAAGATAACAAATTACACAGTGTGTTAGAAGGCGATAAGTGCTAAGGGAAAAAGAAAAAAAGAGTGATTGGAAATGCTGATGAGGTATCACAGTTAAAAGAGAATGGTCAGGGAAGGTCCGATTGAAAAGTTAATATTTTACAAAGTGAGAGAGTAACTTTGTGGGCATTCCAGGCAGAGTGAATAGCCAGTGCAAAAGGTCTGAGAAGGGAGGGTGCCTGGCTTGTTCAGGAACAACAAGGACAGAGGTATAGCTGAAGAGAGAGAACCAGGGACAGGACTAGGAAATGAGGTCAAAGAGGTAACGATGGGGCAGGATAAGGTGGCGGGGGACAGGATATCACACAAGACCACTGTCAGAACTTTGGTTTTTACTCTGAATAAAATGGGAAACAGAGGAGTGAATAATAAGCTTTTATTATACAGATTTTAAAAGGATCACCCTTGGCAGCTCGGTAGGGAAAGCAGGGAGACCAGTCAGAAGACTTTTGTGACAATGCAGGTAGAGATGACAGTGGCTCTGCATATGGTGGTAGAAGTAGAGATGGTGGAAATGGGAAGATTCTGGATATATTCTGAAAGTAAAGACAACAGAATTCCCTGTCAAATTAGAGATGGAGTATAAGAGAAAAAGAATCACAAAGGATAACTCCACAATTTTTGGCTTGAAAGGATGGGTAGAGTTGCCATCAACCTAGATGGAGAAAGCCATGAGTGGTGCAGTTTTTGGAAGGAAGATCAGAAGTGTAACGTTGGACATGTTAACTTTGAGACGAGTTTTAGACATCTAAGTGGGGCTGTCAAGTGGAGCAACAGACCATCTGGGTCTGGAGTTCAGGAGAGGAGTCAGGGAAGTATAAATTTGGGAAATGTCGCCATATAGACATTAATGGTATTTAAGAAATAATAAATGGTATTTAAGAAATAAATGGTATTTAAAAGCATGGGACTGGATGAGATCACCAAGGGACTGAGTGTCGATAAAGGAGAGAACAGAGGACTGAGCCCTGTATACTGTCAGTAAGAGATCAGGAAGAAAGGAAACAGGAATGCCTGGTGAGGTGGGAGGAAAAACAGAAGAGTTTGGTGTTCTGGAAGCTAAATGTCAACGAGGAGACTGACAAATTGCTAATAAATCAAACTTCTTTTCCTGCAGCTCAACAAAAGTTCTTTCTCACTTGAATGTAACCCAGAAGTTTCCAACTGGGACAACTCCAAACAATTTAATGATAATACAAAATAGCCTGAGCCCCAATTTCCAACCACTGTGGGCTATTCTGATCTCAATTTCTCTAAGGGTTTCCAAGGCTTCTGTATATCCTGACTTTGACGGTGATGCAGCCTGCTTGTCTACTGTCTCCTGTTCCTTTGGCTGTTGCCCTCTTGCCCATGATGTGCCAACTCCCCATTCTTCATTCCTTCAAATGATCCACCACCAAGAGGTTGGGTGTAACCAAATTGCACAAAAGGTTTAGAGTTAGTGGAAGGCTACAGCACAAAGCAGAAATCAACTTCAGATTCAATGCATACATGACTGCTTATGGAAATTTAACCATCATTCTCTACCATTTTAGGAAACTTCTCATTGGCCATGTCCTTCATTAGGCCCCTGCCTCCTGCCATGTTTCTGGCATGCATCTCATTTCAGTTCTTTTTACCAACCTCTCTCCACTTCTTCCTTTCCTGGGCTCATTCTCTTTTACTAGGGCATTGAATGAAAATTTAAATTTCTTTATTTTATTATGTGTGGTAAGTGACCTCTCTTTGTATCATCCTGTCCCACTTGGGCTAAACCCAGGGGAGGTGAGCTTTCTCAAACAAAAGGTCCACCTAGATGTTTACCTCAATAAAACAACAAACCTTCCAGCAATAAAGTATGCTACACTCCTGAAATCAGAAAGGCTACATTCAGTTTTTGTATTTAATGGTAATGCTTCCTTTCAGGTAAATAAAACAGAAAAAAAAAAACCACCACCACCAACAACCAACCAGGAGGCAGCACATCATGGTGGTTAAGAGTACAGGTTCTGAAATCAGTACATCTACATTTCAACCTCATCGATTTACTTAACTTGGGCAACTCTAAGCCTCAATTTCCTCATTTCTAAAAGGGGGATAAGAATAGTATCTCCTGTATAGGTTCATGGTGATTATTAAATGGGAAAATATCATGTCAAATCCCTAGGAGTTCCTGGCACATAAAAAGAGCTCAATAAATGTTAATTATTCTCCACTACATTTCAAGAAATAAATTTAAACAAGCTTAAAACCCAATGTTGGTAGGGGTACATGGACTTAGATATGATTATAGTATGCATTTTTAATGTTATTATACATTGATTCTTTTGAGAACTCTCTGGCTATATGAATGGATATTAATTTGTCATATGCTTTGATGTCTCAATTCTACTTTGTACTCATCAAGGAGATAATCTGAAATTTAAAAAGTTATTTAGGAAGAATATTTGCAGCACTGCTGTTTGCAACAACATCCGAACTAACCAAAAAGCCTAACGGTGGGGAAATGGCTAACAAAACCATGATCTATTAACTTGATGTGACCCTATGTTACCTTTAAATATAACAAAGAGGCAATGATTAAGGGCAGAAATTCATAAAAAGCAGAATTAAAATAGTGCTTAGACATGGATTACAATTATGTTAAATGTAGAAAATCTCTAAGAAATCAGCAGATATGTTGAAGAGATGTTCACAGTTAGAGTTCCATGTTTAGTGAGTTCCTTATTTTCTGTCAGGTTGCTTAAGTTCATCGAGCTCTCCTCCTACAATAGCTCGCTCTTATGCAAGCATGAAATATGCTGGTTAGCATGGCATTTTGATTTCCGATGCAATGCCATGGAAGGATGATGGGCTGGTTAATTTTTTTTTGATGAATTGCTTCTATATTTGCATTTATTCATTCAACGAATAACCAGTGTCTTTGTGCCAGGCATTATATGAAGCAGCAGGGATTCGATTGTGAACAAATCAGACATGGTGCCTGGGCTCCAGGGCTTTTACAGTTTAGTGGGAAGAGAGACACATCACCAAAAATTATACGTGATTTGAGTACACAGAAAGGATTCACAATTCTAAGGAATTGTTTAACAAGGAAAGCAAACTAGTCTAGGACATCAGGGAAGATTTCCCTAAGGAAGAGATTATATAGGAATTTCCCTAATAGAGAGGGTGGGTGAGTTAGAGTGGGGGAGAACAGCAAGTGGGAAGGCTTTACAGGAAGAAAAAAATGTATTGGAGGAACTAAGTAAGGAAGGTCTGCAGAGTTGGAGCACAGTAAACTAGGGCAAGAGTGGTCTAGCTTATAGAGACAGGAGAAGCAGAAAGGGGCCAGATTATGCAGAGCTTTATTAAATATATTAGCAGAATATAAAATTGGCTGGGAGATGAAAGAGCATGTGTGAATACTGGAAGACTACTTTAGAAGCTATTGTGGCAGCTCAGAGAAGCGACAACGGATGTTTGGACTAGAGTGGTGGCGTTGGCGATAGAAATACATGAGTTTAAAAGATATGTAAGATGTAGAATCAACACGATTAGGAGATCGATAGACATGAACTTGAGAGAGACAAGTCAAAGACGATTTCTAGACTTCTGGTTATAACTGGGGGTGGTGGGGCTGTGGTGCCATTTCTGAGGTAGGGAATACTGCTAGAGCAGGTTTGATGGGGGAAGATGATTTGTGCTTTAGGATTTATTGGGTTTGAGTTGCCTATGAACTATCCAAGGGAAGATGTCCAGTAGGCTGATAAGTGGATATAGAGATAGAAGTTTGGGACCCAGAGTTCAGGAGAGATTTTAAGTGCACAAATCTATCAGTGGCCTGGGGTATGGGATGGGAGAGACTAGGAAGTCTGTACAGAATGAGGAGAAGAGAGCTTTTTGGACAGAATCCTGAGAATCTATAGCAAGTGGAGAAGAAACTAGCCAATATGAAAGAGTGGCCAGAGAAGTACTAGAAAAACTAGGTATCACATCAGTTAAAGGAAGAGTGGTTTGAAAAGGTTTAATGTTGCTAGGAGGACTAGTAAAGTAAGAACCATTAGTAATCTTAGTGAGAATTTTTTATAGAATGGTGAGACCAGAAAGCAGATTCAAGTGGGTTGAGAAGTGGGAGGGAGGTGAGGAATTGTGACACTTTAGATCCAGTGGTGAAGAGGAGGAAAGCAAAACGTCAGTATCTAGAGGGAGACAGAGGTACTGCTTTTATTTACTTTTAAAGATGGGGAGATTAAATACATGTATACATCTAAATGCTGATGGAAAGGAGCCAGTAGAGCGAGGATGACAATGATGATGAGTGCGAGCATGTGAAGGAATTGTTTGCGCAGATCCCTGTGCACAGGTGTAGGGATTAGCTTCAGCTATGAGGTTACTGCAAAGGAGTGAGGGAGGCTCGAAGTTGGGTACAGTCACAGGTTTGTAGATTTGGTGTCAGGAAAGTTGAAGGAGGTGAAAGCTTTGCAGGTTTGAGGAAGGAAGACTGAAGGAGCAGCTGTGGAGAGCTGGCAGGTAAGCTGGCTAGGGAAGCATAGCCGAGTGCAGAAAAACCTTGTCCCAGCTCGCATCATGGAGAAAGGGTTTTCTTCCAAATACAGATTGTTTTATTTGGGTACAGGAGGGAAAAGAGCCAGGAAGTAATTCTTCTCCTGTCTTTTAACACAAACTGCAGGCCCTAAGATTAATTTTGTCCAGAGTAATAACTTCTCTGCGACTGACACTGAAATTGGCTACCACTTCCTTTGATACTGTGACAAGTTCATTTAGCATTTGATTTTTCCTTAGTGGAATTTCATTTGTCTCATTTGGGAACTTGATCAATCTTCTTACACGTACAGTTCCATTTATTTGATCCAATTCCTATAAGCCCTTTCCTTTTTATGAGATTTCCCAGGATGCTGCTCTTGTTCTACTTCCCATCTTTCATACACATGGCATCTGAAAGAAGTACAATGAGGGGTTTTTAAAATGCCTTAAATCAGTAGTAGATTGATGTCAGGAGCTGATCCAAATATTACCTAACACATAAAACAAAGCCAGTTATTATATAGGTTCTGTTACCTAACAGTTAATTGAGATGACAATTTTTCACTACTGGTTTCTGTAACATACCAGCTGAATTTATAAAATTTATGAAGTGAGGTGAGATTACATTTAAAATGTTCAAGCGAGGAGCTCTTACTACCATTCTCTGGGAGAGAAAGAAAGAAATAGGTGGGGTTTAAGGAGCTGGAGGCCCTGCATTTGAGTCTTGGCTCTGTCATCTTCAATCATGTGACCATGCTTCTCTGAAAGCATATTTATAAAATTAGAGTAATAATACTTAGAAAAACATGACAATTAAATGAGATTACTGTTGACCCTTGAGGAAGAGGGTTTAGGGGCCCCTCACTCTCTCTCCAAATTGAAAATCTGCATTTAACTTTTGACTCCCCCCAAACTTGCCTACACTTCTCCCTTAGTATCCACAGGGGATTAGTTCCAGGCTCCCCTGTGGGTACCAAAATCCACAGATCAAAAATGCTATTTTGATCCAAGGTTGGTTTAATCTGTGGATTCGAAACCTGGGGAATACAGAAGGACAACTGTGTGTTTACTGAAAAAAATCCACCTACAAGTGGACAATACATTTCCAAACTGTATTGTATTGTTCAAGGGTCAACTGTATATGTAATTATATATACTACATATGAAGTATCTTGCACGTATAGAGTAATACAAAGATTAGTTGTCATTTACCATCCTTGGATAAGTTTTCTCTTTTGTATGTAACAGTATTTACCAGGACATATTTATATAGATGTTTAGCTGCAATATAAAACCAAGTTTTCAAACTTGCTGCTAGTCTTAAAATGGAAGTAGGTAATAGGACATAAGGGGAATAAGTATATTTCTGTGTCTGTCATATGCTTTATATATGATATTTAATCCTTATAGCACCAGCTTAAAGATTATCTTCATTTTGCAGATAAGGCTACTCACTTTTTAACTTGCCTGAGGCTGTAAGTTTATAACTGACAGGCTTTGATTTGATTAAAACATTCACACTCTTTCTCACGCCACAGCATGTAAATTTTTTGTAAATATTTTCCCCTTTTCTATTTTAAGTAATGGAAGAAAAAACTTTCAATATCAGAAAATAATCACATGGCTGAGAAATTATACTTTGCCATTTCAATAGAATACCTATTATTAAAACATATGGTTGATACGGCTATAGTAAAAATTATAGTGTAGTAAAAATAATAAGATACATATCAGAAATATAATGCACTTGTGATTTTCTAATATTCTGATCTAATTAAGACCAGAGCTTAGAAACTTCAACAGTTATCTAGACAAAGAGCAGCATACTTATAATTTGGACAGTATTAAATAGAAAAGCCACTGATATTTATTTTTATTTTGACCACCATATACAGCTGGGTTTACATCTGGCCACATGAGACACAAGTTGGACAAGTGTAAGTATACTTATGGATAAATGCAACCACATATTTGACAGCAGGGTAGTTCAATGTGATGATTGCTCAATCCAATTTTGAATAATCTGCTTTCCTTTTGCATATTTTGAAGCTAAATTTTGCATACTGGACCCTTTTAACTCTAAGAGAAAAGGGAACACAATACCAGCAAAAGACCTTTTCTCTATTTTCTATCATGTAACTTCAATGGTGTATGGTTAAGCAGGTGCATAATTACAGGCTGTTATAGTATCTAGTGAAAGAATTACAAGTAAAATTTTAAATTCTCCTGTCACTTATAATGTTAACGCTTACAAATGGCATACTCAAAGTTTTGTAGCAGTGGACTAACCTGTGGCACAGTATGATCATGTTATGTATTTGGAAAAGAAAACTTTAGGGTTTTTTTTTTTTTTTTTAAGACTTTACTAAGTCTTAAAAATAATTTATTTCTGGGACAAATCTTAGGGAGTTAGGAAAGACTGCTCTCATACTGAAGAGGAAATTTGAGAAATTTACATCAAAAAGCTAATCAGCTCTTTGTTCTGCTTTTGTAAATATGCTTGCTATATGCAGGAGCTCATGCAAGAGCTCACTTGCACTTTGCTCCACTTATAAATGTAACTGTTTGTACCCGTAGCAGCCCTCCCACCCCCAACCTTGTAGTACCTCAGTACTTTGGCAGATCCCAGCTTCCTGTAACAATTTGTAACCAGCATAACAATTCCTGCCCTTCCACCAGTGTTACTACTTGCAACCATAGCGACTCCCTTCGCTTTGTAACGGTCTAAGTGTGAATCAACCAATCAGCTTGTGTAATAGACTGGCACATAAGGAGTGTTGCAACATATCTTGGGGCCCAGATCTTCAGAGCAGTAGCTCCTCTGTGACCACATATAATAAACCTGAGTTCTCCTTCTCTCCGAGTTACTGCTTGGTTCTTCACTGGACTGGTTTTGGATTTTTCCACAATATTTTTGGAGGCTCCAGTAAGGTTACAAGCACGCCGGCCTCTTTAGCTGCTGGACTGGTGGCTCGGCCTGGCCGAGGCAGAGGGAACCAAGATGACTGAGGAGGTGTGCCACCCGACGAGTATTCCGGGTTCTCTTTCAGATTGGTGCCCCAAATCCCAGTGAGGCTGAGTCACCAACTGGACTCACAGAAGGGAAGGACCAACTCACCAGAAATGGCCACAGGAAGAAAAGGTACCAAGGTAAGGAGGAACGGTCCTAGGACAGCCCCCATTCAGGTCCTGCCTGTCGGGCAGAAGAGGAAGCTGATCCCTTCTTGGTTTTCAGTAAGAAGATATTGGTTAGGGAACCTGAAGAGTATTCCAGGTTCATTGGTGTCTCCAAAAGTGGAGGCGGAGACTGGGTCTCCCCAGTGGAGGAGATATCAGGTTAGGCCAGAGGCCTTCCATAAATGGGGGAGGCACCGTTCAGCCTGATGTATGAGTGAGAGTTTCCTCAATGGGGAGGCGTCAGGTGGAGGCAGGTCCCCACTGACTGAATATACCTGTGGGGAGGAGTAATATTTTGACCTGATATGTGAATGATTGAGTGAATGAACGGCTTGGCCGACATGATCGGTCAGGAATGAGTTTATAGCTCCACGGCCGGGCGTCCTTAAGGTCCCCTGAAGGCCATGGAGTTCGTGGGGGTTCATTCTGCGGATCCGTGGTGAATGGCATACAGTCCACGGCGGCATCGGACTAGTGCCCGACCGCAAGTCACAAAGCTGAGTCCACTATGGCTAAGCGTCACCTAAGCTTCCTGTGAGGGGACACGGCCAGACAAGCATCTGAATGGTTTCCTCTGTGGAGGGGGCACCCACCCTTGTTTGTCTTTGTGTCACTGTCACAGGGTGGGAAGAGTTTGGTCAACACTAAGAAAAGGGGAGAACTCCATCATCCTCCGGAGGGCAACCAAACGCCCTCCACAAGTTAGTGGACATGTTAAGGAATGTTGGGAGGTTGTATGAAAGAGAGTAAATGCTGAGTGATTGAGACGTGGTCTTACAAAGAAGCAAGAGTTGAGCCCCAATCCACGGTTCTGTGGCGATACTCATATGGCTTACGGTGGCCTCACTGGATCTCCGTAAGCAGCCTACTCCGGTGATCTGGTCAGGGTTTTATACCAACCCACCAATTCTAAGAAGTGCCTGAAATCCCCATAAGGGGAGCGGCCGGAGATGGCAGAGTGAGTGGCATCCTTTCCAAGTTTCCCTGACCCTATCCCCCATTGCCCCTTGTGGCGTGATAGTTGTCTGTCGTGGGAGCTACGGGAGGTACCTCAGATCTATACAAAGGAAAAGGAAAGCGTTTTTGATAACAGAAGGTATAAAGTCTGGAGACTTGTTTTGAAGGAAATTGAAGGAAAAGTGTTTGCCTTAGAGGTGGTTATTGCTGAAAGAGTGAAAAGAGGCAAACTGGAGGAATAAAGAAAGTATGAAAGAAGGTTTGTGAAGGGAAATCCTGAGAGGAATTTTATGAGAGGAAAGTGTAGAAGAAGGTTTTTGAAAGAGATCTTGAGGAGAAATTGTATGTAATAAGGTGAAACAAGGTTGGAAATTTGAATGCCGAACGTAAGCTGATGAGAAATTGTTTCTGTTTAATGTTTCTTAGACTATTGGTCTGATGCAAATGTTATGAAGAGGTTTTCTGAGTAGGAAACTAGGATTCTGTATTCCATCAAAATAATTTCGGTGTTTTACGTTGCCTTAACAAGGTTTCTGAGACTTTAGAGAATATACTAACACCAGCCTCTGCTCCCGGTTTTTGAAGGAAGCTCCCTACAAATATGGGGGGAAGTTCTTCTAAGCCAACTGTCTTAAATTGTATGTTGAAAAACTTTAAAAAAAGTTTCTCAGAGGAGTATGGGGTCAAGCTAACCCCGGGAAAGCTTTGTACTCTTTGTGAGCTTGAATGGCCCGCCTTCGGGTAGGTTGGCCCCCGGAAGGGACCCTAGACCTCCCCACCATGAGGGCAGTGTATCAGGTAGTGAAGGAACTGCTGGACATCCAGACCAGTTTCCATACATAGGCACATGGCTGCAGATCACTACTGTAGTGCCCCCTTGGGTCTGGTTTTGTGCAAATAAGCAGGGAGAGAGTAAGGTACTAGTGGCCTGACTGGCTCAGAAAAAGAACAAAGAGGAGCCAGCAAAAATAATCCACCAAGGAGACCTCAAGGAAGAACCTATCTTCCCATCACCGTACATCCCAACAGCTCGACCAGTCCCCGCCCGGCCACTCCATCCACAATTGCCAACAGCCCTCCACTATCCGTGCCTTTGCTGCCATAACAGCCCGAGCAACCCCCAAGCCCAAGTCCACAGCAACTTCGCTCGGGCATGCAGCCGGTTCAGCAATCTGTGGTCCTTCAGATGCCCCGCCCCCACTCCGAGAGACGTGAGGTCTCTTTGAGATTGGAGAAGATGGCACACTCCAGCCAGGCCCCCCTGTCTTCTACTATCAGCCATTCAGTACAACTGACCTGCTTAACTGGAAGCAGCACACCTTGTCCTATTCAAGAAACCTCAGGCAATGATTGATCTGCTCGAGTCCATCTTCCAAACTCATCAGCCTGACTGGGATAACTGCCGTTAACTCCTCTTGACTCTCTTCAACACTGAAGCGTGAGGATGGTTTCAAAAACAAGCACCAGGTGTTGTACTGCAAGGCCATACTGCAAGGGGTGGAAGTTGGGGCTAGGAAGCCAAGAAATATATCAAAACTGGCAGAGATACTCCAGAGGCCAGAGGAGTCACTCACTCACAGTTTTATGAGAGACTATGTGAGGCATTCCGGGTGTATACCCCTTTTGACCCTGAGGCACGAGAAAACCAGTGCACAGTCAACGTGGCATTTGTGGTTCAATCCTTCACTGACAACTGCCACAGGCTTCAAAAAATTAGAGTGCTTTGCTGGAATGAACGCCACCCAGCTGCTGGAGGTCGCAGACAAGGTGTTTGTAAACTGTGACCAGAAGGCCCAAAAGGTAGCTGACAAATGGATGAGACAAAAGTCGTCCCAGCTGGCAGCTGCATCTGGGAACCTGGGTCCGGCACAACAGACTACTGCTCCCCCATGGAAGAGAGAAGCCAAAAGGAGATCTCCACTGCACCGTGACCAATATGCTTACTGCAAAGAGACTAGCCATTGGAAGAAAGAGTGCCCCGACTGAGGGAGCATGCCTGAAGGGCTAGAGAAGGTCAATCAACCTCGTAAAGAAAAATACCAGCCCGAACCAGCCGTCCAAGAGTTTATCGGCCCGGCCAAAGAACAGTCAGACTAGGGGCGACTGGGCTTCCTGATCCTAGGCCCCTAGGAGCCTACAGTCACAATAGAAGTAGGGGGCCAATCAATGACTTTTATGGTGGACATTGGGGATGAATATTCTGTGCTAACTAAGCGTGTGGCTCCCCTCACGGATCATATGGCAATCATCATTGGGGCCACAGAGAACCGAGTCACTCGTTTGTTTTGTAAAGCTCACTCATGTAAGCTAAAGGGCCACTTAGTGACTCATAAGTTCTTGTACCTACCAGAGTGCCCCATTCCCCTTTTGGGTAGAGACTTACAGACAAAACTTGGAGCACAAATTACCTTTACCTTAGGGAAGCCCACCTGTCTCACGCTGAGAGGCCAGCCTGCTTTAATGATGGCCGTGACTATGCCCAGGGAGGACAAATGGCATCTTTATTCTTTGGGAGAAAAACAAATGAATCCAACCAGTCTGCTAGAAGAGTTCCCTACTGTCTGGGCAGAAAAGGGGGGCCCAGGTCTAGCCAAAAATCATGCACTCATTGTAGTAGATCTGAAGCCAGGGGCCATTCCTGTCACACAAAGGCAATATCCAATGTCATGGGAAGCATGCCTAGGAATTCAGGACCATATCCAGCATCTGTGTGATGCTGGAATTCTAGTTGAGTGTCAGTCACCTTGGAATATTCCGCTCTTGCCGGTCAAGAAGACTGAAGGAACGATTACTGCCCTGTTCAGGACCTCTGTGCCATCAACAATGCAGCGGTCACCATCCATCCGGTAGTCACAAACCCATACACTCTCCTAAGTCTCTTACCTGAGCAAGCAAGCTGGTTCACATGCCTTGATCTTAAAGATGCCTTCTTCAGTCTCCGAATATCACCAGCCAGCCAGCCTTTGTTTGCCTTCGAGTGGGAAGACCCACACACCAGGAGAAAAATGCAATTGATCTGGACTCGACTGTCACAGGGCTTTAAGAACTCCTCCACTCTGTTTGGCAAGGCGCTGGCCACAGATCTTGCTGCCTTCCCTGGGGAGACGTTGAACTGCACATTACTTCAGTATGTAGATGACCTGCTACTGGCTAGCCCCACCAAAGGAGACTGCTGGAAAGGTACTAGAGCCTTACTGGACCTACTCTCTACCATGGGATACAAGGTGTCATGGAAGAAGGCTCATATCTGCAAACAGAAGGTCAAATACCTCGGGTTCATCATCTCAGAAGGTCATTGGGCACTTGGACATGAAAGGAAACTAGCCATCTGCTCAAAACACTAAGAAAGGAGTCTGTGAGTTCCTAGGGGCAGCTGGATTCTGTCGAATCTGGATACCAGGTGTCTCTGAGATTGCCAAGCCACTGTATGAGGCCGCAGCAGGGTCTGGTAAAAGCGCCCTGGTTTGGGGCTCCAAACAAGAAAAAGCACTCAGAGAAATAAAGAAACTCCTAACCAGTGCCCCAGCATTAGGACTACCGGATGTGACACAGGACTTTAACCTCTTCTGCACTGGGGGTCCTCACACAAATAGTCGGGCCATGGCAGTGCCCAATTGCATATTTGTCCAAACAGCTAGATTTGGTGGCTGTGGGATGGCCACCATGCCTCTGGGCCTTAGCTGCCATGGTAGTCCTAGTCAGAGAAGCAGACGAGCTTACGCTGGGACAAAATATAAATGTAAAGGTTCCCCATGCTGTAACTGCATTAATGAATAATCAAGGACATAAACAGCTGACCAACCCCAGAATGACTCATTATCAGGGACTGCTTTGCGAAAATCCACAAGTCTGTCTCGAAACTTTACAAACATTGAACCCTACTACACTTCTGCCCACTGAGGAGGAGCCTCCCAACCACAATTAGGAAGAGGTCACAGATGAAGTTTACTCAAGCAGGCCAGACCTGACAGATGTTCCTCTTCAGGACCCAGAATTCCCATTGTTCATAGATGGGAGCAGCTTCATAAAGGACAGTGCAAAGCCGGCTACGCAGTAACAACTATTGATGAGGTAATCAGAGGTGAGGCCCTGCCACAGGGCTGGTCAGCACAGAGGGCTGAACTATGGGCACTCATCCAGGCACTGCGACAGGCTGAAGGAAAACATGCCAATATCTATACTGACTCAAGGTAAGCCTTTGCTACCTTGAATATACATGGAGCCATTTATAAAGAAAGGGGATTACTGACAGTGGGAGGAAAGGAAATCAAGAACGAAGAAGAAATCCCCCAACTGCTAGAGGCAGTCTGGAAGCCTTTAAAAGTGGCAGTCATTCACTGCAGAGGCCACCAGAGGAGAACCAACCCTGTTAGTAGGGGAAACCGACTAGCAGACCAAGCAGCCCATCAGTTGAGTGTCGCAATGGGTCCTAAACCAATCTCCAAGGTCCTCCTAGCGCCAGAATTGCCTTTATCCCCAAAATATACTAAGGAAGAAGATCAATGGGCTTCAAGTGAAGGGGGATCCAGGAGGAAGGAGGGCTGGTGGGAGCTTCCAGATCAGAGATTCTTTGTTCCCGCTGCACTGGCAGTTCAGCTTATAAAACACCATGAATTAACTCACCTGGGGAAGACTTCTTTAGAAAACCTGTTAGGCCGCTAGTATTTCATACCCAAACTCCCAACCCGGATCAATGCTAGGTGTGTGACTTGTGCACGAAATAATGCTGGTCAAAGACCAAGGCCTAACCCAGGGGTGCAAACAATTGGAACTATGCCATTCGAAGACCTAGAAGTGGACTTTACTAAGGTCGAGCCCTGCAGGAGCCACCGATACTTGCTTGTGTGGATTTGCACCTACTCTGGATGGGTTGAAGCCTTCCCTACGTGCACTGAATGGGCACGAGAAGTAGCCAGAGCCTTATGGAGGGAAACTGTTCCAAGATATGGACTACCTCTCTCTATAGGATCAGACAATGGACCTGCCTTGTGTCTGAGATAGTCCAGACCTTGTCCAAAGCTCTAGGAATCAAATGGAAGCTCCACACTGCCTACAGACCACAAAGTTCAGGGAAAGTTGAACGTATAAACCAGACCCTCAAAACCACTCTAGCTAAGCTTTGTCAGGAAACCCAGTTACTTTGGATAGATATGCTGCCTTTAGCTCTACTCTGAACGCGATGCACCCCAAGACCTTCAGGCTACACTCCTTTCGAAATCCTTTACGGGAGACCTCCCCCAGTGATAGGAAAGTTAAAAGAAACCCTCAATTAATGGCTGATCTAGAAGTGTCCCAAAACCTTCAGGCCTTAGGGAAGATCCTCTGTAGCATCACTCAGGAAACTTTGGAAAGAGCCCCTATCCCTTTAAGGAATTGGGTCCACCCCTTTTAGCCAAGAGATGCAGTATGGGTTAAAGAATGGAAAAAGGAGCCACTCCAGCCAAGCTGGACAGACTCTCGCACTGTTATATTAGCAACTCCCACTGCTATTAAAATTGCAGGTATCACCCCATGGATCCACCACATGTGGGTAAAGAGAACAGCACCTCCGGAAAGCCGGTAGACTTGGACTGCAGAGCCTCTTCCTGATCAACCGCTCCGAGTCACGTTCCAGAGGCAGCAGAAGTCCACCTGAGCTCGTCGGCCCTGCTGTGGCCACCCCAGAAGCTAGCCAGTCCATGCATGGCAGAAGCTCGAGGATCGACCATCACCACAGTCGGCTGAAAACGGCACAGACAGATTCCACCCACTCTCGTTAAGTAGGAAGACAACAAGCCCTGCTCCAGCCATAAGCTGGAAGCTGGCTGCTCCATGCACGGCCAAAGCCTGAGGAATTTCATCATGGGACTCCTTATAATTGGACACTGGGGAGGGAAGGAAATTAGGGCAGAGGACTGTGAGCTATGTATTCATGTCACCAAAGGAGGTAAGAGAATTTCCACTACCTTAATTTCCTATAGCTACTTTGAATGCCAGGGAACTCAGAAAGGGACTTGTACCTATAACCAGACTCAATATTCAATATGCGACCCAGGAAGTAATCACCCTTATGTATGTTACAACCCAAACAACCCTCCACTGAAACAGTTCTTGAAATAAGGGTAGCTCTGAGGGACCACGGGGGAGGATGGACAGACAGACCCATGTTGGCCCAGACTAAAGGAAAAGAAAATCTTAATCGGATAATCCTAAAGTCTGATGCTTGTGCTGCTGAGTCAGGGCCAATGGAAAGGAGATCCTGTAGATCTCTCAGCTGGGAAGAAAGTTACAGTACAGAAGAAAAGTATCTATGTCCCCACAGTTCCTCATGTGAAACAAGCTGTGCCTATTGGTCGTGTGTCCTATGGGTTACTTGGGAGAAAGACACCACCAAGAAAGAGGTGCATTTAAGAAAAGGGGTAGCCTTATCAAACTGTACCACACATACTTGCAATCCATTAATCATAGCCAACCCCTCAAACCCCGTTGGAGTTCCGGAGAAGTAATAACACTTGACATTGATGGGACAGGGGCTAAATCCCTGTGTTCCAATTCATATTTGTATTAGAGGTCAAGTACTAGCCCATTCAGCCCAAGTCTTTCAGGTTTATAAGTCCTTCTACAAGGAAGTAACTGAACTCCTACCCCCATTGCTACAATCAATCAAAAACTTATTATTTCTCAGAATGGCTGAATAGCTCACTCTTTGAATGTCACTTCCTGCTGTGTATGTGGGGGAACTCTAGTGGGAGATAGATGGCCATCGGAAGCTATTGAATTGGTTCCCAACCAGGCAATGCCAGATATAACGGCCCCATGAGGGCTTTACTGGATTTGTGGAAGCATGGCCTATATCCACCTCTCCACAAATTGGGAAGGAAGCTGTGTAATTGGCATGATAAAACCATCCTTTTTCCTCTTACCTCTGAAAACAGGGGAACAGCTTGGTCACCCGGTCCCACAACCCTTGCAAAGGGTAAAAAGAAAACTCCATATAGGAGACTGGAAGGATGATGAGTGGTCCCCAGAATAATCCAATACTATGGGCCTGCCACTTGGGCAGAAGATGAATCTTGGGGATACTGTACCCCCAATTACATGTTAAACTGAATTATCTGACTGCAGCAGTTTTAGAAATCATTATGAATGAGACTGGGAGAGCCCTGACTCTTCTTGCACATCAACAGACTCAGATGAGAAATGCCATCTACCAGAACAGGTTGGCACTAGATTATATTTATTAGCAAGTATGGCATGGATGGGACCCTGATAGCCTTTTTGGAGGTTGGTTCTCTACCTTCAGAGGCTTTAAGACCTTAGTTGGAGTAATCCTCCTCCTCCTCAGTGCCTGCCTACTTCTGCCTTGCCTATTGCCTCTTGTTGTCCAGTTATCACCTCCCTCAGAGGATATAGTGGAAAAAAAAAAAACAAACCTCAAAACCTGCAGCTAAGATCCTTTTGCAGTCCCTGGCACTGAGAGATCAAAAGGTAGATCATGAGGTTGATGCCCTATGAAGAATCTAAAGGGGCATCAAAAGGGGGTAATGAAGAGGAAATGTGAGGAATTTACATCAAAAAGGTAATCAGCTCTTTGTTCTGCTTCTGTAAATATGCTTGCTGTATGCAGGAGCTCATGCAAGAACTCACTTGCTCTTTGCTCGACATGTAACTGTACCCCTAGCAGCCACCCGCCCCCCCACAACCTTGTAGTACCTCAGTACTTTGGCAGATCCCAGCTTCCTGTAACAATTTGTAATCAGCAGTAACCCATAACAACTCCTGCCCTTCCACCAATGTTACTACTTGCAACCATAGCAACTCCCTCTGCTTAAGCTCGAATCAACCAATCAGCTCGTGTAACAGACTGGTATATAAGGAATGTTGCAACATAGCTCAGGGGCCCAGATTTCAGAGCACTAGTTCCTCTGTGACTGCGTGTAATAGCTCCTAGCTCCTCTGTGACTGCGTTTAATAAACCTGAGTTCTCCTTCTCTCCAAGTTACTACTTGGTTCTTCACTGGACTGGTTTTGGGATTTTTCCACAACAAAATGTGTTGAAGGAGACAATCTGACATTTAAACAGACATACTTTGCATTACCAGAAAGACAACATTTCCCAGGGAGGATATGACACTTCCATAGTGTTATTTAAATAACATTGCTTATCATTATTTACAGTCATGGCCTCAGCAACCTGTCACTCCTCTTGCTGTCCCTCCCTATTTCACCTCCGTGGCTGATTGCCAGTTCCTAATCTCTTTTCTGCTCCTGTCTGTCTTCCATTAGGTCTCCTTTTTACCCAAAACATAGACTTCACATGGAAATTTTGTTGCTTTCTCTTTTTCAGTTTCAACTTGTGTTCACTCAGACCTGCTATGTAACTGCTACTTACTTACACTTACTGTGTTTTCCCTTCCTGACTAAAAGGAACTGAGTTAACCGCCTCTGTGGTCACTGAGTGGTGAGGTTATTTTGGGCCATAGGGCTGGGGGCAGGGTTAGGCTGGGGAGGTAGCTAAAATCAGTTTCATGGCTGAAGCTAACCTTTGGTTTTCAAGTCTCATATGCATCACAATCCAATTCTCATTAGGAATAGAATTAATGTGTGGACCCAACACATCACTGGTTGTTATTTGAAACAACTCTGAAAAAACACATCAGTGATTTAGAAAGGGCAGCATTTCCTTTTACTCTTGGTTCCACATTTAAAAAATTACATTGTCTGCATTTTTAATTAAGTGAAAGGGTTGAGAAAGGTCACTTTTTCTCCTTGATATCTCAAAAACCAACTTTTAGTTTCTAAGTTTCAAAAAAAAAAAAAAGTCCCCAAATCACCATCATATAACTGAAAACAATTCTGCCAGATTAATAAGAGAGAAGGAAAAACTATTTCTATCAGAAAGCAAAATATTTATCTGAAATAACATAACCTTGGGAAGTTATCAGCTATGAGTTTTAAAAGTATAGCACTATGGAAATAAGGAGGGTGTGCATGGATAACAAATGAGGTGAAAGAAAGCTATTATCAATCCAGAGAAGCAAACTGACCCACTCACTGAGCAAACTAAGAGGTCTATCACAGCCATTTAATTGAATGAAGCTACTCAGGATTCCCTCTTTCTTAAAGCATTCCAGGAATCAGATGGCAGAAGATGGGCTAACGTTATCTTTATCAAATCTTTGCAAAGGGTATGCAGATAGCTGGGAAAACTTTGCATGGTGAATGGAAGAAATATCACAAAACTGAAAAATTGATTTTCATAATATTTAGATCTTGAATTAGGTTAGGTCATGATCTAGTAGCCAGTGGCTTGTACAATAAATTTTGGTTCTTCTATATAGTTTACTTCTTGCATTCCTCTAGATTTACAGTCTTAATTTGTTTTACAGGTCACTGCTATTCCTTTGAAATAAGCCAATGTGGCTAAGAAATACCAAAAAAGGAATTAACAAATGTTAAGATAGCTTGGTTTTAAGGTTTTGCTGCATAACTTCAAGACATTTCCATAGAACATACTGTTTCTTAAGTTAGGGTTAAAGTGAAATTTTCCATTAGGATAATGCAGAGGATGACATTCCTGCAGGAAAAAATAAGAATCCTAAGTTCTCTCTACCAGGCATCTTCCCTCAGGCACTGAGACTGCAGCCATCCAATAAATGGGTACAGACAGAAAGAAGAGACTTCGAAAGTCACAAATATCCTTCAATAGCTAATTTTTAGCAAGTTTGGCAATAAGATCTTTCCATTCTCCTCTCTTCTTTGTGATGTATGTAGGAGTGAGTAGCTGCAATAGTGATTCTGGCTGTTGCCTAAAGAAGTTCTGGCATAAGGCCTCAGTGTTACATATCACGTACATCCCACAGTCATAGCTGTTTTGTTGAGCAGGGGCTTTCTCTTCCACAAAGGCCAGTTTGTCTCCCTTTCTGCCTAAGAAAGCCTCCAACTTCTCTGCTACCTGCTTTGCATGGATTGAGTTGCTTTCACTATGGGAATCATAATGAAAAAAGCTATTTTTATCTTGGAGATAAACCAGTAAACTCCAGTGGGTTCCCCCAGCTGCCTGGTTGGAATTATCATTGATGGCTAAAAATACAACTCTCTTGTGGGGGAGATCCAGGGGTTCAAGGAACATGGTGATCTCTGCTGGGTTGCTGGTGCACTTGATAAACTGGGTGACTTCGGGGCTGATGAAGCAGACGTCAGCAGAGCAATCATGAAACTGGCTGTTGGCAAAGTACTCAAAGGCAAACCCAATAATATGGTCATTGAGCCAGCTTGGAGGATCCAATAGAGAGACATCTGACTGCCGCAGTAGACTGTCCATGTAACTCAAGACTACAGGGTCCATCTTGTACTGACCAGCGCTGCTCAGAAATTCCAGAAGCTGAAGGAGAGGCAGAAGACAATAGTTACTGTTGAATACAATACTTGGCTGTCAAATGGGGATCATAAATAATAGCTACTCTTATAGAGTTTTGGTAAAGATTAAATACAATTGTAAACTGTTTAGCAACAATGCTTGGATAAGAGTAAACATTCAGGAAACTCTAGCATAAAGGGCTTTATGTTAACAGTTAGAATAAAAACTTTGGAAGTTCTCCATGGTGAAAAAGTAAGCATGGATTTTTAAATTTCCTTTTTAAATACAGAGATTGCTTAAAATCAGTAACTAATGTTTTACCAAACTCCATGGCATTAACCATATATTTGGCCCTTTAATGAATGAATATGCATGATAACAATGGCAAATTATTTTTTTATATTAAAGATGAATTTTCAAAGAGTCTAAAGAAAAATGTTACTAATTACCAAGGGAAATAGTTTCCATTTCAACATTAATTTTTAAGAGATAAGATAAAATATTGCTTCCTCATTCCATAATGGAAAGTGACAGTGACTGGAGTTGTAATTAAAAAGAAATGTAATTTCAAGAACAGAGCATCACAAAAGTACTATAAATGAAATTCATTCTTGATTGTGCCCAGCCAAGAACATGAGTGATATAACTGCCGTATCTTTGCCCAATTCCTATCTTTAACCTCAAGGAGTGAGATAATGACTGTGTAATTTTATAATGAAAGTTAGGACTTCTTTTGGTGTCGATAAGTAGTGTGGTAAGAATCAGGAGACAAGCATCTAGCCCTAGTTCTACTACTGACTTGCTAGTATCGGCTTGAACAAGTCATGTAAGTGATTCTGTCCTTGTTTTTGTTACCTGTAAAAAAAGGGCACATATCTGCTTTATATGCTTCAGACAGTTTGCAGAAGAGGCCAAATCATTTCACTTAAAGATTTTAAAATTGTTATACAAAGAAAATTTATGTTATTAATTGGATTTTATTAGTAAGATGATAAGACAATCTAGATAGAGCTCTAAACCAATGAAAGCAAATGAAGTTTGGAAACAAATATCCAGTTCATATCATCTTCACCAAACAAAAGCATGACTTAGAGTGGAGCAAGACAAGTCATATGATAAGATTAATATGCTCATGATCACCCGGGGTAAGGTGCTAACAAAGACAATGAGTGTGGTAAGGTAACAATATTCGAGCCTAACAGAGTTCATTGATGTGCACTGACTTGGCAGCATAACAATGTTTTTAAAAGTCACAAAGCAATAAACTGTCACATGCAGATTGACACTACATAGCAAAGCATATTGTAAGAAAATAATAATACTGCCGTGAAAGCTGGGCTAGAATTATGACTAATTTAATCAATTCGGGCCATTACGTCAGTTATTTAGCCACTTGGTTATACTATTAAAACAACAGAATTTTGTGACACAACAATTTTCATGTTATCAAAGCCCTGCAGAAAACCTATATAAAAAATAAATATACCCCTCAAAGAAAAAAGCTAAAGTAAATTAGGTAACTAAGAAGGACTAAAGAGGGGTTTATGTGCATACAGTATGTCATAATATGAACTATTTCAGGAACAACATAAGGCTGTTTAAGAGTGTGTGTATCTATCTATCTATCTATCTCTATATAAAATAATGAATTAGGATTTTCTAAAGCAGAAAGAAAATAACTTGAACAGAAACATAAACTGGAGCCAGGAACAATGTTAACGAGGCATAGAGCACATTTGTTATGGGTGGGCCACAAATTGGGCTCTAAGCAGTTTGGCAGCTAACCAGAGAGCATTAAGTTAAACATTCACAATGTCCATAAGGTAAAAACAAAGCAATTGCCCAGGAGAAGAAAAAGCTTTCTTTGTGTTAAGGTCAGACAGTTTTCTCTCAAAAAAGTTTTATTATAAAAGACATGGTGTATCATAATTAATAATTTCCCACAATGTCCTTATAATAGATGAAATAGTTTTAGAAAATTGTTTCTTATAACAATCCTTAATATCTACTGTAATGGCAAATAAGCAAATAGCAATCTAGTAAAGCAACTCTGTGGGGGCTAGGTGCTGCTGCTGCTCTGACTTAAGAGTATATGAATATGAAAAGGGAATGACTGCATGTGCATCAAGCAAGGCTCCCTCAATCACTCCCCCATGCCTTCAATTACTACTACATAGCTGTGAGTGCCAGGTTGTACTGCCTGGCAAATACCTGGAGACCTGCTCTCTCTGCTGCCAGACCTATATGAAATCAGACTCACATCTTAACAGCCACTCAGCTAGGGATAGAAGCCTACCAGAAGAATGTCCGAATAGAAGTATCCATAGGCACGGTCAAGATTTTCTTCAGAAAATAGTTTTGTCTGTTTGATTTTGAAAACATCTAACACACAGACAATGGGTCAATCAGGGACCCAATTCTATTCCATACCGCATGACTGCAATAGTTTAACCCTAATCATTCTAAAGCAAATGGAACCAAACTAGCTTTTGGTCAAACCATCCTTGGCCAAGGAAAAAACTCTATATTTTACATGTGAAGACTTAATTTTAGACCCAGTTCTCTTACTCATACAGTTCTATGTGATCATAATTAAACTACTTAATTTCTTTAAACCTTATTTTCCCCTTCTGTAAAGTGAGAATATTAGCACATGACCTTTATCACAGGTTGTCAATGTAAAATGAAGAAACAGGTAACTAAAATTAAAAAAAAAAACAAAACATAAAGTATTTCCAAATATCTATTATGTCTTCAGGAAATTTATATTCCAATAATTGATAACTATATGTTTTTATGTGCTTCCTATGTGCTAAGGACTGGAAGATCAGAATGAGAATGAGATAGTCATAGTTACTACCCTTAATCACCTTAAGCCTATTATGTTATAATGAACACAATGAACATATTACCTCTTTCAGTCAACAAACACCTACTGAGTACCTAATATTAGGTATTGTGGGAGATGTAAGGTGGCTTATATCTAATGAGAGAAGAAACCCATAAGACACAAATAAAATATATGCAAATTCAGAAAAGCGAACAATCATTCTTGGCTAAGTGGGTGAAAAGGAAGGAGAGCTCCGATCAAGAAAGATTCAAGGAGAAAATGGCATAAAAGTGGGCTCTTATAAGGCAGGTAGAGTTGGATGCATGAAAAAAGAAATTAAGAGGGCAAGGAAAGTGACTTTAACTGTGCAGTCCAGTCTGGCTGGAATGAAGTAGGACTAGGGGTGAGGCGAGGGTTATAGGAGTATTACTAGAAGCTAAGTGGTGACAGACTTAATTCCAGGTGAAAGAGTTCGGAATTTATACTGGAGAAAACGGGGAGCCATGAATGACTAGGTCAATGCTTTAGAAAGTTAATAATTCAGCCATAGCATACAGGATTAATTGGTAGGGAGAGAAATTGAGAGGTAGAGATCAATTAGATTTTTATTGAAAGTAAAGGTAGGAAGACATGACCTAAATGGTAATAGGAATAGAGAGGTAAGAACTCTTGATTTTTTCCCCAAACTCATTTCACCATGGTAAACTTGTTTTTTTTTTTGCAGAATATCAATTACTGTCTGTGCAGTGAAATTTGACATATGCTTGCTGAGTTATTAGATGACATTGGGATAACTTGTTAATCATTTGATGAAAAAAAGTTAGATCCCTACCTCATACCTTATATTAAATTACTGTATTTTAGATGGAGTAAAATTTAAATATAAAAAATTAAATGAAAATATGAGAAGAAAATAAGAGCTTAATATACTTATATGACTGACCAATAAACAGATGAAAAGATACTCAACACCTTATTAGTTCAAAAGTGTACTGGTACATGAAAATAATAAAATATTTCATTTCCATACAATGAAATTTTTTTAGACATTAAAAATAATGTAGATATAACTTTACTGACATAGAAAGATGTTCATGGTATGCTATGAAAAGGAAGGTTATATAAAAACTTGTACAAGAAAAATACACACAAAAATAATCAACAATGATAGCTATCAAAAGTTTAGGTAGTTTTAAAAATAAGATTATTAAGTTCTGGTCAAGATGGCAGAGTATGGCAAATGCTGTGCTCACTTCCTCCCACGACCACATCAAAATTACAACTAAAATACATAAAAACCATCTTTGAGAATCACCTTAAGTCTAGCTGAACAGAAGTCCTATAACTAAGGACATACAGAATAAGCCACGTGGAGACTGGTAGGAAGGATGAAGATGCATTTCGGGCTAGTCTCAGACCCGCACGTGGCAGTTAAAAATCAGAAGGGATATCTTGGTTTCAGAGGTCTCTCCTGAAGAGCAAGTGGTCCAAGCCCCACACCAGGCTCCCCGGCCCAGGATTCTGGTGCCAGGGAGAGAAGTCCCCACTACTCTGGCTGTAAAAACCAGTGGAGATTATGGCTGAGACAGAGGGCTGCTGGAGTCCCAGGTGTTCCTGTTAAAGGGCCCAGGCATGGACTTACTGACAGACTCACTTATCCTGAGCTCCAGCGCTGGGGCAGCAGCTTGAAAGGTGCCAGGAACATATGGGGAAGAAGTGAACTGTCTGGCTTCAGAGAGAGGGCTGAAGTGCTGGCAAAAGCCATTGTTCCTTTGTTGAGCCCCTCTCCCACCTAGCCTCCACATACAGTTAAGTGCCATATTTGAATCTCCATCAACCTAGCTAATACTATTCACCCTGCCCTGGTGATTCTCTGAGACCCCTACTCCACCCAATTTGCAAGCCTACTCAAGCAGCTTACAGTGGCTTTTCCATACAAACAACATGTCTGCAGGCATTCCTAAAATCTCTCAAAAATTTATAAACCCCAAACAAGCAGCATCAGGCTTCAGGGTGACCTGTATCTCTTGTTAGGCAGCCCGAAGTCTGGTATTAGTGGCAGCTGGCCTTGGTTCACAGCTAAGAATCTTCAAGGCACCTCTAAGCCCAGCACAAGTGGCAACCATCTTCAGATGACTCTGTAGCTCATATCAAGTGGCCCTGGGCAAAGCACAGGAAGCAGCTGACCTTGGTCTGCACCAGAGGCCTTTCTAAGAGGCCCCAGAACCAATACACCTGGTGCCCAGCTTCAGACCACACCAGAGCACCACCCAACCATCTCCACAAATGATAAACCCAAAAAGCAGACTTGGCAGGCACCAGAGCCCCACTAAATTGAATCCTGTTCTGTAGAGTCAGCCCTGCATAAGAGCTTCCCCACTGTAGTCAAAGCCAGTCCTCATAATCAGCCCGAGGGTAAATCCCTCCCATTGACATGTCAATAGCAATCAAGGCTCAACTACAACAGAAGGGCACGTACAACCCACACAAGGGACATACCTGGAGCACCTGGCTCAGGTGACCAGAGAGACTGCAATCACTGGGCCCCACAGGACACCTCCTACATAAGGCCACTCTACCAAAACCAGGAGATACAGCAGCTCTGCCTAATACATACAAGCAAACACAGGGAGGCAGCCAAAATGGGGAGACAAAGAAACATGTCCCAAATGAAAGAACAACATAAAACTCTAGAAAAAGAACTAAACAGAATGGAGACAAGCAATCTACCAGATGCTGAGTTTAAAACACAGCTTTATAAGGATGCTCAATGATCTCAGTGAGAGCCAAAAAAAAGAGGAAACAGAAATGGAGATAGAAAACAAAAAAGAACCAGTCAGAAATGAAGAATACAATAACTGAAATAAAGAATACTTTAGAGGGAATCACCAGTAGATCAGATGAAGCAGGAGACTGAATCAGCAATTGGGAAGATAAGGTAGCAGAAAACATCCAATCAGAACAGTGAAAAGAAAAAAAATCCTCCCAAATGAGGCTTAAGGGGCCTCTGAGGCAACACATAGCAACGTTCACATCATTGGGAACCAGAAGGAGAAGAGAGCGCAAGGAATTGAAAACCCATTTGAAGAAATAATGATGAAAAATTTCCCTAACCTGGTGAAGGAAATAGACATATAAGCCCAGAAACTGAAGAGAGTCCCAAACAAGATGAACCCAAGGAGGTCCACACCAAGACACATCATACTTAAAATGCCAAAGATTAAAGACAAAGACATAACCTTAAAAGCAGCAAGAGAAAAGCAGTTAGTTACCCGCAAGGGAGCTCCCCTAAGGCTATCAAGATGATTTCTTAACAAAAACTGCAAGCCACAAAGGAATAGCACAAAATATTCAAAGTGATGAAAAGCAAGGACCTACAATCAAGATTACTCTACCCAGCAAAAATATCATTTAGAATTGAATGACAGATTAAGCGCATCCCAGACAAGAAAAAGCTAAAGGAGTTCATCATCACCAAACCAGTATTACAAGTAACGTTAAAAGGACTTCTTTGAGAAGAAAAAGATAAAAAATGTGAATAATAAAATGGCAATAACTACATAGCTATCAGAAATTACTTTAAATGTAAACGGACTAAATGCTCCAATCAAATGACACAGGGTGGCTGAATGGGTAAGAAAACAAGACTCTTTCTTACATATGCTGCCTACAAGAGACTCACTTGAGATTGAAAGACACACACAGACTGAAAGTAAAGGGATTTAAAATGTTTCGTGAAAATGGAAATAATAATAATAATAAAAAAGCACGGGTAGCAATACTTAAACCAGAGAAAATAGACTTTAAAACAAAGGCTATAACAAGAGACAAAGAAGGACCCAGTTATTCCACTTCTGGGTATTTATCTGAAGAGACCAAAATACTACTTGGAAGGGACATGAGAATCCATATGTTGATTGCAGCATTATTTACAGTAGTCAAGGTATGGAGGCAACCTGAGTGTCCATCAATAAATGAATGGATAAAGAAGAGGTAGTACATATATATAACGGAATATTATTCAGCCATAAAAAAAGAATGAAATCTTGCCATCTGCAACAACACTGATAGACCTAGAAGGTATTGTGCTGAGTGGAGTTAAGTCAGAGAAGCACAAATGCCATATGATTTCACTCATGTATCTAAAAAAAAGCAAAATAAATAAACAAAGCAGAAATGAATTCATATATAGAGAACATTTTAACGAATGCCAGAAGGGAGAGGGGTTGGAGAGGATGGGTGATAAAAGGGAATGGAGTACGAAGTAGAAATTGGTAGTCGCAAAATAGTCATGGGGATGTAAGGTATAGCATAGAGAATATAGTCAATAATATTGTAATAACTATGTATGGTGTCAGATGGGTATTAGATTTATTGGGGGGGATCACTTCATAAGTTTTAAAAATATCTAATCACTATGTTATACAACTGCAACTAATATAATATTGCCTGTCAACTGTATTTGAAAAATAAAAAATTATTAAAAGAAAAAATAAGAGTAATACTTAACTTTTTTCCTTCTATGTTTTGATATTGTCTGCTTTCTTTTTTCCCCTTTCTTTTTATAATGAGCACATAAACAGCAAATGCAGGTATTTCTAGTCAGAAAAAAAAAGATGTACCACTTCCCACTCTTACATTGACCTAAAATATTTCTGTTTCTTCAACTCACTAGTCTCACTTGGGTCCTTTGGAAAAAACAGAGTAAGTCTAATCTCGTTCCTGTAAACATTCAAACACAAAGATTTAAAAATAATCTGTTTATTAAAATTAGATTATGTACAACTTCTAATGTATGATTCCATTTTCAATTTCACAAAAAGAATTACATCCAAGACCAAATGTGCTTTTCATGGAAGCATAAGCAGAAAAATTTTCAGGAAGGAAGTTCAAGCCTTTTTTTTTTTTGGTTTCAATTTCCCTCAATGAAACATTTCCTTTTAATGTAGCCTAAACCATTCAGATTTGTATAAAGAGGCATATAAAAATTACTAAGATTTATATATCCCTCTTGAGGGCAGAGATTAGATTTTACTCTTCCCTGTTACTTTCAGTGCTTGACAAACTGGAGAAGTTTCAATAAATGAAAATAGAGAAGTGCAATACATTTTCTTGAACAAAATAGAGAAGTGCAATACATTTTGAAAAAATCCTAAAAAACACAAAATTGTTATAAACATAGGAAGATTTCTCAATTTTGTAAAGTAATTATAAATTTGAATAGTATTCTTTTATTATCAATATTTCACAAGTAGAGGAATTCAACTCTCAAAGTAGAAAACTACTTAGTATGATGATGATGCCCAGTAACTTTATTGTCATAAATTCCACTTGGTCCTGCCTTAAGGCCAGGAAGACTGTGTAGGTGAACTTCTGGGATTTCTTCCAGCATCAAGGCTCTTCATTTATTGCTCTGTTACTAGGCATAGCTATCAATGGGAAAGGTGTCATTGAGAATGAAAAGAATTTTATTCTCAGTCTAATATTTGTATCTCAAGGGTCCCATCTATAACGGTGTCACAATTTCTTTGACTATAAAC
Organism: Pteropus medius; assembly: GCF_902729225.1. Lineage (NCBI taxonomy): Eukaryota > Metazoa > Chordata > Mammalia > Chiroptera > Pteropodidae > Pteropus > Pteropus medius. Next base: position 5,080,462 of record NW_024354911.1, read on the forward strand.
CTGGTATAAACATGGGCTTTTGCTCAAATGGACTGTTTTGCCTAAAATTTTCTGAGAAATGATTTTACACAATAGCAAAATTTGAAATGACTGGGGTTGTCAAGGCAATATATCAGGGAGGCCATTATATTTAATGAGAGGTCTGAGCAAGATAATATTTAACAAAGAAGTGGACAGAATTTTATTTTAGTATACACGGTAACAAATAAAAGCTGCTAAAGGTATAGTTGAGCTCAAGTTATAATCTGCCAGATTTCATAAATAATCACTGTGTTGAGCACACAGTAGCTATATGCAAACACACAGTTTGAGAGTATGAAAAAGCCATCATCTTTTCATCTTATTTGTCCTGCATATTTCAAAGCCTAGTATAAGTTACTTTTTTTCCCCATAGGTAGTTAAGAGGTAGGTAAATTGTTATTACAAACTCCTAATTAATGGGTTTCAAAAATGTGCTTGGAACATAGTGGGGCTCAATAAATATTTGATGAATTAAAGAAATAATGAATTTATGTTTTACTGTACTGTGCTGATAGGAAAACAGGGTCTGATGGGATCCGATTTTGATGTATAGAATTTTTTGCCTTACAATTTCTCTTTAAATATTAATTAACATGAATATTTGTGAGTTATCTGACCAAGTCTTAATTATATTATGCGTTATTAAGTAGGGCTAAACATTTCCAGCAACGATTTATATTGCTGCTCAAGTGCCAAGTTGCTGCAATAAACAGTTGTGAAAAAATTAGAGCCAACTAAGGCCAGAAATCGCCAAGCTATTGTTTTGATGGAATTTAACCTATCACACTACTCTGAGAAAGTATTTATTTGTTGGCCACCAGGGATGGCAGGCCTATGGTTTTTAAACTTATAACATAGATGTTCAAAAATAGTAACTATAATTGAGACAATTTTTAGTATCAGGACCATAATCTAGTGCTTTCATAACAGATGAATGTGCAAGGGAGAGCCATTTAATTGGTAGTCAGAGAAAGGAAATTTTAGAGATTTTCTGTAATAAAATTCTTAAAAGCCTCATAAGTTTCAAGAATTCTCTCTTCTTTAAGATAGACCCGTTCTCCCCTTCCCCTACAAAGGGGACGGATGAACCTCAACCTCTGCATAAACCTAATTTTTGATCTGTACTAAACCGTATCACCACCCATATTTAGATGGACATAAAGTCAATAAGACTAGTCATGCTGAAGAAAGAAGTCTCTCAGAGAATCTGGTTCAGAAAGTTAAGTAACTTTACATTACTCATTTGGATCAGTAATAATTGGATCCCAGATTCGATTTTTTTGAATAATAAGTTTAAACAAGTGCACAATTTGGGGACTAGTTAGGATTTGAGCAGTAAGTTTTATATAGCCTGATACTGATCAGTTTCCAAAGAGATGGGTTACCTGGGCCTTGAAGAATTCCTTTTCGTTTGCTAATATATTGTATTCTCTAAGGGGTTTAAGGAATTGGCAAGGAGAGAAGTCTTGAGCTTCAAAAGTCAGAAATGTAGGATATACAGGGGTAGATGAAATTTAACCAAGGAAGACTTAAGCAACATCTGAAAACCGATATATATGATAAAGCCATTGCTTATCATAAGTACTAACACTGTCACTTTGCAATACAAAAGAATGGAATAGCCTCTTAATCACGTAAAATGCTGATTGACTTCTGCACTAATGTACACGTCCTTGTTGAAAGGTATGTAATTTATTTCAATCTAAGTTACTTTAGACTGTCCAGTCACACTGGGGAAATAAAGTAATTCAGCAGACTCTTTAGAGATCACTTTATGATAAAGTTTAGCTTTAAAAAATCATTTAATTATTCATTTATAGGTCTAGTCTCCTCATTCCTATCTTCTCTTTTGATGATCTAACCTATATGTTACTGCTAGATAACAGAACTCTAATTACATTATTCTACTCCAAAAATTTTCACATCTCTCCATTATCTGCCAAAGCAAGTACAGATTACGGTCTGGCATTTAATGATTTCCACAAAAAGAGCTCAAATTATCCTTCCCGGTTTATTTCCTAGTACTGCTCCTACATAGCCAGCCACAAGCTCAATTCTCTGGCCCAAATTATTAGGCAACAGTGGATTAGTACTGGTTGCTGCCCCTAAGGTACTGAAGCAGCAGAAGAAAATAGCCAGTTTTCCACTCCAGCTCCAACAAAGAGGTTGAGACATGAACATTGCTCTAGTACCTTTCTGAAACACAGATTTAATCTGTCATGCTCTTGCTTAAAACCATTATTGTGAGCTTTTTATAAATCTAGGCTCCAGGGGCCAGGATGTGGCTAGAATTTTAAAGAGTCCATAGACATGGATTATTAAATAAAACTGCATTTTTTATTTTCAATATTCTCGTTGAAATTTGGCATTTTCTTCGATAAGTGTAGGCCATAATCCAGGGTAGTATTAGCAGTCCCTATGTCTTTTGTCACCAATAGAAATAGTTACTTTCACATCATATTAAAGTTGCAGGTATTTCAAAATATAATTTATATTCATTATTTTGAAATTACACAATTAGATCTGTTGTCGGATGTTATTTAATGATAAAGAAGTACATATATAACTACATCATACAGTTCTAATATTTTAAAACTTTGAATAAAATTGATTCCATGTATGTTTTTATGTATTTTATTTTATACATTTAAAAACACTGATAGGGCCCACAGGCCAGGCTGCCAAAGAGGTCCATGGTGTAAAAGCGGTTAGTTTTACTTTCGTTATTTATACCTATTAATTGCTTATAATATATGAATGTTTTAGCATGGAATTCACAGCTCCTCAATCTCTTCATACCCACTTTATCATCTTTATCTCTGCCCCACCTCTACTCTCCATACTATGCTCTAGTTATACCAGACAACAGTGACTCTCTCTTATCTGAAGGCAGAGAGACAGGTTTTGGATTAACCCTCCTTCACAGACAGTAGCCCTGCACTGGTGTGGGTTTTGCCTTTACAGCCTTTCTCCGTCAGCTGAATTCTTCTTTTAAAGGTTTGTTTTCTCTAACGCTATGAGATCCTAATACGGCTGTATCTTAAATATCTTTAAATCTCATTCCTATCTTAAATTATTGAAGAAATGAATAACAGAAGACAGATTCTAAATAGGCAAGACCTGTGTGTATTAATTTCTAGGGGAGTGAAGTTAGTCTTTGAATTTCATAAAAAGGCTTAGCTCTGATATTTTTTGGGGTAGAAATGAGGCTATTCATGAGGTATAAGGCTGGATCCTCAGCTGATAAATCCTGGATAGAAGAGAGAGAATAGAGGCCCATAACTGAGGTGGACATGCTGAAGATTGAGGGATGGGACTGTGCTGAAGGAAAAGGCAGGAATGGCTTCACCCAATATTCAAAACTCATCACTCTGCTCAAGCTTCTCATTCCATCTCCAATTCTCCCTCATCAAACGGCTCCTATCTTAATGTTACAGGGACAACGTCATCACTTTCCTACCCCCCATCCCATTTCCCATCCTTTCTTTTTCTCTAGTTTAGTAGTTCTCAACCCTCAGCATCAGTCACCTCAGGAGAAAATACTGATGCCTGGGCTCTAATCCCAGTTTAATTTGTTTTGGGTGAAGCAAAAATATTGGCTTTATTTTTTTTTAAAAAGCTTCCCAGATGATTCTAATGTGCATACAAAGTTGAGTTCCATTAGTGCTCTTGATCCTATAGACAACCTCATCCATGTATTGTCCACTTCTCGGCTCCATGGGACACTATTATGTCTGTCTCCTATCTCTAAAGAAAACATTTGCAGCCTACATTCTCACTCGTCATCTCTCTCACCCTTTACGATACTTTCTTAAAGTGTAGGCTACACAAGTATGGTTTCTATTAGCTATATTCTATTCTTTTTTTGACTCTTCCAGACCAACACCATCATGTGCTTTTGTACCTGTCAGCCTTTCTGCTTGTCTCATATTTTTGACCAGCTACTGCTCACTAGCCTTTTAACACAAGTTAAGAGTGACCGAAATGTCGCCTTAGAAAGGGTTTCCTCACGTCCACCTACACAATCAGGGGTCCCTCTTCTACGCTGAGAGTATCTAGTGCTTTTGTTCTATTATAATTTTACTTTACTACCACTAAAGATTCTCTTACCGTCTTCCAAGTAACACCACTCCAGAAAGCTGAGACTATTACATTCTCTTCTGACTTTCTGGAGTCCAAGGGCATGGAAATCAGCGAAAAGTCTGAGGAATGAATGGAAAGGACTAGGAAACGGAGGTCGGGGGCGGGAAAGATGGGGAGGGCTGTGCGTGTGAAAGGGCAGGGCTAAGAGGAACGGTGCTGAGAACCCTGCGCCAGAATAAGGGGAGGGGGCACGGATACAACAGATCTGCGTGGGCAGCAAACAGGTCCTTTGCCGGAACGCACTGACGGACAAACCGAAGTGGGGAGGCGGCTTCTTACCTGCCTCGGGCCTCACCACCCCAACCAGCCTTCAGGCACCTCTGTATTGGCCGGAAAGCGAGAGCTACAGTCGCAAACTCAGAGTTTTCTATCCCAACCTTGCGACATTACTCTCCAGTATGGGGAAAATCTAAAGCAGAGTTTCCAGCTCTGCCGTAAGGTGAGGAAGAAAAGTTTGGGCGGGGCCGCCTGGGGCGGACGGAACGGGGCGTGCCCGCGCAAGCGCATTCTGCACCTTCTGGCCGCGTCACGTGCGGGGGCGGGGCGGGCTGGCCGACTCAGGCAGGCTGTAGGGGGCGTGGGAGGTAAGTGCGCGCGCGCCTGCTCGTCTGCAGCCGAGGAGTCGCGCGGGGCGGGGCCGCGTTCGCGGGGTCGGCGGCGCGCGGGCCGGAGCGGACTAGGGGCCCGGCAGCGGTTGATGGAGGAGCTGAGAGTTTAGCAGCGGCGGAGGCATCGGCGGTCCCGGCAGGGGCGGCGACAGCGGTTGAGGCGGCGGTGCAACGCGTGCTCTCTGCGCGGGGTGCGGCGGGGGATGTGCCTGCCCAGGCCGGGCGGAGTCTCTCTGACAGGGCGGGGGATGCGCGGCGGCCGCTCTCTCGGACCCTGAGGCAGCTGGGCCCACCCTCCCGGAACCGTCCGACCCTCGCTGGCCTTGGCCTCTGCTCTTTCCTCCGTCCAGACCCTGTGGCCGAGGGTGGGAGGCGGCTTCCGTCGTAGACCAGGGCGTTGTGGTGGCCACCGCCGCGGAACCCGAGGTAAGACCCGCTCTAGCCACCCAGCGGCCCTGCTGTCCGGCCCGGCCCACGTCTCAGTCTCGCTCTTTGGCTCCTGTGGGGCTGCCTGGCCCCGCCCCAGAGGAGACGCCCCGCGAGCGGGTCTGCCCTAGAGCCTCCTTGATGCCCGATCACTGCCCTGGATCCCCTGTAGACCCCACCCATCGTATCTCCATTGGCCAGACATCATTCCGGCCCTCCAGCCGTGCCGGCGGTTCTGTCATGGCCCCCCCACACCCAGCACACCCCATTAGAACCCGCCTCAGACTCTTAGGGATCTTAATGGATCCTCTAGACTCTGTTACATCCCGTGAGCTGACCCGGTCATAGTTCTGAGACCCAGTCACCGCTACCCTGTAACGCTTTGCGACCCCTAGCTCAAAGGCAGATCCATTACTGCCCACCTCCCTTCCCAGCGGACCTCCCCTTCCACCCATCTCGCTCACCGCCAATCCGACTAGCTTTCCCTATCCAACTAGGCTTTCAGATAGTGTATTTCGTGACGCTTTTACCTCCCAGTAGATCTGATGTCAGCCCCTTTAGACACCATCAGACAGCGGTCTCTCTCCTTACCCCTCTCCCACAGACCTTTTCTCTTCTAGCAGACCTTGTTTTCTTTATTCTTAGTCGTGATCCTTTCTTTGGTTGAAAGGACTTTGCCATGAAATCCTGAGAGGAAGTTTGCTTAGCCTAGTGTGTTCCCCACAGTGGAGCTTAAGGTGACGAACTGACACCCATGTTTGGAGAGTTTAGTCTGGTGGCTAAAGAAGAGAGGAAGAGGGAAGAGTATGGAAGGTCAGTGCAGGTGGTGTGTGCGCTGTTATAAGGTCATAGCCTGCTTCCCATCTCTTCTGTAGAACGCGTGAGGTAGTTGAGATCTGACATTTTAGGGACCTATATAAGGATTAAATCACATTCCACTAATGGATAAAACTCTCCATGTAGTATCATTTGTTTTACTTTCTCACATATTTTTACAGATCTTTTGCACTGTTTTCGAAGGATACTGGGGACGTTTTTTTCATTTGCTGTTTTTGAATTTGCTGGAAAAGTGAAATTTTTAGCTTTCTTTAATCCCTAAAGATTTTAATATCATTTCAATAAATTTCTACTACCTGGTGCTGCACTGCTGTCTTGGTTTTCCAAGGAGCAAGTACAGTTATCATTCAGTGTTCACTGGTCATTACCAACAGCCTTCTCAGCGGTAGTAAAATATTGAATAAAATGTTGAACTCCTAAACTGTTAAGAAGGAAATGTAATGTTACACAAAATGATCAATGCATAATTTTAATGTTGATTTAGGGAAGAAGTATAGAGAGATTTTTGTAGTCAGTGCATTAAAATTTTTGCGTATGGAACTGAGAAGTGGGAAAATCATATTAAAATTATAAGTAATAGCTGGACATGAAGTCAAAAGGCCCAAAAGTATATGCAGTAAAAAGTTTCTTTATCTTCCGCCCATCTTTGTTTTTAAAATTTAATTTAATTTTTTTTGGCGAGGCAACCCTTGGTTGACCTCACACATTGTAAGGACCTTGTTAGCTTACAGTCCCTTATTTTTTATTTTTTACACCTACAGCACCTGGTCTTCCTTGGTGGTCTCCCATCCAGGTACTAACCAGGCCTGATCCTGCTTAGCTTCTGAGATCAGACAGTATTGGGTTTCTTCAGAGTGGCATGGCCATAGACTTCTTCTGCTCATCTTTAGAGGCAACTAGTATTTCCATCTTCATATGTGTCCTTCTTGTGATATTTCTAGCATGTACAGCCCTATACATTTATATTAAGACACTACAGACAATGCTTGTATACTGTACGCTCTGTCTGTAGCTTTTTTCACTTAATAATAGATTCTAGAGATCATTCAACAACAGTAGATATGATAGTGCCTCATTACTGACTGGATAGTATTCCGTTTTAATGATTTTGAAGTATTTTAAGTCTTTGCATTTGCAAACAGTGCTGCATGCTTTTCTTTTAAATTTATCAGCTGCTATATGTATGTGTAAGTAATTTTCAGGGTTTGAAAAAATTTGCTGATGATTCTTTTGTGTTGAACCTACAAAAAAAAGATAGCTTAAGTAAATTTCATTGAAATGCTGAGCTTCCATGGAGTGACTAGCTTCAATGGTGATTATAATATATATCAAATAAATTATAGATGGATTTAAAGTAAGAGACTGAAATGATCAAATTTGCATTTTTAAAAGGTCACTCTGGCTGCAGTGAGGAGGGAGAATTGAAGGATAGACTAAGGCTAAAGGCAGGACTATCAGGAGGGCAATCCAGGTAAATGACGATAGTGAGTCTGGATTTGGGTATTGGGAGTAGACAGGACTTGGTGATTTCAGTGGATTTGGGATTAGGAAGAGGGTTCATACAGGTTAAGATCTGTTTTCTAGTTTGTGCCTTTCAGTGAGGTGGGGATCCATATGAGGGAGAAGTAGGATCTTTATTTTTGTCATGAAAGCTGAATTCAATTTGTGACATGTTGAGTTTGGGTGGTTATATTTCTGTCACATGTAGATGGCAAGTAGGCAGCTGGATTTGTGGTTTTAAGCTCATTCTCAAGTTCTGGGTTTGGAGTAATAGATGTTGGGGGCAAAGGGTATAGGTGAAAAAAGAAAAGATTGTACGAGAAAACCCCAACATTTACAATACAGATATAATTAAGTGTTTGTCTAAGCTAGCAAATTATGTGATTAAATCTTTAAGAAATTTTGTTATAGTTTAAGCAACAATAGTGAGGTTCACTGTCTTATATATGACTTTTTTTTTTTTAGCATTTTCCCCCTTAGCTAACAATAGTAATGTATAGTTTGTGAGAGAAATGGAGTAAACTTAGATTTTTTTTTTAAAAAAGTAAAACCTCAGTTGAAATTAGTAGTATAAACTCCATCTTTCCTGATCATTTGGCTTATACTATTGTAGAAATTAGTTCAATCTTTGGTATTTGCAGAGAAGTGCAGGAGATTTGAATGTGGTTTGCCAAGAACTTTAAGTTTTTGGTTTGCATGATTTTTAGTTATCTTAATTTAAAATAAATATTATAGGCAGAATTTTTGGACACATTTTAGAACCATAATATCAACTTAATGTATTTGTTCTTTTAAGAAAATTTTTTTCCCCGGCTTTATAGAAGAATGTATTTGTTCTTAAGTCTAGAGCTGCTGTTTAGAGCTCTTGCCTCTACTCTAGACCCCTGTAAATCACTGCTAATGGACATTTCCACTTGGATTCATTCACATTTCACAAGCACTTCAAACATGTACAAAATACAACTCTTCTCTGCCTCTTTTCCCCCCAATAAGGTAGGGTAGAGGGAGACAAACTGCCAACAAAAATTTTTTTGATTTCTTGTCATGATGAATGGCACCATTGTCCTCATGAAGCCTTCTAGAACCTGGGAATCATCCTCCAGTCCACTCTGTACCTTATTATTAACATCACTAAGTCCTGCACATTCTCCCCATGATGTTTTATTTATTCCTTATTGCTATTTTTGTTGTCTCTACTTTATTTTAACCCAAAATATCTGTTGGGCTTCTGTAATACTTTCTAAGTGATTGTCTTGCCTTCTCTCTTCTCCCCCTTATTATGCCATACCTTCCCGTTCCTTCTCTGCATTGCTGCCAGAATAAGTGTTCTAAAATGCTCTTTTAGTTAGGCTCTTTTCAGTTGCAAGGAAGAAACTCAAGTTACCTTAAGTAGTGGAGCTCTTGTTGAAAGGAAACCCAGGAAACAGGGGAACCCAGGAAAAGTTAAACAACTTGGTTTCAAGAAGAACAGGCGCTTAATAAATAAAACTAGAAGCAGGAAAAGACAGATTTTACTCTAGTGCTCTACTGTTAATTTGTCTTAGCTACTCTTTCTGTTTCTTTTTGGCTTATTTTTCTCTCTGCTTCAACAACCCCTGCCCATCTCATAGCTTCTATGTATTCCAATTTCTGCCTCCTTGTAACTACTGTGTCATTCCCATGCCAGCATTTTTCCTGCTGCCAGCTATCTTTTTAACTTGAGCTTCTGTTGTTAACTCCCTTTTTTCCTTAGGATTTTCTGGTTTGAATTCCCAAGAAACAATCTATTTGGCTCAACTTTTTTTATTTTCATGGACTGCTAACAAGCCTGTTTACTTTGGTCATGTGACCACTCTTGCCCATTTAGTGTTGACTGTGTGTTTATTTGCCCATGGTGTGGAGTGGGATCATGGTGAAAAGCCTGGGACAATGTACAGGTTAATTTCTGACAAAATGGGGTTGTAAGCATGGCAGGCACCATAATTGACATTTATAGTACAAAAGAAATCTAATAATGTCTTTTCCTGTTGAAAGATCTTCAGTGCTTTCTCATTGCTTTCATGATAAAGCTTAAACTGTAGCATGTCATGTATATGAGATCTTTCATGTTCTGACTCTTAATTCTCTAGGCTTTCCTCTCGCTGTCTTCCTTAAATTCTTTGGTCCTCTCTTATTGAACATAGGCTTCTTCTTTCCTATCTTTGCACTCTGTCTTCCCCTTTTCGCTTCATTTATTTGGTTAACTCCTACTGAACTTCAGGAGTCAGTTCAAATGTATCTTCAGGAAGCTTTCCTTTACCTCTTCCAGGTTAAGTTAGGTGCCACCCCTCTGTGCTCCTGTAGTACATAGTGCTGCTTTCTCTCATAGCTCTCTAATGAAATTCCTGATTACTTATTTTCTTTGGTATCAGTGCAGTATAATTAGGCAAGTTTTTGGATTGAGGATTTAAAAAAATATATAGGCTTTTTTATAAATGATACAAAAAAGTACACAGATCATAAATGTACACAGCTCAGTGAATTTTCACCAAGCGAGCACACCAATGTAATCAACACCCACGTCAAGTTACAGAGTATTATTACAACTCCATAAGCCACCTCATGCCCTCTTCTAATCACTAATCCAATTCAAAGAGGATTTAATTTTAAATGGGAAAACTCTTTAACGTAAAGATTTCTCTACGTATTTTGTGTATATCTTTAGCCATACAAGAGACGTAGGTATTGCAATTTTGATCCTTTAGAGAGAACCTATGTAATTTACATTAATGTTATAGAAGTGTAATTTTGGCATATTTTTATGCAATAGATTAAAAAAATACTAATATTATTCAGTTGTAGGATGTTATTTAAGTAGGTTTTCTTGTTTAATATTTTAGAGTGGCAGAAAAAATATGATAGATCAAAGAATATTTGCTGAAAATAGTGTGTTAATTTTGAGTGGTGAACTTGCTTGAGATGGGTATAGTAAACGTGTAAAGCACTTTATAAATAGTGGTGGGCCTCTAGTTTTTAATGTGAATTATGTTGCTAGCATATTTTGGCAGTGGGGTCATCCAACGGGCAACTGGAGTGTAATTTTACATGTACAGTGAGGAAAGGGCTGGCTGTCCTATGTCATAGACAGCTGGCTTGCTAGGAATTGTTTTTTTTGCAGCTAGCCATAATTTTAGAGTGTACATTTTCTTTTTGTCAGTTTTGATTTTTCTAAAACTTTAAAATTATGTAGCTCTTTGAATATGAAGGGATTCTTTTAAACATACTTTTACTTAGATTGGCTTTTTAGTCTGTAAATATTAAATCCATTAATGACAATTAAGTAGAAAGCAGCATTATGAACGTTCAAACCTGGATTTCCAGTAGACCGCGATTCAATTTCCAACCTTATGAGCTGTCACTTATGGGCAAGTAACTTAACATTTCTGATCTTCAAGAATATTCATTTCTCAAATGGGAATATTTACCTCACAAGATAATTATTAAACACTTTATGTAAAGCATCAAGCACATAGTTGATTTTCAAGCCTTCCTTTCTTCCTTTGAATAAATGTCTACTTCTTGTTATATTAAATTGAGATTAAAAATTTAAAGAATTTTGTTGCGTGGCATCTAGAATTAAATGGCTAATCAAAGTTTGTTGCTAATAGAAGTAAATCCTAGAATGATAGTCTGCCAGCTGTCTTTGTGATCATATTTTTCAATTCAAAAAATTTCAAAGAAATACTTTTCTTCATGTCTTAGTATAAGATTAATGGACATTAGAATGTATTTTGATTCATTGTGGGGTATCAAAACAAAATGTTCTGTTTGCCAATGACAAACATTCCTTAAATCATTAACAGATTGTAGTGATATTACTGTTTGTAGTGTGTAAGTATTTGTTTAAAATCTGTTTACTTATATTGATCAGGAGATAGTGGGCTGAGTAATCTCTGGCTTTTTTTTAATGTAAAGGTGAAAGGTCTTCAGGTGACTATGAATATGTATTAATAAATGATTTGTAGATCATTTTTTCCTTATTTTTGCAACTCTACTTTCTTTTCGTTTTCTTCCTGCCATCCTCCTGTTTTATACTAAAAAGCTTAGAAAATAGTGAAATTTTGAAAGAATAGAACAAAGACCATTGCTATATTTGCCACCTAGATTCAGAAGTTAATATACCATCTATTTACTTTATGGTTCTCTATCTGTATATGTACTTTTACTGAACCTTTTGAAAGTTGTGAATATTGTGACATTTACCTCAAAATACTTCAGCATATAGCTCTTAAGAAAGTAGGTTTTCTCCACATCACAGTGCCGTTACCAACACCTAAGAAAAATAGCAGTAATTTCCTAATAGCATTTAATATTCATCTATGTTTAAATATTCCCAGTTGTGCCATAACATGATTTTTTAAAAAGCAGAATTCAGTCACGATTTTGTATTGCATATGATCATCTTTTCAGTCTCTTTTAATCTAGAAAAGTTCCCTTCCTCACTCTTCTTTCTTATGATATTGAAATTTCTTTGACAAGGCCAGATCTTGTACGGCGGTTTATTTTCTAAGAGTTATCTGATTGTTTCTTTGTGCTTTTGTTTAACTTGTTCCCCCCCGTTCTCTGTATATCCTGTAAACTAGTAGTTGTATTTTAAAGGCTTGATTAGATTCATGTTAAACAATTTTGGCAAGAATACTTCATAGGTAATGTTATATATCATGTTATAAACTATGGAAGGTATATAATATAACTATTAGTGATCAAAGTTTTATTAGGTTTAAGGTAGTGTTTTGTTATATCTCTCCATTATAAACGTATGTTTTTCCTCCTATGATCATCAAGTATAGTAATCTGTGGGGCAGTATTTTGCTACACTACCTTAGTACCATTCCAGTCTTCAATATTTTTTACCTAATAATTTTAGTATCTTTTGTTGAGCCTTAAGCAAATCAGTTATTTAACTAAAAGTTGAAAAATGATGATTTGTCTAACTCTGTTAGCTGTCATTTTTCAGTTAATGAGCGCTTTAAACCATCGACTGGGTGTGAACTACAGTTCCTCCTAAAAGGGCAGAGTAAATAAATGCTTAATTCTTTCCCATCTAATTTCCAGAATGAGGAGTAGTCTAATAGTCATCCACAATGGTGACAAATGAGTTTTTTACACTCTTGAGTTTTTATTTGTTGTATTGCAGTTAGTTACAGATATTGTTCTTTTTGATGCTCAAATTGTCCCAAATAAGGACATTGGGAGCCCCTTCTAGGAGACTCCTGAATTCTTTTTGCATAAACCCATGATTAGTCTTTGATTTCCTTACTTTTGGGTACAGGATATTATGACTTTTGCTGCTTTAGACTGGAATTAGCAATTTTCCCAAGAAGCTCTGTTTCATAGTAGAGGATGATATTTTGAAACCAGTATCTAGATGCTAAGTGTGCTCCTTGTTATGGAGCTGTCAGTGCTTTTAGGCTTTTGAGTAAAAGTACATACGCTGCTTTTAGGCTTTTAGAAAAACATGAAGTCATATGATTTTTCTAATTCATATTTAACATTGCATGTTTCTTTTAAAAAGTTACTTTAGTTTTAATCTTTACACTAGAAATCTTAGTTTTTATATATCGATACATACTTTTCCTAAGTATACTTTAAGTAGCTTGAAAATAAAACTACTCAGTGAAGTTCAAGATTTCTTTGCATTTTATTTGTCCTTAGAATGTATCCCACTAAGGATATACTTATTGTTAGTATTATATTCAAAAGTTTTTTGAAATCATTATTACCTCAATGTGATTTTACCAATTTAATATGTAGTTAGGTCTATTTGTTTTTCGTTTTAGGGTTTGCTTCTCTTGTTTTTGATTTAATGTTATCCTTTGAATATGTAAAACACATAGTTAAAAAGGAGAAATCAGATGAAAAGTATATGTAGAAATCTCATTTTTATCTCCATCCCTCTGCTCTGTTTCTTTCATACTCCCCATATGTAACCATTTTTGTAAGTTTCTGATCAATCGCTCCAGTATTTTTTCTTTCAAAAATGAGATGTACGTGTATGTGCGTTCTCTTTTCATACAGCAGATGTAACATACTATATATACACTGTTTTCTACCTCTTTTTTTTTCTTTTTCATTTACTATATTCTGGAGAGCACTCCATATTGGTACATACAAATCTTGGTACATACAGATCTTTCTCATTCTTTTTATGGAGGCATAATATTCTGTTGTGTTGATATAATTTTATTAATGAGCCTGGATCTGATGTATATTTGTCTAATTTTTTGAACTATAAATAAGTGATACTTGTTGAATAAATTAATTACAGTTTCTTCCCCAAGTAAATGACAAGTCAATTCGTTCTGGAGAGACTTACAGTCTTCGTGGGCTTTATCGTGTTTTCATTGTTATAGTTGTTGTTGTTGTTGTTGTTAAGAGAATTTCAGGAGAAATAGATATAGGTACACTCAATATTAGGTGATTGATATCAGTGAATGTTAATCTGTTTTAATTATTTTATGTACACCAGTGTCAAAGGGGTAATAGATGACTTACCTACTGTCTCTCTCAATGCTTCTTGGCTCCTTGAAGCATTGGAAATGAAAACCTAATGTCCTGGGTGTTCTCATGTAAGGGTAACTCAAATTCTGTCCTCACTGTTTTTCCCTCCACATATTCCTCTCTCCTTAACTTTAAGCCTTTCTTTTTTGTCTTTTTGGCTTTGAATCTCTCAGATTATAGGATTCTAAGCATTCAGGGGACAGCTACTTGCCATCGAGTAGGCAGATAAGATATATAATATGAGTGTTAGGAATTAAGAGATCAGGAATACTAAAGGGAGAGGTAGGGTTACCTGTTAAGATACCAGGAATTCAAGCTCTGAGCATGTGAAATAGAAATCAGAAGTTAGGGAACCTAACCATTCGGATCTAAATTGTCTTTACTCCAACGATTGAAAAGAATTTGTTTCATTTATTGAACAAAATATTTGAGCATCTACTATGAGCAATTTGTGGTGTTAGGCACTTTGGAAGATACAAAAAGTTTATGTAATTATAGTAGTTTTTTTACAAAAAATGTACACTAGGTACCAAGCTTACATAGGTTGCTTTATTTTTTATTATTTTTTAATTAAAAAAATTCTTTTCATTTTACATGGTTCTGATATGCACAAATTTTAATTACCACTTTTAAGTAAATAATACTAGGTTCCCAACAACACAGTTTAAATTTTAGTAACCATGATATATTAACTGTAATTGCCTAAAATCATAGGTTCCTTTATTGACTGAAAGTACCATAGCAATCATATGCAGTCATTTTCCTTTTTATTCATATATACAGGAGAGTGAATGAAACATACAGTTTAGAGAAAATTTTGAATATTTGCGTTGTTCAGGCCTCCCCGTTAACCTCATCCTGTCCATGCCAACTACCTCCTTTGTGGAGATAGCTGTTATCTTGACCTTTGTGAATATCATTTTTTGCTTCCTAATTTGAAATTCCCAGTAAATATTCTTAAACAATATAGTTTTCTTTGTTTTTGAACTTCATATGAGTATTTTATGTGATTTTAAAAATTTAGCATTTGTGAAATTAATTCCAGGTTGTTGGTGTTAGCCATAATAGCTGGTTAGATTTCATTGTGGTAAAGTATTCCGTTGTGTGATTATACTACAATTTATTCATTCTAGTTTTGATGGACATTTGAGTTGATTTCAATTTCTTGCTGTTACACAATTTGATGGTGAGTGCTCTTGTACCTGTTTCATGTTTGCAAGTACACCAGTTTCTCTAGAATTCTAGGAATGGAATTGTTGGGTTGCAAGGTATGCACATATCAAATTTGATAATGGCAAAGTGTTTTTCAAAATTATTTCAATTTATTCTTCTACCAACGCAATGTATGAAATTTCCCATGGCTCTATTTTCTCAACACTTCGTATTGTCAGACTCTTACTGTTGCCAGTCTGAAGGATATCATATGGTATCTCATGATTTTAATTTGTATTTACATGATTACTAATGAAGTCAAGCATCTTTTCTTTTTTTAAATAATATTTTTCAATTACAATCGACATGTGGAACACCTTTTCATAGTCATCAAGTTTTTTTCTTTTGCCAGGCCTGTTCAAATTGTTGGTCTAATTGTTTTCTATGAGGTGGTTTGTGCTTTTCTTACTAAGTTTTAGTAATTCCGTGTTTTGGATACTGGGCCTTCAGTTACACCTTTTACAAGTATCTTCTGTTTGGGGATTGTTATTTCACTTTTGATGATGCCTGTTGACCAACATAATTTCTCAGTTTTGTGTAGTTGAACTTATCAACTTTGGCTTGTACTTTTTGAATTCTTTTAAAGACACCCTTTCCTAGGCTGAAGTAAAGAAGGTGTTCTCCAACATTATCTTCTAAGAGCTTTTAAGTTTTAACCTTTCACAAATTTGGTTTTTTCTTGAAATAGATCTTGTGGATAGTGTGAATTCTGATCTCATTCTCTCCTGCCCCAAATAGATACTTGATTATTCCAGCATCGATTTTGAAAAGTTCATCTTTTCTCTGCTGATCTGTAGTGCCACATCAGACGTATCAAGTAGCTCTGTTTCTGGACTTGCTCCTTTGTTCTGTTGGTCTGCTTGTTTTTTCCTATACTAGTAACACACCATCTACTTATAATTTTATAAATTATGCTATCCGGTAAGGCAAGTCTTCCCACTTCGTGGTGTTCTCGGGAGAGTCTTGGTTGTTTTGCCCCATTGTACTCTCATATATATATTTTAGGATCATTGTGTCAAATTCCACAGGAAAAAAAAACCAATAAAAGTAACATTTGGATTTCTATTGAGATTGAATTGATTATAGATTAATTTGGGAGAACTGATATTTTTCCAACATTGAATTTTCCAGTCTATGAACATAGATATCTCTTTGTATTTGTAATGATTCGTAATAAAGTCTCATTTTTTTTGGTAGAGGTTTTGTACATTATTTGTTAGATTTATTCTTGCATATTTTCTGATGCAGTTCTAAGTAATGATATATCTTTAAAAGATTATTTTCTAATTGTTGCTGGCATATAGAGATATAAAATTAATATCAACTTGTATCTGTTAAATTATAGAATAATAAGATTATCTGTAGATTCTTCCATATTTTTATATACACAATTATGTCATATGCAGATAGTGAACAGTTGTGTTTGTTGTTTCTAATCCTTATACCTTTCATTATTTTTTCTTGCTTTCCTATGCTGCCTGAGATCTCCAGTATAATGCTGATAAAAGTAGATAAGGGGCCATCCTGTCTTGTTCATGATCTCACAGGAAAATGTTCAGCCTTTCTCCATTAAGTAATCTGTAGATTTTTGTAGATACTTTTTTTTTTTTTTATCAGTTTAAGGGTTTCCTTCTATTCTTAGTTTGCTAAGATTCTTTTAAAGACATTAACAAACATTGACTATTTATGGATTTCTTAAATATGTTCGATTATTTTAATTGGCTTTCTGATTATTATCATATTTATCTTTCCTGGGATATACCTAACTTGATTATAGCATATTTTACTTATCTTGTTTGCCAGATTTTATTTGCTAATATTGGTTTGGAATTTTTGCAGTCAATTTCAAGAAAAAGATTAGCTTATGATTTTTCTTTCTTGTCTGGTCTCTGCTAGATTTTTTTGGTATCAGAGTTATGTCAGTCTCATGAAAAAAACTGAGAAGAGTTTACTTATGTTTGAATTATTTATTTCTTGAGTATTTGGGAAAACTTGCTGGTAAAGTAGTGTGGCTCTGGAGTTTTCTTTGAGATTTTTTTTTTTTTAAAGAGTCATTAGTTTTTTTTTTTTTTTTTTTAATGGGACCATTCAGATTTTCTGTATCTTAAGTTTTGCTAAATTATATCTTTTTTAGGATTCTTTTTCAATTCCATCTAAATCAAAAATCCTCTTACCATTGTAATATTTGCAGTATTGGTAGTTTTCCCCCCTTTTCATTCCTAATCCCTTTCCCTTTTTTTCCTCATTCTTGCCAGAGGTTTGCCAATTCATAGTTTTTTCAAAGACCCAACTTTTGGCTTTTGGCCTTAATGTTGTACATTTTCTTTTTATTTCTCTTGTCTACTATTTTGTTTTACTTGCCCCAGGTTTATTTTGCTATTTTCTTTCTACCTTTTTAAATTTTATTATTACTTTTCATGATTTTTATTTATTTTTCTTTATACCTTCTTGAATAAGTTTATACCTTCTTGAATAAGATAGTTTCCTATTTTTTTTTCTATTATTACCTATTTAGGGTTACAGGTTTTCCTGTAAAGTATTGCTTTGGCTGCATCTCACAAGTTTGAAATGTAATATTTTTGTTATAGTTTAGTTCAAAATATTTTCTCTTTACTTATTTGCCACATGGATTATTTTGACTATATTTTTAACTTTATAACTATGTGAGCATTTTTATTAGAAAGTAAAATATGTTATCTATTGCAGCATAATAAGTTAAGCCCAAAACTTTTGTGAATCATTAACAATAACAGTTTTTGTGGGTCGGGAATTCGAGAGCAGTGCAGCTTGGCAGTTCTGCCTCAGTTCCTTTCTGTGTGGGTTTTCTGTGGAGCTTTTTAAGTGTTGTTACGGTATGACCACTGGAATTCCTGAGAGAGAAAGCACCAGGTAGAAGCTGTGCTGCAATTTACTGTCTATAACCTAGCCTCAGAAATCACTCAGCTTCACTTCACACTTCATTCTTTTGGTCTAGACAGTTACAAAGTTCCATCCAAGTTCAAGGGGGAGAGAATTTAGGGAAATGTGTCAATGTCACGTTGTGGAAGGGTTTGTGGGATGGGATATATATTGGTGTGAGAAATACCACTTGTTTCTAGTCTTTTTTTTTGTTACTGTATTCTGTTTGTTTTCAAAGAACATGATGTTGTGACCCCAGTGTTCTTTCTTTTTGTAGATCTCTAATTTACATATATGTTAGATTTTCTCTTTTACATGTTTCTTAACCTTGTTTTTAAAATATTTTTCTTCTTTCACTGTGGATAATTTCTTCAGATATGTCTTTTAGTTCACTAATTTCTCTTCAGCTATTCCACTTTTTGATTTCAGTTGTATTTTACAATTTTATAAGTTTTTAAAATTTCTTTTTCAAATCTTCCAAGTAATTTTTTGTGGTATTTTCAGATATTTGCAGGCTTGTTTATTGCTTTAAATATTAGTAAACAGTTATTTTATATTTTTTGTATGATCATTTCCTGTATCTGAAATTTTTGCATGTCTGTTTCTCTCCTTTCATGGTGCTTTGTTTCTTTCTTGCTTATTATAAATAATGTCTTCTTGGAACATTATTTGTGAAATTTAGACATGCGTCTCATAGATGTCTATAACTTGGGTTTTTTGTGTTATCCAAGTGGTGTGAGTTAGGGTCACAAATCTGTGTGTGTGTATAAGGTAGTGGTAGGCCAGGTGATGGTGTGTATCTTGTTATAACTCAAGGTAGATTGTGTCCTGTACCACCTGTTTTTGTAAGGTGGAACGCTAAGAGTGGTTTTTACATTTTTAAATAATTGGAAAAAGATATTTTGCAACATGAAGCTCAAATTTCAGTGCGAATAGTTTTATTGGAATGCAGCCATACTTATTTGTTTCTGTATTGTCTGTGGCAGTTTTTATGCTACGACAGAGTTGTGTGGTTGCAACAGAGATCTTATGGCCTTTAAAGCCTAAAATATTTATATCTGTCCCTTTACAGAAAAAGTTATAACTTGTCAAGAACTCTTCTTTCCTCTTTTCCTTTACAGCTCAGTGCCAAAGCAACTTTTCTTGCAGTTCTTAAGGAATAGGTTAGAATGGAACATGTTTATTTTTGTTCATTTTATGGGGCCCAGTCATATATGGTATTGGGTCTCCTATCAGACTCACTACCTAGGGTGGGCCCTTGGCTTGGCTTTTATCTTTATGAGACTGTGAAAACCAAAGCCCAAGTTTGGCTTCAGCAAAACTCTGCTTACTTCTTAGAATTCATGCTTGCTCTTATGTTTTGGCTTTATAATTTCTTACTGCCTTATCAGCTTGCTACTTTTAAGGACATATATTTTCTATTTTATTTAGTTCTTAAAACTTCAGTGGTGTTTGTTTTGAATAATTGGCCATATTATTGGAGATTGATATTCTTTTTTGAAAATGAAGAAATTAAGTCTCAGAGAGGGAGTAGCTTGCCCCAAAATTACATTACTAGTAAGTAGCAAACTGTGACTTTGACTTTAGGGAGCTTATTAATGATCTAAGGATGCGAGTAATTAGGATTGCACATTGATTCCCATATTTCCAGTACGGTCTTAAGAACCCAGTCTGCTGCTTGGGTCATGCAGGAGAAGTATCTCAGTTACTGAGGACAAGAAGGGCGTAAAATACTCAAGCTATTTGGCAGGGAAAACTAAGATCATATAGATACTTGAGAACTGAAAAATGTTGAAAAAGAAATGGAAAATTTTGCTGACTGTATAAAAAACAGTAAAATTCAGTAAATTTGCCATATTAACTATATGAATCAGGTGAAAGTAGACCCTTATTGTACACCTACTTTGTAGCAATCGTTTTTTATACATAGTATTACATTTAATTTCATAGCAACTGTGAGTGAGGTGATGTTGATAATTTCTTATAATAAGTATGCAAACATTTAGGGAAGATGGTTTATTATTTACTGAGGATTACACAGCTAATAAGTGTTAAAAGTAGGACCTGAACCCCTGTGTGACTACTAAGCCCATGTTTTCCCCATAAAATTATGTTGCAAAAAAATGTCTCTAAATGGTTAATGGAGGTTTTATGAAAATATATGGTTAACATTTCTATACTTATATGAGAATCCCTCAGGCTTTCATTTAGAGGTTAGTTTTATTTTAGACAATTCAAATAAGTATTTGGTTTCTTAGGTCACATGGATTAGAGGCAGCCGTGAAAACAGAGGGGCATTTGTAGGTTGTTATGCTGACAGCATGAAAAGCTTTTCTATAAACTAAAAGTAAGCTAATCTGGTGATATTGAGGATAGGAACAGATAACTTTGCTCATATATATCAGTAGTTTCTATGAATGTCACTATCATATAAAAATTGACATTTATTGCAATTTTCTAAATTCTTTTTTTATATTTATTTATTTAAATTTTATTAGTTTCAAGTATACAGTACATTGGCTAGACATTTGTATAGTTCATAAAACGATCCCCATAATTGCTCTTTCTCATCTTTGGCTCTCCACCTAGCTAATACATTAATGCTAACTGCATTCCCTATGCTGTGCTCCCCATCCCAGTGACCATTTATCAACTACTAATTTGTACTTCTTTAACCCTTCACTCCATTTTCTCTGCCGTCCCCAACCCGCCTCCCCTCTGGCTGTTACCAGATTGTCCTCTATATTTGTGAGTCTGTTTTTGATTTGTTTGTTCTTTTTGTTCCTTAGATTCTGCATATAAGTGAAATCATAAACACATAAATTACAGTATACTCTGCTTAAAAAGATATAAAGTTTGAAATGTGTTGTAGGAATAATTTAATCTAGAGTATCTGAAAACAACAACTTCTAATGCTTAATAAAGAGCTGAAATTCCAGTTCTTTGGAAAACTTGGATTTCTAGAATGACTTTTAAAAGTTTAGAATAGCTGAAATTTTACTAATAAGTAAATGTGTGGTAATAAGTAATTTGTGTCTTGCTATCTATCTGATTCTGTGCAGTAAAATAATAACTACCATGCTGTAAAATAATGATTAACTTTCATTTTTATTTTGCATAAAACTCTTAACTTCTTTCCATGAAGTCATTCTTTATAAATTATTAATTTAGCATTATTATCTCACAGCTTAACAAAACAGAGGTAGGAGTATTTATAATCCTACTTGAAGCCATTGGTGTAATATAGTTTCCCCCGGCGCACTTGGGGGGCCTGGCGCACCCAGGGCCTGGTCTGTGGCACCACCTGGGGTGCGAACCTAGGACCTTCTGCGTATAAAGTAGATGTGCTAACCACTACACTATGGAGCCACCCTGGTGTAATACAGTTTTTGACACATAGTGAATGATGGCACCTTTTAAATAGTTTAGGACCAAAACCCAAGAAAACTTTTTAAATTGAACTTCTCTGAAAGTGATTTGGTGACATTGCTGTCGATAAGGTCAAGATCTTGAAGGAATAAAAATGATCCATTTTCCATAATGTTTTGACTGTTGAGGCAGTAAGGCAATATTTGATGAGCATTTTCAATCATAACTTAGTTGTTTGGGGTACTATTCCAATGAGAACAGAACTTTAGGCTCTGTTCTTGAGTAAGTTGGTAAGGGATACTCTGTTCTTTGATGATACTCCTTTGGAAGGCTATTGCTTTGCAAAAATGCACATCATTGGTCAGAGAAGGTAAACTGGATGATTCGGTAAATGAGCACAGATATGTTAATGTAAGTAGAGAAATTAACTCATAGCACATGGTTTGTTGATGGTAGTCAGCAAAGCTGGACTCTCTTGGTAGTATTTGAAAAGCAATATTTTCCACTTTATTAAGCTATATAGAGTTAACATTTGAATTTTCTCAACTCAAATAATAGCTACAACAGTCAGAAAAAAATAGTCTACTGGTGTAAACAATAAGATAAATAATCGACAGAAACCAGCATGTTATTGGATTGTTCACTAACCAGAAATGCTCTCATTGGTTGGTGATGCTTCTAAGTGCGTAATTGTTAAGGCTGCCAAGTCTGAGGAGTATACATGAGGCAGTTGGTAAAGGAGTAAGTGAGGGGCAAAAAGGTCTCAGAGTGGCAAGTGGCAAATATGTCAGATTACAAATTTGATATTGTGTTGGAAACAGACTTCTGATGGTGTTAAATACTAAGATCAGAGAACAGAAATGATCATAATTGAGGGGATAGAAGAGAAAGGAACTTGAGTATAATATTTGAAGCTCTATTGGAAAAAGAAAGCCGTACATATATGACACTAGGCATAGAAGGCATTGTATTTCTTAGGCAATGGCAGAAAACTGCTGCATAGCTGTGTTAGTTTGCTTAGGGCTGCCATAACAAAATATCACAGACTGGATAGCTTAAACAGCAGAAATTTATTTTCTCACAGTTTTGGAGGCTGAAAGTCCAAGATTAAGGTATTTGCAGGTTTGGTTTCTTCTATGGCTTCTCCTTGGTTTGTGTCCTCACGTGGCCTTTTGTGCATGTGCATCCCTGGTATCTCTTCCTCTTTTTATAAGGACAGCGGTCCTATTGGATTAGTATCCCACCCTGTGACTTCGTTTAACCCTAATAGCCTCTTTAAAGGTCCTGTCTCCACATAAATTGGGAGTTGGGGTTTCAGTATATGAATTTCAGGGGAACATAGTTCAGTCCATAACAGCAGTAGTGTAAACCCAAACAACTGAACAGAGTAGAAGCTAAATTTTGTCTAAAGAAAGCCATGGTGAAAAAGAATATAAGAAAGAAAAGACAAGCATGGGATAGTTTTGATAGTTAACCATGTCATAATAGCATATGCTCAGATCAGTTCTTTGCATATTCTGAAATAATGGATACTGTTGAATGTTGTATTACAACTTCACTATTACAATATTCATCCAGTGTGTCAGACTCTACACTTGGTGTTTTGTGGGTTAATTTTGGAAAAGAGGGGTGTCTAGGAGTCAACTAAGTAATGAAAGAGGAGAGTGCAATGGAAATACTATAATCATTGTAGGAATGGAGTTATTGATAAACTAGGAATCAACAAGTAGTACTTGTTTGTTGCCTAGTCAGTCACAATTGAATGATTTAAAATTCTTTTTAGGTGTGGAAATATTTACAGATAACTACGTCCAAAGTTAATGCCAAGGCTGTTTATTCTTAAAGGTTAGAAACATTTTGAGATAGTCTTCAAATTCTGAAACTTGCATTTAAAACCTAGAAATTGCCAACTTAAAACAATTAATATAGATTCTCCTAACAAAGGTTAAGACATGCAGATTAGGCGTATTCCCCCCTACCCCTGCTCCATCCTTCCACCTTGTTCTCTTTACAGTGGTGCTGTTTTTCTGTACTATTACTTCCTAGTGCTGCTCTTTTGAAATTGTTGCCACTCTTCAGATAGTTTTCTATGCGTTTACTTAGATACACAAATGTGCACTTGTAGAATATACATAATCCTGTTTTATTTTGTTACTATTTTTTAATTTATTATGGTGACATTGGTTAACGAAATCCGGTAAGTTTCAAGTGTACAATTCAACAGTAAGTCATATATATATTGCATTGTGTGTTCACTGCCCAGAGTTAGATTTCTTTCTGTCACCACTTATTTGACCCCTTTTACTCCATCTGCCTTCCCCCTATCCCCACCCTCTGGTAACCACTAGTCTACTGTCTATGTCTATGAGTCTCTTGTTTATTTGTCATGTTTGTTTGTTGCTTTTAGGTTTATATCCCACAAATAAGTGATGTCATGTGGTTTTCAGCTTTTTCCATCTGGCTTTTTTGCTTAGCATGAAAAAGGCCCAACAACAAGGCCCATCCATGTTGTTGCAAATGGCAGTATTTCATCTCTTCTTAGAACTGAGTAATATTCCATTGTATATATGTACCACATCTTCTTTATCCAGTCCTCTATTGTAAGACACTTCGGTTGTTTCTATGTCCTGGCCACTGTGAATAACGCTGCTATGAACATTGGTATGCAAATATCTTTTTGGAGATATGTTTTCAAGTCTTTGGGGTAAATACCCAATAGATTGATTGCTGGATCATGTGGTAGATAGTTCTTAGTTTTCTGAGGAATCTCCATACCATTTTCCATAGTGGCCGTACCAATTTGCAGTCCCACCAGCAGTGTATAAGGGTTCCTTTTTCTCCACATCCTCTCCAACACATTACTTGTCCTGTTGATAATAGCTGTTCTAACAGATGTGAGATGGTATCTCATTGTGGTTTTGATTTGCATTTCCCTAATCACTAGCGATGTTGAACATCCTTTCATAAGTTTGTTGGCCATTTTTATGTCTTCTTGGGAGAAGTGTCTGTGCAGGTCCTCTGCCCATTTTTTAAATTGGATTATTTGTTTTTTTGTTGTTATTGAGTTGTATGAGTTCTTTGTATATTTTGGATGTTAGGCCTTTATTGGAGGCATTGCTTGCAAGTATATTTTCCCATTTGGATGGTTGTCTTTTTTGCCTTGTAACGGTTTCCTTTGCTGTGCAGAAGCTTTTTAGTTTGATAAAGTCCCATTCATTTATTTTTGCTTTTACTTCCCTTGTCTTTGAGGTCAAATTCATAAAATATTCTTTAAGTCCAAGGTCCATGAGTTGAGTTCCTATTTTTTCTTGTATGCAATTTATTGTTTCAGGTCTTCTATTCAGGTCCTTAATCCATTTTGAGTTAATTTTGGTGTATGGTGATAGACAACAGTCTAGTTTCATTCTTTTGCAGGTGACTTTCCAGTTTTCCCAGCACCGTTTATTGAAGAGGCTTTCCTTTCTCCACTGTATGTTTTTGACTCTTTTGTCAAAAATTATGTGCCCATATAAATGGGGGTTTACTTCTGGACTCTCAGTTCTGTTCCATTGGTCTGTCTTTTTTTCTGCCAATACCATGCCGTTTTGATTATTGTCGCTTCGTAGTATGATTTGAAGTTGGACAGAGTGATACCTCCAGCCTCGTATTTTTTTCTCAGGATGGCTTTGGTATTTCGGGGTCTTTTGTGCTTCCATGCAAATCTGATGATTTTTAATCTAATTTCTTTAAAAAGTGGTGATAGGATTTTGATGGAGATTGCATTAAATCTATATAATGCTTTAGGTAATAAGGTCATTTTAACTATGTTGATTCTTCCAATCCAAGAACATGGAATATCTTTCCATTTCTTTGTATCTTCTTCGATTTATTTTAATAAGGTCTTATAGTTTTCATTATATAGGTCCTTCACATGTTTTCTTAGATTTATTCCTAAGTATTTTATTCTTTTTGTTGCAATTGCAAAAGGAATTATTTTTTTCCATTTCTTTTTCTGACAATTCGTTATTAGAGTATAGGGATGCTGTGGATTGTTATATATCTTTTCAGATAATTACCTATGTGTTTACTTATGTACACATATATGCACTTGTAGAACATATATCATCCTGTTTTAAAAAACATAAACATGTCTTTTGTTCTATATTCATTTTCAAATAAAAGGTCTAAAGAACCATTTAGTATTTCAGTTTTGAAAATTGAGGTATAATTTACATATAGTAAAACACCTAAATCTTAAGTATATGAGTTGATGACTTTATAAACATGTTAAAAATTTATTTTTATTTAATAGACTTTTTTTTTAATAGCAGTTTTAGGTTTATAGAAAAATTAAGCAGAAAGTACAGAGAGTTCCCATATATCTCTTCACCCCATCTGTTCAGTTTCTTCTATTATTAGCATCTTGTCTTAGATTGATCTGTTTGTTACAAGTGATATGCCAATATTGATACATTATTAATTAGGTTTCACTCTTTGTGTTGTACATCCTGTGGGTTTTGACAAATGTATAGAGACATTGTCTCCACCATTATGGTATCATACCGAATAGTTTTCACTTTCCTAAAATCTGTGCTTCACCTATTCATCCCTCCAACCTTCCTCTGAATTCCTGGGAAAACTAATGTTTTTATTGTCTTAATATTTTTGCCTTTTCCAAAATGTCATATCATTGAAAACATCCAGTATGAAGGCTTTTCAGATTGGGTTCATTCACTTAGTAATGTACATTAAGGTTCCTCCATGTATTTTCATGTCTTGATAGCTCATTTATCTTTGTCAGTAATTATTACATTGTATGGATACCATGATTTGTTTATCCATTCACCTTTGAAGAGCATCTTGGTTGCTTCCAAGTTTTGGCAATTATGAATAAAGTTGCTATGAACATTGTTGACAGATTTTTGTGTGGATGTAAGTTTTCAACTCATTTGGGTAAATATCAAGGAATGAGATTGCTGGATTGTATAATGAGAGTATGTTTAGTTTTTAAGAAACTGCCAAATTGTCTTCCAAAGTGGCTGTATTATTTTGCATTTCTATCAGCAATGAGTGAGAATTGCTTTAGATCCTCACTGGCATTTGGTGTTGACATTGTTTTGGATTTTTATTATTTTAATAGGTTGTAGTACTATCTGTTATTTTAGTTTTCAATTCACTAATGACATGTTGAGCATCTTTTCATTTGCCCTATGTATATCTTCTTTGGTGAGAAGGTATACATATCTTTTCCCCATTTCGCCTATTTTAATTCAGTTTGTTTCTTTATCATTAAGTTTTAATAGTTCTTTGTTTATTTTCAATACTAATCCTTTATCAAATAGGTGTTTTGCAAAGATTTTTCTTCCAGTCTGTGGCTTGTCTTTTCATTTTATTAACAGTGTCTTTTGCAAAGCAGAATTCAATTTTAATGAAGTACAGCTTGTTTTTTTCATTGCTTTTACTTTTGATGTTTTATTTAAAAATTCATTACCAAACCCAAGATTATCTAGATTTCCTCCTATGCTATATTCTAGGACTTTTATAGTTTTTATTTTACATTTAGGTCTGTGATCCATGTTGTGAAAAGTGTAAGGTTTATGTCTATATTCTTATTTTTTTAATGTAGAAGTTTAGTTGTTCCGGCACCATTTGTCGAAAAGACCAGCCTTCATTGAATTGCCTTTGCTCCTTTGTCGAAGATCTATTGACTATATTTGTGTGGGTCTGTTTCTCGGATTCTTTTTCTGTTCCTTTGATCTGTTTGTCTATTCTTTTAGTAGTACCAACTGTCTTAATTATTGTAGCTTTATAATAAGTCTCGAAGTCTTGTAGTTTGGTTCGCCAACCTTGTTTTTCTCCTTCAATATTATGTTGGCTATTCTGGGTTTTTTGCCTTTCCAAATAAACTTTATAATCAATATGCCAATATTCACAAAATAACTTGCTAGGATTTTAATTGGGTGTTAATTTATAGATCAACTTGGGGAACGTTTGCATCTTAAAAATATTGAGTCTTCCTATTTGCAAATATGGTCTATGTCTGTATTGAGATTGTCTTTACTTTCAGCAAAGTTTCATAGTTTTCAGTTTAGAGATCTGTCACATCTTTTTGCTAAATTTGTTACTCTTGTTATTTGACTATTGTAAATGGTATTTTTAAATTTCCTTTTTTCGAATTATGTCATGTTAGAAATTAGAATTTACTTGATTTGTGTATGTTGACCTTGTGTCATATGAACTTTGCAACTTAAATTATTAGTTTTAGTAGTTTGCCTGTTCCTTTGGATCTTCTGTGTATAATGTCATATTCTGAGAATGAAGATAGTTTTAATTCTTCTTTCCCAATTTTTATGCCTGCAGTTCTTTTTCTTGCTTCATTGCCCTGGTTATTACCTCCAATACATTGAATAGAAGTGGCGAGAGTGAATGTACCTCTTGTTCCCAGTATTTTCTGGTGCTTTTCATTCTTTCCTGCAGATCCAGACTTCCATTTGAGAATTTTTTTTTTCAGTCTGAAGAAATTTCTTTAGTATTTCTTATATGTATGCTGGTGATGAGTTCTCTCAGCGTGTGTGTGTCTGAAAATATTTTTATTTTAACCATGTTACAGAATATTTTTTGTAAGGTCTAGAATTCTATGTTGGCAGTTTTTTCCTTTTAGCAATTAAAATATATTATCTACTATATTGTCATTTAGCTTCTGTTGTTTTTGATGAAAGTCAGCTATTATTCTTGTTGTTACCCTGAATGTAATGTGTCATTTTTCTTTGGATACCTTTAAAATTTTTTCTGTTTTTGATTTTAAGCAGTTTTACTATGATATACCTACGTGCAGTTTTTCTTTGTATTTATTTTGTTTATGATTTGCTGAATTTTTTTATTTCAATCTGTGAGTTTATATTTACATCAAATTGGGAAAAATTCTGCCATTATCTCTTGAAATATTTCTTATGTTCCATTCTTATTTTCATCTCTTTCCACACTTGTGTGCTGTTGCCTCACACAAGTCTCTGACTCTCTAAGCCTGAACTTTTTAAAATTCTTTTTTCTCTGTGCTTTAGTTTGGATACTTTCTATTTATCTCTTGAATTCACTGATCTTTTCTGTATCTTGTCTGTTGTTAAACCTATTCAGTGAACTTTATTATTTCAGATATTGTAATTTTTAGTTCGAGAATATCTATTTGGCTCTTTTTTTAGAGTTTCTATTTCTCTGCCAAAATATGTTAAATCCATATTTTTCTCAAACTTTTATTTATAAGATTTATTTTGAAATCTTTGCTAGTTCCCACATCTGGGTCATGTGTTGGGTTTGTTTCGCCCATGGGTCACATTTTCATGATTCTTTGGGTCACATTTTCATGATTCTTTGAATACCTTGTAATTTTTATTGTATGTGAATATCACATGTGAAAAGAACAGTGATAATGAAGTTTACAACTGCTTCCTCCTGGAAAAACGCCTGCTAACCTCAGACATACCAAAAGTGTTAGTGGCTAGTGTCTTCATTCTGATATGAAATTGAATTGTAACTGGGCTGGGTTACAGCTATAGTTAATTTTGTTTTCCAGTGTTTTGAGGATAGATTCAGTATCCACCCTCAACAGAGCTTGGGATTTAAGTACAGCTAGATTATAGAGATTTCTTATAGCCGTGCACTTGGCTTTCCACTCTCCAGAAGATCCTACTCTACTTTTCCTATTCTACTCTCGGATTTATGCACACTGCTTCGTGTTCTGTGAAAGCGCCATGGGGAAGAATTTTTAAGTTGTGTTGATTAGCTTTACTTCTGGGGCTCTTGGATTTCAGTCCATAATATCTGTCTATAGGGTTGTTTGCCCCTTTGCACTTGAAAGTGGTCTTTTGTCTTTACCTAGAAAGAATTTATCCATCTATGGATTTGAGTTTCTTTAGACTTCTTTGTGTTCTTAGTCTCTTATGGGTTTAAAAAAGTGATTTTGCAGTTTTTCTTGTTTTTATAACGGGAGTGACTCTTCTGACCTTCTGTGTTTTGACTGAGAGGAGAACCCTCAGCATGATGTTATTTTATTAGTTGAGTTAAAAATTAGTTAAAAATCATATTAATTCCTTCATTTGTATAGATTGAAAAGGTGGTTTATATTAATTCTGTAATAGTATTAACACATTTGCTGCATGCCCAAGTGATTTCAGCTTTGCTTCCTTCTCATTTCCAGTGAAGGTGATATAAACTATATGGAGTATGATTAATTTTTTATTATTATAGTATAGGAATGCCTAGTTAAATCTAATTTTCTATCAGTTAATTTTTTTCTGTATTTCAGCTTTTCCTGCTACAAGAGCAGAGTTGAGTGTTGGGAAAGAGACCATATGACCCGCAAAACTTCACATATTTACTATCTGGCCCTTTACAGAAAGTTTGCTGACCCCTGAACAAGACCATAATTTAAATGCCAGTATTGAAAGTTAAGAAACTTGTCCCAAGTCACACAGCCACTTTACTTTAGCTATCTTTTTTTTTCAGGACTTGGTGGAGAGTGTTTTAATTTTAGCAGACTGTGGTACCAAATTTCTGTATTACTTATCATTGTTGACATTTCTGTTGGTTGCTTTCTATTAGTAGATACCTTAATTTCATCTGTAAAAGTTATCAAATACAGGAAGATTGCTGTAATTAGTGCTTTTTCTTTTCTTCTTCTTCTTCTTCTTTTTTTTTTAAACTCCAGGAGACTTTTGCTCTAAAATCATTGATGAGACAAACCATTGGTAAACAGCTAATCCTAGCTATAGTTTATGTATTCGTTTGTTTCAATCAGAGTGTGGCTCTTCCTAATCTAAATTTCTTCTCTTAGTTCTTATGAGACTGTCATTGATACTTTAATTTAGATTATCTTGAGATGTGAGTAAAAGTGATAAGTTGGCTCTTTGGAATAAATTTACTACAGCAAGGGGTATATGCCTAGATCTAATGGCTATTGCCAAGTACATTACTTGGTTATGATTTTTTGATGTTCTTTTTACCCTGATAATAGCAGTGGTAGATGCTTGAGGTAGGTACACTTTCCCATTAGTCCTAGTTACAGGAGACACTTAAATATTTTTAAGTATCTGAAGCAGATGTTGCAAGCTGTTGATCTTGGTATAGGGCTTACAGTTTTTAGAGGTAAATACTTGGAGTATTATAAATTCCATAAATAACAGAAGGTCACACTTGATGGGTGGTTAGCAGTGGCTTAGTTTTAACTTCTGGGAACAAATGATTTGCTTTATCTTTGTAGTGTTTACTACAACAACTTCCTAACTGGTCTCCCTGCTTCTATTCTTCCTTCCTTCCCTTCCTCTTTCTCTAATCCATTCTTTTTCAAGCACTTGGAGTAACCTTTTAAAAATATAAATCAAGTTATATTATTTCCTGTATATCAAAACAAACAAAACACCAGAGGCTTTCTATTACATTTAGAATAAATAAAATTCCAGCTTACAAGATACTACAGAATTCAACTCCTTTGTACCTCCGATGTCATCTTTCACCATTTTCTTCTTTGAATACTTTGCTTCAGCCACACTATCCACTTTTCTGTTCCACAACCATGCCAAGTTTGTTTCTGATTTAGACATTTTTCACTACCTATTCTTCTTAGCCTAGAGCATTTCACCCATAGGTTAGCATAGTTTGCTCCTTCATGTCCTATAGTCTTTCACCATATCCTAGAGGGTTCACTGAGTGCTACCGATAACTAAAATAAGCATACCTAAGCCCTCTAGTATAATGATAGACAAGCTACTGCCCACAGGCCATATCCGGCAGGTGGCCTGTTTTTCTACTGTCTGAGAGCTAAAAATGGTTTTTAGATTTTTAAACATTTAAAAGAGTGAAGCAAAACACAAGAAGCCTGAAAATATGACAGAGACTTTATATAACTTACAAAGCCTAAAATAATTATTATCTGGCCCTTTACAGAATGAGAACTTATAGCTATTCAGATTTGTTCATTTGTTTTTTGGTATCTTTTTGTTCTTAGAATGCTTAATTGTTGAAGAATTTTGGAAGTTGGTTAAGATCTCTGGAATGAAGGAATTGAGCAATAACAGTTAATAAAAGGAACATTAGAATCATTGTTGAAAGGGTAGAACAGCAGGACAGATAAAAAAATGTAGCATGGATAAAGACTAAAGAGTCTGTGGGACTTCTCCCAAAGTAAACAAGAAGAGATGGTCTTTTAAAAGGATCTACTGCTCACATAGCTCTGAAAGCCCCCCAGAATCATTCACACAAAAGATTCAAATCTGCCTTTAAAGTATACTTGAGAATCTATATAGGTAATTAAGGGTATGCACATCTGAAAAGCCACTGAGTACCTGGAAGAGGACATATCACGTAAGCATGTGTTCCCTAGACAGCATAGTAGAGTTGAAAGATATTCCCTAGGCCATACTTATAAATAAGTGCTATCTTGTTGCACAAGCTTCAGAATGTGGAAAGTGATGGTGAGTCTCAGCATTTTGATGTGTACTTTGTAGTCACTGAGTATTTTGTCAACAAGACCTCCAAAATATGCAGACATTTATAAAACTCATAAGTAGATGAATCCATAGATGAACTCCCCTAGTCCCTGATTCTTATTGAAAATCAAAGGAAGGAGTAAAAATTTATGAATATGTAAGTAAGAAAAAGAAGTCTCTATTTTGTTTTGCTTTGCTCCTGTATTTACTGTTGGGTGTAATATATGCGTCTACTGCCTATCAGTATCTTTCCCTACTCTCCTGTCTACTTCAACAGCCTAATAAATGGTTTATCACAAATTATATAATTGCTATGAATCTCTTATATTATTGATTCTTTTGAGAGTGGAGATTGTGAGTACAGCCCTTTGTAATAAGAGTTTTACATATTTCTTCAGCAAACATTTTTTTGGTGTGTTTCTACTAGGTACAAACATTGTACGACAGATATAAAGACAAGGAAATACTCTGCCCTCAACAAGCCTGTAGTCTAGTAGGGGAGACCACCAAATACTCATTTAGCAATTAGATATACAATTTTGGAGTTCAGTGGCAAGGCGAAGCTCAAACATTACTACTGCAAAGAAGCCTTCCTTTCGGGCCCCAGGGCACCTCCTAGTCTTCCTTTATTATTTACCAGTTCCTATGCTAGAGAAAACCTAATGCTGAGGATCAGAAGACTTGATCTTTGCTCTCTAAAAGCTTATGATTTCATAGAGGAAATATGACATGTACTTTATCAACTGTAATATAAGGCATTTTATGAAAGGCAGATTAGATGGTAGTTAAGAACCCAAATTCTAGGGCTAGACCACTGAGGTCTTGGCTGTGCCATTTACAGATAGTGGCAACCTCCATGTGCTTCAGATTCTTGATTCGTAAAACAGGGATAATAATAGTACACATTTAATTAGGAGTGTTATGAAGATTAAGTGATCTAAACACTTAGTAAATGGCATATGAGCATTGCTATTATTGTTAATTATCATCATGTTTCTAATTTGTGCTAAGTGTAACATATTGATTAAGAAATTGGAACCTGGTTTTTAATCTCAGATCATCCACATTCTAGTTATATTATCTTGGGAATATCACATAACCTCTCTGGAACTGGTTTCTTCATCTGTAAATGAGGACAGTAGCACACATTTCTTATTAAATGAGGTAACATAAAGCACACAGCAGTGTCTGACTATATATTCTCAATAAAGAGGAGGTATTTTTCTTAAAGCTGTAAATGAAATAAAATGTTATCGAATTTCAGAAAAGTGAAGTACTACTAAGGTGTAGGACATTCTGGAGCTCATAGGAGTCACTAAATCAATGTTCACTTAATTTATTTAGAGAATGGGAGCTGAGAGAGAAAGCTGCTTGCTTGAAGTACAGTTTTCTTAATGTGAGTACTATGGAAAGGTGATTTGATAGCCTTATAGGCAAATGTCATTGAGCTAGTACAAGGAAACCTCAGAATAAATGACCTAGAAAAAATCATTTATGATTTCCTTTCTAATTACAAGTAGAGTTTTTATATTTTCATTAAGAATTATAAAGAACTGTAGAATTCTTAGCTTTTCTTTCAAACTGCATTGTATCGTAAACTTTAGGGGGTTTCTACAGAGTAGAAAATTTGCAGAGTAAAAAAATATAAACATTTTTATAGACTATTAAAATGAGTAAACATTTTGAAGCTTCTGGAATTTTAATAATTAAATGGATAAAAGCACAGAAGCTTTATAAGTATTCCATCCATATTGCTGTGTTAAGGGAAAAAAAATCTCATTTTAAAAACAAAGGAGATATATTTTGTAGAGGGAGAGATGTTTTGGTAATAGTCTACATGGTGTCCCAGCAGAATGGCAGAAGGTCAGTTTATTTTGAAACTGTTAAAATAATGTAATATTTTTAAAGTTAATCTTTGCAATAATATTTAAACGAGATGATAATTTTTGTACTTACCCCAGGTATTTAGTCATTATAGTAAAGTGTAATTTTGAGATATTCTTAGCTTATACAGTAATAATCGCTATATTACCCTGATAATCAACATTTATTACATGGAGTACCATTTTAACTTCAAATAACCAATCACAGTTATGCCAATTTTTTTTTATTGAGATATATAGTAAAGTGCTTATCCTCCTCCCAGATCAAGATATAAAATGTTTATAAAACTCCTTTTGTGACCCACCATCATACCCGCCCCTCCCCTAAAGGGAACCGTGCTTCCGAAGTTTATAACCATAGATTTATTTTGTCTGTTTGTGAACTTCACATAAATGGGGTAATTTAGTATGTATCTTTTTGTATCTGTCTGTTTTCACTCAACATTATGTCTGTGAGATTCATGTTGTGTGTATCAGCAGTTTGTTTTTTTTTAATGCTGTATCGTATTCCATTCATTAATTTTATTGTTGATGGACATTTTGATTGTTTTCATTTCTTTGGCTATTTTATGAAAGGCATGGAAATGAACATTTTTGTATATACTTTTAGTGGACATAAGCCATTTTGGTAGAAGTTTGGTGGTATCGCATTGTGAATTTGGTTTGCATTTCTCTGATGACTAATGATATTGTATTAGTCAACTGTTACCGCTTAACAGACATCCTGAAAATCATTAGTGATATACAACAATAGTATTTATTTGTTGGTCAAGATTTTGTGGGTCAACTGGGACAGCTCTGCTCTGTGTATCTTATCTTCCCACTGGGACTGGTAGGCTAGATGAGGCATGTTCTCATGTTGGTGACACAAGTGCAAGAAGGCATACCTAGCTAGCCATGCATATGTCAAGACCTTGTTTACCTCGTGCCTGCTCACCTTCCACTCTCCAAACTGAGTCATGTGGCTTAGCTCAAATTCAATGGATGAGGAGGTACACTCCAACAGACATGAGGGTAGATAGTGAATATTTTTGAATAATCTACCACAGACGAGTACTTTTTCATATCTTTCTTGGCCATTTAGAAATCTTCTTTTCTTAAGAACCACTCTTCCATATATATTGCTAATCATGCTTACTATATCAGCAACATTAATTTACCTCCTTAGGAAGAGACTTTGATTGCTTGTTCATTTTTAAAGCCGGACATTCAAGTTATTGTTGAAAATTGCTCTTATAGAAAGTCAAATAATGAAAACGGATGAGTAAATCAGTAGGAAAAGGAAAAGAAGCTGTGGATACCTCTGATGAAAAAGATGTCTTTATCCTTTAGTGGGGAAGTCAGACAATAAACAAAAAATAATATAATTCTAGGTAGTACATCAAGTTCTTTGATTAAAAATAAGTTAGGATAAGGAGACTACAGTGGTGAACGAGGATTATTTTAGATAGGGCAGTAAAGAAAACCCTCTCTGAGGAGTTGACATTTGAGCAGAGACCTCAGTGATATGAAAGAAGGTCCAGGCAGAGGGAGCAGGGAGGAAGTGTAAAGGTCCTAAAGCAAGAATAAGCTTAAATACGGATAAAAGTTCAGTGAGGCTGGAGTGGAGTGGAGTGAGGGAAAGATGAAGTTAGGCAACAGAGGTTTCAGTTTTATTTGTGTTATGGAGAGCCATTGAAGGTTGTGAATAGGAGAGTGCCATGATCTGATTTATCTTTAAAAAGGGTGACCCTACCAGTTTTGTATAAAATAGGCTGTAGAGGAGCAATGACAGAAGCAAAGCTATCACAGTCTTTCGCTAATTCAGATGAGAGAGTGATAGTGGGTTTGAACTAGGTGGTAGAGATGAGAATGGTAAAAAGTGGTTGGTTAGATTCAGGATATATTTTAAAGGCAGACCAATAGTACTGATGAATTGAATATAAGAGGAACTTCCTTACAGAACTCTTTACAGGGAAAGGGGTGGGAAAATTTTATACTAATGCATTAGTCAAGGTAAACTACCTGCTGTAATAAAACAACCCCCAAATATCAGTGGCTCTGTAAAGTAAAATTTTATTTATGTCACAGTCCATTGTAGATGAATGGAGGTGGGGTAATGGTGGTCACTGTTCTCCATGTGGTCATTTGGGCCCCAGGGTCCTTCTGTGCAGTGGTTCTGTATCCCTTAGGACCTTAAAGCTTTTCCCTGGAACTTCTCAATTGTTCCAGCAGACATGGAAAGGCAGATCCTTTTTTAGGGACTTTTATTGGCTGAGCCTGAGGAGGTGTTCATCACCCTTGCCCTCATACCATGGGCTTAGGTGACATGGTCACATGTAACTAACTGCAAGGAGGGTTGGGAAATATGCCCAGGAAGAAGAAGAAATGGGTTTATAAGAGTATTTGGGGATTTTAGAAAAAAAAATCATTGTGAAATACATATAAAAATATAAATATTTATATATCTAAAGTTGCATATATGTTTATATATGTGATTATACATTATGGTAATAGCTATTTGTAGAACATTTGAATTGTAAGTACTAAAAAAATGAAGAAACATGAATATTAGCTCTTGAATATCACTTTTCCCAGTTTTTTTTCTAAAATAAGTTCAAAATATTTGATACCTCTCCCCCATGGAATTTACAGCTGTACACAAATCACTGTTATTTTCCACAAATGGACCCTGCCTTCATAGTAGAATGTTCTCCTTTTAATATGTACTGGGGAGGCCTTTGCTTTGAGTGAGTTTTTCTATATGAAGCTAGGCTTTTATTTTTTAGACATACATTTGCCTCATTCTGTCCTTCTACTCCTCCTGTTACTGAATGATGATGTCTGATTCTGCTTACTAGCATTCATCAGTAGATCCCTGTGATAAAGCAAGTAGAAAGAGAAAGCATACTTCTTTTTTTCTTCTTGGAAAATCACCTTAAGAACGTGATAAAAAAGTAAAAGCAACATATATATTTTAAGAAAATTAAATTTTATTAGCACACAGATGAAAAACACTGCATTAAAAATCTTTAGTTGTTTCATCTTCTTAACTGAACTTCTAATTTAAAGGAAACTACATTCTAACTCTGCTTTCTTTCTTCACCACAGTTTTCCTCTATAATTAGTCTCTTCTAACTCAGTCCAGTGAATAACATCATAAACTGGCCTATTCTGAACCACACCCTACTGACCACAGCAACTGTCCACGGCATTGGTTCCCTCTGTTAGGTTATACTTTTGAAATAACGACTTTGAGATAGAGAATAAAAAGAATATTAATTTTCTTTATAAAAGATACAGCAATGTCTGATTGCTATATAAGTGCCAGTAATGTGCTAATTCTTTATATGCATAATTTTATTCTCAGTCATTTATCTCCACATTATTATTGAATAATCTCTTCTCTACTGATTTGAAATGCCATCTTTATCATAAATGTCATAGATTTTTTTGCTTTCTAAGCTTTAATTTTCTGATTCGAAAGTTTCCCTGTCTCAGAGAATTGCTATTTAACTCAAATGAGGTGTAATGCATTTCAAACTTATTTTTGGTAAAAACTATAAAAGGAAATTTTGAAGATTTCCCAGAAGCCTAATATGTTTGCCCATTTT
The DNA here is from genome assembly GCF_902729225.1 of Pteropus medius. Classification (NCBI taxonomy): domain Eukaryota; kingdom Metazoa; phylum Chordata; class Mammalia; order Chiroptera; family Pteropodidae; genus Pteropus; species Pteropus medius. The sequence continues at coordinate 5,117,931 of NW_024354911.1, forward strand.
TACATATCTATAGCTTTATATACAATTTTATATTTTATGTTTTTCATTTGACATATTGTATATCCCTTACCATATTTCTGCATGGCTGGCAGTATAAGTATCCTTCACTACTCAACTCTATTTAATTCTTCAGTCTGGATAGTGAATTTGGATGTCAAGGGGATACTGCCTTATTTGAATCTATTTGGTTTCCCACGTTTGGATAGCAAACAGAATGATAGTGAAGGAAGTATCCAAAAATTTATTCAAATACATTTGGCTCCTGAATTTAGAGACATTTAGATATCAGGAATTTAGATAACAAAGGATATCTATATTCTCAATTGCTCTGAAATGCTGCCTATTGTAGTTGGTTCTTTTGATTGCAGAGAACAGAGAGCCAACTCAAAGTGGCTCGGGCATAGAAGGGAATTGATTGGCAGACTTAACAAGAAGTTCAGTGGTTGAGTTTATTTGAGGCACAGCTAGATTCAGTGGCCCAAACAGTGTTGTTTTGCTTTCTCTGTTCATTCTCTTTTTATGGCAGAGAGGCTTCTTTTAGGCATTCAGGGAAGATGGCTGCCAATAACTTTACATTTACAATAGTCTTCATCCCAATCCCATCCATGGTGGATATGTTCTAAGACCCCCAGTAGATGCCTGAAACCATAGATAGTACCAAAACCTATATATGCTGTTTTTCCCCATACATACATACATACCTGTGATAAAGTTTATAAATTAGACACAGTAAGACATTAACAATAACTAATAATAAAGTAGGAGAATTATAAAAATACTGTAATAAAGTTATTTGAATGTGGTCTCTCAAAATATCTTACTGTACTTATCCTTCTTGTGTTGATTCGAGATGATACAATGCCTGTGTAATGAGATGAAGTGAGGTGAATGATACAGGCATTGTGATGTAGTGTTAGGCTGCTATTGACCTTAGGTTAGAAGGAGGATAATTTGCTTCTGGTGATCCTGGGTAATCAAGCCATGACAAGCTACTAAGTAACTAATAGTTGCGTAGCTTATATAGCATGGATACACTGGACAAAGGGATGATTCACGACCTGGGCCAGATGAAGTGGGATAGTATAAAATTTTATCACATTACTCAGAATGGTGCACAATTTAAAACTTCCGATTGTTTATATCTGGAATTTTTCATTTCATATTTTTGGACAATGGTTGACTGCGGTCACTGAAACTGAGGAAACCGAAACTGTGGATAAGTGGGGAGTGGGAGTGGGGACTAATGTACATCTTTCTAGATTAGCAGCCCTAGTAGAAAAAAAAATTCTTTCCTAATATTTTCTACAAAGTTCCAGTAAAGTAAGCAGCCACTATCACTAGGAGGAATGGAATAAACTGATTTCCTAGGCCTGGGTCACAGTACCACCCTTCTGCCCTACCTGGGAAATGAGTTTGGTCCATTTAAACTGTGTCAGAAGACAAGGGAGGAGAAATAGTTCTTCAAAGGAATGAAGGTATAGAATTACCTACTGTAAAGACTAAATTTGATAGCTCTCCATGTACCTATACCATAATGTCATACAATAACCTATTTCTTTCATCACCTTTTCTTTAGTTGAAATATTATAAAATGTTTTTCTTTCAGCACCAAGTTTGACTCTTGCATTGACTTACTATAGGTAAAAGGGAACTCCCATATCTTATCTAGTGAGAAAGGTCATCTAACATGCCCTCTTGTCACATCTTACCTGAAAAGCTCTTTCGCAACCCATCTTTTTTTTTTTTTATTCTTTTGGAAAACGAAATAGTGTCTTTTTTTCTTTCTGAGAGAGGCACCTATCTACTTTTGACCTAAATCTCATTTAGTCTTGCTCGCCAAAGAACTTTGGCTTATCAGTTAGTCCTTTTTTTCCTTAAGTTTTCGATTTCTGCTTCTCTACTTGATTCTATTTATAACCATAAAGATGTGCACCCAAGCCCCTAACTAATAAAGATTTCACTCATACTTCTTTTCTTTATAGCAGATTTGATCAGTACCTACTAGTCTACTTACTTGCCAGTGTATCACTTCCTTCTTAATTTATAGTCTTTTTCTGTTTTTTTTTGTTTGTTTGTTTGTTTTTTTACTTTTCAGGGTCACGAGTGACATCCAGAGACCTTTATCTTAGGCCTAAATCTAGAATTATAGTATGTAAAGGCTAAAAGGGCCTAAGAGATATTTAACTCAACTTTCTTTTCTGTTTTACTTGATGTTATTTTGGATTATACCAGCTTTCTTTTGGTTTGAATTTATATGGTATATCCTCTCTCTTTTTTTTCTTTCAGATTCTGTATCCTCAAATTATAGACGTGTGTCTATTGAAAGAGCATATAGTTGGATTTTAAAATCCAGTCTGATAATCTTTGTCTTTTAACTGGAGCATTTACACAGTATAATTACTGGTATATTTAGTTTGCTTTCCATTTGTTCCATCTGTTCTAATCCCCCCTCCTTTCTTGCTTTTTAAAAAATTATTTTTTATCATTCCAGTTTTTTACTCTAATAGTTGAGAAGTTATACTTTTCTATTTTTTAGTGGTTGCCTAGAATAAGGGTCGGCAAACTTTTTCTTTTAAAGCTACCTTCTTGGCCTTTTGGACCATATGGTCTCTGTCACAGCTACCCAGTTCTGCCATTGTAGTGCAAAAGCATTGATAGATAGTAGGTAACAGTATGAATTATAGATAAAGGACTAGGTAAAATCATCCAGATAGAAGAGCACTGGGTTGAGTCCAAGAACTGGGAGAATATTTTTATTGTTAAGGTGAGGTACAGAAAAGGAGTTCTAAGAGTGACTTGGGAAGAGCGAGCCTATCAGGAAGATTACAAGAAAAATAGCTGTCACGTGAAGTCAGTTTCAAGTATGAGAAGATGGCCACCTCATTTAAATGCTATAGTGTGGTGTGTTAGGATGGGGATTGAGAAGAGCCTTTTGGATTTGGCAACTTTATGATGATTGGTAACATTTTCAAAGAATATTGGCAGTAGCTTGCTATGTGGAAAGAGTGGCAAGGAAGTGGAGAATGGAAATACAGGCCATTGATTCCCAAATGCTATGCTCTGGACCAGCAACAGCAGAATTGCCTAGATTTCCCAACCTCAGGAACATTATTGGGTCTAGAAATGTATATTTTTAAAACTTTGCCCAGCTGATCCTGATAAGAGCTCATGGCTTGCTGTCAAGATCTATCTATGAGTGATATTTTGAGGCAACCTCTTTTTTTCAAAAACAAAGCAATGATTGGTAAAGTAACAAAAAGAAAACCAAATTTACATAAATGGGACTCAAAAAAAGAGAAACATTTTTATGTCTCAGAAAGGGAATAGAATGCAAAGCAGCAAGTAGGGCTATGTCTGGGAACCTGCAGTAAAACAGCTGAGATTTTGGCTTCTTTGAGGTAAATGGGGAAGTGCCATTGCAGTTGATCTCATTGTTGAGAACCATGGGCCAGGATAGGTAGGGCTCCTCTGCTCCTCTGTTGAAAAAGATATTTCTGAGTTTAGTTCTAGGGCTGCCATATTGTACACCGTTAGAGATCAGACTGTGGTTACACAGTGTGTCTCCTGGAGTAATGCAGGGCACAGCTGGCTTGACTAAGGAGTAGCTTTGCTGTTGACTGGTGCCAGGGGCCACAGTTTACATGAAGCCATATACTTAGAGATTCAAGAGAACACAAACATAACTTTACAATTAGTAACCTGCCAGCTCAGAGTATATCCTCAGTGTTACTTCAGGATAGATCTCCAGATTTGAATAGGCCAACTGTAACAAAAATGTTTATGAGATAACTGGGGAAATTGAACACTGACTAGTAATATTAAAAATTGTTAATTTTTAAAGGTGCTATTAATGATATTGTGATTTTGTTTAAAAAAAGTAGTAAGTAGTAGGTTTTCAGGAAATGTATGAAAGACAGAAAAAAAAATCAAAAAGTGTACCTATAAAGCTAAATTCTCAAATTAAGCCATCTAATACTGAGAAAGATAGAAAATAAAATCAGCAATCAGAAGAGCAGTTTATCTTAGATGACATTAAAATATTAGTTTGAAAAATATATTTAGGATTTTCAAGGAGATAAATGAGCAATTAAATTGAAACAATTATGAAATTTAAATAGGGAGAAAAAAGATCAGGTAGATATGAAAATGGCAGACTTAGAAGTAAAAAAAATCCTTGAAAATATTTCTGTTCTATAGCAGGTCTCTCTCATTTCTTGGTTAATTAAGATAGTTTAATTTCTCTCATCTTAACCGTTTTTAATATCACAAAATTTTTGCTCCATTGATGACGTTTTTTCTTGTTTTTTGGTTTATCCATAAGTGCTTTTCAGTTCAGGGTGATTAGATTTGTGTGATTATTCTGTCCATCTATTCAGGCTTCAGAGAGGCTCCTCAGATATAAAGAAAGTACCTGATAATAATCTTGGGTACCTTAGAAACATTTGAGATAATAGAAGACAAAATTTTTTAGAAAGTGTCCACATTTGGACAATAAAATGTAATATGTGGTCTCAATGAGATCATTTTCAAGACTGTTTCTCCTGAGTACCCTTCTAGTTGCTAGGTGAGATGCTGCCCAATTCATGAGTCACTTAATAAAGCCAGTCAGATCTTAAAAAAAAAAAGACTTCCTGTACTAAGATTTAGGATTTTGTGTTCCTAAAGATATAATCAACATGACAATTAAACATTTATTTCTTGAGCATCAAAAAGCAATAATTGTGTAATATGACTTCTAAATGTTGAACATCTTTTATGTTACAGATCTTTTGCCATGAAAATGTTTTGCACAGTCTTGAACATGTACTATCCATGCTGATGGGACAGGATCCAATATGAATATAAATGATGGAGGAAGACGACGCTTTGAAGATAATGAACATACATTACATATATATCCTGGGACAATTTCAGAAGGGACAATCTACTGTCCAGTTCTTGCCAGAAAAAACTCCACAGCTGCTGAGGTGATTGACTCTCTTATAAATAGACTTCATCTTGACAAAACAAAATGTTATGTTCTAGCAGAGGTAAAGGAATTTGGTGGAGAAGAATGGATACTCAATCCAACAGACTGTCCGGTTCAACGAATGATGTTGTGGCCCCGAATGGCTCTGGAAAATCGCCTGAGTGGAGAGGACTACCGCTTTCTTCTGAGGGAAAAAAACCTTGATGGATCAATCCATTATGGTAGTCTTCAGTCATGGCTACGGGTAACAGAAGAACGTCGCAGGATGATGGAACGAGGTTTTCTTCCACAGCCTCAGCAGAAAGATGTTGATGATTTATGTAGCTTACCTGATTTGAATGAGAAAACTCTCTTAGAAAATCTACGACATCGCTTTAAGCATGAGAAAATTTACACGTATGTTGGCAGTATTCTAATAGTTATTAACCCATTCAAGTTTCTTCCTATTTATAACCCCAAATATGTCAAAATGTATGATAACCACCAATTGGGAAAACTTGAACCCCACATTTATGCTGTGGCTGATGTAGCTTATCATGCCATGCTTCAGCGCAAAAAGAATCAGTGCATTGTGATTTCAGGAGAGAGTGGTTCTGGCAAGACTCAAAGCACAAACTTTCTTATTCACCACCTTACTGCTCTCAGTCAGAAAGGATTTGCCAGTGGAGTGGAACAGATTATTCTTGGAGCTGGACCAGTCCTTGAGGTGTGTAGAAATACTCTTCTTACTCTTAAACATGTCTTTAGAAAATTAAAAATAAAAGTCTGTTAGATGCGAGAAAATAAAATGAAGCTAAATTGAAGTATAGATATCATTTTTTGTTACCAGGAAAACCTGGAAGATGGGAAAGCGAAAAAACAGTGTGGAAGGTTGAAGAGTGTGACAGTGGCAATATTTTTTTCTAACGATGTCTTTGGGTCATAGCGATGCAAAAGAAAGAGATGATTGGAGTCATACATATCTCCCTGTAAAGGGAGATAGCAGGGGCAGGACTCCTATCTGTTATAGGGTTGTTGGAGTAGATGATTGGGGAAATATTTTTGTCAGTATATTTGTATCTTTGAAACCTTAACATCAGTGCTTAGTGTTGAAATTCTGAGTTCACTTTTGCAAATGTAGAGAATATGGGAAAATTTTTTTTAATGTTTTAGAAGTAGTACTATAAAAGGTAGAAAGGAAAGAAAATGTACTATTTTTGTTTTAGAGCTAATGGAAAAGGTAATGTTACTTAGTTGGTTTTTAAAGATTTTGTGAGGTATAATTGAGATACAGCGAACTGCACATATTTGAAGTATACAATTTGATAAATTTTAACATATGTATATGTCCATTAAACCACCACCACAGTCAAGATACTGAACATATCCATTATTCCTAAAGTTTCCTCATATCTCTTGGTAATCCTTCTTTAACATTCTTTCCAGTCTGCTCATGTACAAGAAACTACTTAATGTGCTTTCTGTCACTATGGATTAGGTTGTATTTTATACAATTTTATATAAATGGAATTATATAGTATGTCCTCTTTAAGTTTGACTTTTCTTACTCGGTATAATTATTCTGAGATTCGTCCATGTAGTTGTATGTCTCAGTAATTCATTCCTTTTGATAAGATAGTATTCCATTGTATGGATATACCACACTTTGTTTACCTATTTACCTGTTGATAGACATTTAGGTTGTTTCCAGTTTTATACATAAAGCTTTATACAGGTTCTTTGTGTGGACATACACTTTCTTTTTTCTTGGGTAAATTTCTAGGAGTAGAATAACTGGGTCATATGATAGGTATATATTTAACTTTTTGAGAAACTGCCACACTTTCCCAAAGTGATTGTGGTACCATTTTATAAGTCCCACCAAGCAATGTGTGGCAGTTATTCCATATCCTTGCTAACCCTTGATATAGTCATTCTACATATGCTACATTTTCTTTATCTATTCATCTCTCGATGCACACTTAGACTGTTTCCATTTCTTGGCTACTGAATAATGCTACAATGAGCATGGGAGTGCAGATATCTCTTCCAAATAATAATTTCATTTCCTTCAGATATAAAGGAAATCTCTTTATGTACCTGATGGCCATCTATAGGTCTTCTATGAAAAAATATCTATTCATTACCTCTGTCCATTTTTAATGGGGTTGTTTATTTTTTCTTATTGAGTTGTATAGGTTCTTAATATATTTTGGATATTAACCCCTTATCAGATACATGATTTGCAAGTATTTCCTTCCATTTGGTAAGTTGTATTTTCATTTTGTTGATGGGTTCCCTTGCTCTGTAGAAGCTTTTTGGTTTGGTGTAGTCTTACTTATTTATTTTTGCTTTTGGTGTCAAATACTCCCCACCTACCCCCGCAAAAAAATTGTCTTCAAGACCACTGTTTTACCCCTATGTTTTCTTCTAGGGGTTTTATGGTTTCAGGTCTTACATTCAAGTGTTTGATTCATTTCGAGTTGATTTTTGTGCTTGCTTTAGTTAGGGATTTAGTTTCAGTCTTGCATGTGGCTGTTCAGTTTTCTCAGCACAGTTTATTGAAGAGGTCGTCCTTTCCTTATTGTATATTCTTAGCTCTTTTGCCATTAATTAATTGACCATATATGCATGTGTTTATTTCTCAGTTCTGTATTTTTTTCCACTGATCTATATGTCTGTTTCAATGCCAATACCATACTGTTTTGACTATTGTAGCTTTATAATATAGTTTGGAATCAGGAAATGTGATGCCTTCAGTTTTGTTCTTTCTCAGGATTGCTTTGTCTGTTCAGGGTCTTTTGTGACTGCAAATTTTAGGATTTTTTTTTTTATTTCTTTGAAAAATGCCATTGGAATTTTGATAGGAATTGCAGTGAATCTGTAGATTTCTTTGAGTAGTATGGACATTTAACGATGTTAATTCATCCAATCCAGGAGCATGGAATACCTTTCCATTTATTTATGTCTTCTTAATTTCTTTCATTAATATCTTATAGTTTTTATTGTATAGATTTTTCACCTCCTTGGTGAAATTTCCCCAGATTTAATCCTCTCTTAATAGTACCTTTTGAAGAGCAGAATTTTAAATTTAGTAAAGTACAATTTAGCCATTTTTTTCTATGTATTGTGCTTTTGGTGTTGTAGTGAAGACTACTTTGCCTAACCACATGGTTGCAAAGATTTTCTCATACCCTTTTTTTTCCCATTTGTTTTATACTTTCAAGTTTTGCAGTTAGATCTGTAGTCTACTTTGAGCTCATTTTTGTATATAGTGCAAGGTATAGATTCAGTGTTTACCTATGAATATCCATTTGTTTCAAGACTATTAAGTGTTTCATCTTACTGCCTTTGTGTCTTTGTCAAAAAATCATTTGTCTATGTATATGTGGGTTTATTTTTGGATTCCATCTTTTGTCCCATTGATCTATTTGTCTTTATGTCAGTGCTACACTGTTTTCATTAGATAGCTTTATAATTCTTGAAATTAGGTAGTATTAATCCTCTAGTTTTGTTCTTCATTTGCAGAATTGTTTGGATATTCTAGGTTCTTTAATTTCCGCATATATTTAGAACTAAATTGTCAATTTCCTCATAAAAGCCTTTTTGGAATTTGGTTAGGATAGCATTGCATCTGTAGTTCAGTTTGGGGAGAACTGACATGCTAACAATATTAAGTCATCTTACTAATGAACAAGTATATTTTTTCATTTATTAAGAACTTTATAATTTCTTTCAGCAGTCTTGTTTTCAGTGTACATGCCTTTTACATCTTTGGTAAAATATATATCAATTTTTCATAAATGCTATTTAAAAATTTTCTATTGTTAGTTCCTAGCATATAGAAATATAGTCGATATTGCTATTTTGATCTTGTATTCTGCAGCCTGGCTAGATGCAGATATTAGTTCTGATATATTATTGTAGTTTCCATTGATACTTTGTTTTTCAAGGAAATTACTTAATCTGAGTTGTCATATTTATTGGCAACATGTTTTATATAACATTTCTTTATTATACAAAGCACTAGCTTTTGATTTCATGGATATTTTTTGTTTTGCGGTTTTATATTTCACTAATTTCAGCTTTTCTCTTTATTATTTTTTGTTTTATATTTAATGTAATTTAATTATGTTACATTTATTCTTTTAATTTCTTAGCATGGTGTCTGAGGTCATTCATTGATTTGAGACCTTCCTTCTTTTTCAGTAAAGTCATTTAGTGGTATAAAATCTGCCTTTTAGTGCCATCCAACAAATTCTGATATATACTGTGTTTTCATTTTCATTTCGTTCAAAATATTTGCTAATTTCCCTTTTGATTTTTTTCGAATCATGGGTTACTTAGAGTTGTGGTATTTACAAATATCTAGATACCGTCCGTTACTTATTTGTAATTTAATTGTCTTGTGGTTAGATTCCATAGTATAACTGGAATCCTTTTAAATTTATTGAATATAATCTTTTTTGGTAAATATTCTTTTTGCACGATTTGTACTCTGCTGTTACTGGGATGAATGTTTTATTGTATCAGTGTTGTGAATTTGGTTGATAGTGTTGTTGAAGTCTTAACACATCCTTGCTGATTTTCTATTTATTCTATCAATTATTGAGAGAGAGGTCTTGATACCTCCAGCTATACTTGTAGATTTTTCCATTACTCCTCTAAGTTCTGTCAGGTTTTGCATCTTGTATGTGAAACTCTCCTGTTGGTACATAAACATTTATGATTAAAGGTGCTTGTTTTTGATTAATTGTCTTTTTTATCATTATGAAATAATTCTCTTTTTCTTGGTAACATTCTTTACTCCGAAGTCTACACTGATATTAATGTAGCCACTCTAGCTTTCTTTTGACTAGTATTAGCAAGATATCTTTTTATTCTTTGTCTTTTAGCTTATATTTATATTTAAAGAACTATATTTGTAGACAGCTTATGGTTGGTTCTTGCTTTTTTATGTAATGTGACCATCTCTGGCTTTTAATTGGGCTGTTTATACCATTTATATTTAATGAGATTCCTAATACGTTTAAATATGAGTCTATCTTCTTGTATTTTTTCCTAATCCCATATGTTATGCAACCTCCACCTCTTTTAGTTTCAAAACATTTTAATGTTTTCATTCCAAAAGCAAATCCGATAACCAATAATCAGTCACTTCCCATTCTGCCCTCCCCCCAGCCACTGGTAACTACCAGTCTACTTTCTGTCTCTATGGAATTACCTACTCCAGATATTTCATATAAGTGTATTCTTTTGTGTCTGACTTCTTTCACTTACCATAGTGTTTTAAAAGGCCATTCACGTTGTAGGATGTGTCAATACTTAATATCTCTTTATTCCTTAATCATATTTCATTGTACAGACATACCGCTTTTTGTTTATCCATTCATACGTTGGTTGGATATTTGGATTATTTTTATTTTTTGGCTATGTGAATAATGTTACAACCATTCATGCGTAAGATTTTGTGGGAATGTATGTTTTCAGGTCTCTTGGGTATATACTTAAGAGTGGAATTGTTGCGTCATGTCATAGCTGTGTTTAATTGATTGAGGAACTGTCAAACTGTTTTTTTAAGTGCCTGCACCATTTTACATTCCTACTAGTAATGTATGAGAGTTCCATATTCTCCCAATTCTCTTCGGCATATGTTAGTGATTATAATCATCTTAGTGTGTGTAAAGTGGTATCTCATTGTGATTTTGATTTGCATTTCCCTAATGACTAATGATGTTGAACATGTTTTCCACGTGCTTGTGGCCATTTGTATATCGTCTGTGGAGAAATGTTTATTCAGATTCTCTGCCCACTTTAGAATTGGAGTCTTTGTCTATTCACTACTGAGTCATAAGAATTCCTTATATATTCTGGATGTGGATCAGATATATGATTTGCAAATATTTTCTCCCATTCTTTATGTATTTATCCAGTTGTGGATCAGGTATGTGATTTGCAAATATTTTCTTCTGTTTTGTGAATTGGCTTTTCATTTTCTTGATTATGTCCTTTGATGCACAAAATATTTCATTTCGATGAAGTAGAATTTACTTTTTCTTTCGTAGCTTGTACTTTTGGTGGTGTTTTAAGAAACTGTTGCTAAATCCAAGGTTATGAAGATTTATATCTATGGTTTCTCCTCAAAGTTTTATACTTTTAGCTGACATTTAGGTCTTCAATTCATTTTGAATTAATTTTTTTATATGGTATGGGATACGAGTCCAGTTTCATTTGCGTGTGGATATCCATGTGTGTTGAAAAGACTGTCCCTACTGAATTGTTTTGGCATCCTTGTTGAAAATCAGTTGACCACTAATGCAAGGTTTTATTTCAGTTCTAACCCATTGATCTGTGTGTTGATGCTAGTACTGCATTGTCTTGATTACTATAGGTTTAGTAATTTTTGAAATCGGGATGTATGAATTCTCCAAATTTCTTCTTCCTCAAGATTGAGCATTTTGAGGCTCTTGACTTTTCATGTTGATTTTAGGATTGGCCTGTCAATTTCTTCAAAAATGATACCTTAGATTTTAATAAGGATTATGCTGAATCTGTAGATCTCCGCAATATTTAGTTTTCTAAACTATGAACACTGGATGTCTTTCCGTTTGTGTAGATATTCTTTAATTTCTTTTAACAATATTTGAAATTTTGTAGTGTACGAGTCTTGCACCTACCTCTTTTGTTAAATTATTCCTAAGTATTTTACTTTTTTTGATACTACCATATATGGAATGGTTTCTCTTAATGTTATTTTTGGTTGTTATTGCTAGTATAGAGGATATAATTGATTTTTTAAAAATATTGTACTTGTATCCTGCAGCTTTGTTGAATTCGTTTATTCAATCTAATAGTTTTTTTTTGGTTCCTTCACATTTTCTATGTATAAGGTCATGTCATCTATGAATTTGGATAATTTTATTTCTTCCTTTTATCTGGATTCTTTTTTTTTTTCATTTTGTTTCCTGATTGCCTTATTCTCAGTGCTTCGAATGTGAATTCCATTGTCCTCTATCCTTAATCATTTCCGTTGAGCAATTAGGTGTAATGTTATTGATGATCCTTTGTATGACATGCATTGCTTTTTTCTTGCTGTTTATAAAATTAATTTTTTTTTTTTTGTAGTTTGATCATGATTCGTCCAAGTATAGATCTTTTTTAGTTCATTGTATTTGGAGTTTATTGAGCTTCTTGGTTGTATAATGTTTTTCGTGACATTTGGGAAGTTTTTGTCTATTCTTTGTTAAATTATTTTTTCCTTTTTGCTCTATCCTCTCCTTCTGATTTTCCCATTATACATTCCCATATGTTAATAAGTTTCTTGGTGGTTCCACAGGGTTTTGAAGCTTTGTTCATTTCTCTTTATTTTTTTCCTGTTCCTTAGATTGGATCATCTCGATTGATTATTCTTCAAGTTTACTGATTCTTCTGCTTGCTCATATCTTTATTTGAGTTCCTCAAATGAATTTTTCATTTTATTTAATGTACCTTTGAACACCAGAATTCTTATAATTTTTGTAATTTCTGCCTCTTTACTGAAATTCTCCATTGTTAAAGCATCTTTGTCATAATGCTCTTTAGTTCTTGGAAAATATTTAAAATAGCTGATAAAAAAATCTTTGCCAAGAAAGTCCAACATCTGGATTTTGTCAAGGACAATTTCTTTTTATTATTTTTAAAAATTTTCTTGTGTCCATACTTTCTTACTTCTTTGCATATCTCATAATTCTTTAGTGAAAACTATGCATTTTTGTTAATATAGTGTGGCAGTTCTGGAAATAAGATGTTTCCTCCTCCCAGGGTTTGTGGTGGTGGTTTTGTTATTGCCCTTTGGTTGTTCCATGACTTCTTTGAAATAATTCTGCAACGTCTGTATTCCGTTTTTGAGTGAAGCCATCAAATTCTTTACATAGCCCAGTGGTTAGATGATTAGACAGGGATTTCTTTAAATTTCCTGAAGAAATAAGGTTCCTAGCCTTTTTTTACAAGGTTCTGTGTCCTTGTGGGATAACCCTCAACAATCAACCAGGAAGTTGTCAACTCTTCCTTACCTTTACTTCCTGTTTTCATAGAGCCTGAATGTTAACCAGAGGTCTCAACTCTTTGTGAGTGTGCTCACATTCCTGGGTATGTGCACAGTCCTGTACATAAACCAGTACCTTCTACATTTCCAGGAATATTTAATATTTTAGATCTTTTCAAAGCCCTTTTGTACATGTTATGAACCAGCTTTTCCTTTTAAGTTGTTACTTTGTTTTTTGCCTAATCTTTTTATCACCACTTTAGGCAGTTGCAGTGTTTAAACAGTTACCTGTGATTGTTTTTCACAAACAAACATGAGGGAAAAGGGCTATTCTCAGTGGCTGATCTCCAAGTCAGGTCAAATAAAGGTAGCCCTTTGAGTGAGGTTTTCCAAGGAAATGCTATATAGGTCGAATTATGAAAATTGTGTCTGGGACAGGGCTTTGGCTTTAACTCTGGTTTAATCCATCCAGTGACTTCTGGCTGCTTTTTGAAAAACTGTAATTGTAGGGTGTTGGTTTTCTTTTCAGTGTGGAATTAGGAAGAGGGAGATGGTAATCGGGTAAGTTAAAATGTCATTATGCCTATTTTTCTTACCAAGATTCAGCTATTTTCCTTCATTAAATATTCTCCTACAAGCCTTCGGTTAATTTCCAGAGTCATCAAAAAGTTGATTCTGACAGTTTTGCTAGTGTTATTTCTTTCATAGATTTTTACTCTAGCATTTCTCTGTCCTCACTCTCAATGGTCTTTTCAAGAGATTAATAAAAAATATTTTATATATTTACTCATGTGGTTCCCATTTCGACTGTTCCCTATTCCCTATGTTGATTCATATTTGAATATATCATTTTCCTGCTGCATGAAGGACTTCTTTTAATGTTTCCTTTAGTGTGGATTGCTTTAAGATGAATATTTTCAGATTTTTATATCTGAAATTGTCTTTTTCTGGCCTTATTAATGATTTACTTTTTAAAGTAGATATTAAAATGAAAAGAAATAACCTTACAGAAAAAGTCTATGAATTTTAAATCCTATATGCATTCGTATAATCATTTATATACAACCTGGATACAGAATACACTACCCCATAAAACTCCCTCATGCTATTCCTTATCTTTATACCCTTGCCCTCACCATGTATTCCCATAATTCATGAGAACTACTTGTCATTTCTTCATTGCTGTTTTTTGTTTTTCAAAATGTCATACAAGTGGAATCCTGCAGTATATAGAGTTTTGAGACTGGCTTCTCCCTTTCAGCAACATGTCCTGTTGAATATATATGTGAGGTCAGCATGGATCCTTTCTTTAAAATTTCAATTTTAATTTTATTGAAGTATCACTTAAAATAAAATGTAGACGTTGAAAATATACCATTCAGTGATTTTTGATAAATGTACCACCATCATACAATCAAGCTATAGAATATTTTCATTACCCCTTGTGCCCCTTTGTAGAAACTTTCTAACCCACCCCCATTCCCAGACAACTTCCGATCTGCTGCTTGTTATCTTGGTTTGTCTTTTCTAGAATTTTGTATTATGTACTCTTGTGCCTGGTTTCTTCCCCTGACAGTGTTTGATACTTGTCCGTACCAGTAGTTCATCTTTATTGTTGGATAATATTTCATTGCATGGTATAGACTTTAGGTAACAATTGAGGAAGACTATGTATTTTTTATTGGTTTTTAAATAGTAGTGTAGCTTTGTTTTAAGTAGTTGTCATAAAGTGTAGTACATTATGTAATGATACTTCATTTCATTTATACTATTCTAAAATTGTAATTATTTTGATGTAACTATTTTTTACCTAGCTCCTTTTTATTTCAGTTTAGAAAGAATTTTTTAAAATACATATATAAATATGTTAAGAAAATTTGCTGGCTCAAGAATGTGAAATTGGAATCTGAATTTTTAATGAGCATTAAGTTACTAAAATTATGTTTTATTTTATAAATAGCGTAAAATATTACCTTCTTGGTTTTATGTCACTTATTAGTTGCTTACTTTTACTTTATCTGAACTATATGAGTCTAAGAGGAGAGTTGCTTTTCTGCTGTCTTCTTTTAGCATTGTGTCCCTGAGCTGACCTAAACAGGATTTTCCATTTTTTAAAAATGAAATGATAATTATTTATTTTGACAGGCCTTTGGAAATGCAAAGACAGCTCATAATAACAATTCAAGTCGTTTTGGCAAGTTTATTCAAGTAAATTACCAAGAAACAGGCACTGTACTTGGGTAAGTATCAATAGTAGGCTTTGGAGCATGTTTATATTTTCATTATTGCCCCTATATAAATCATAGATTGTTCATTTGCTCTTAAATGAGAACAGTGACATTGATGTCTGCATTAAATTTTTTTCCTTTCAACTCATTTTTTTTCTTTTGGAAAGTTCAAACCTGAGAAAAGTTTTAAGAATAGTGTAACATTCGTACACCCTTAACTTAGATTTATTAATAATTGTTAATAATTTGCTGCATTTGCTTTACTCTATATTATGCATACATTCATTTTTAAAAATTGTTTTTAAGTAAGTTGGGCATATAACTTGACCCTGTAATTACTGTATTTCCTAAAGTAACCACAACCACACTATCCTACATAATACTATTACTGTACTCAAATTTAATTTTGTTACACTGTTTCTTATTATGTAGTCTATGATCAGAGTCTTCTGGTTGTGCCAAGAATATTCTTTATAACTTTTGTTTTTAATTAATAGACTTTATTTTCTTAGCAGTTTTAGGCTCATGACAAAAATAAGTACCTTTTTGCCCTATCCCCCAATTTCCACTATTAATAACATCTCGAATTAGTGCACTGTTTTGAAATTCTGACTTTATTTTGCTTTATTGAAAGCAAACAGAAGAGTTATAAGTTTATGAATTTAATGTGGATAACACTGTGACAGTGGCCATAACAGTAATAATGGTCTGGATAGTATTCTTTACACTTTTCTATCTTCTCTGAAAAAAATATGTCTACCTTATATTAAGCTTTATTATTTATATCAACCAATTTTATTTTTCTTCTAGTGCTTATGTTGAAAAATATCTACTAGAGAAGTCCAGACTTGTTTATCAAGAGCATAATGAACGGTGTGTATTTCCATTTGTTTAATTACATCAAGTTGACATTTGTATAATTAATGCGCATTGACTTTTAGGATCTTTTTATATTATGACCTTTAATTCAGTTTATACCATGCACATATAATTGCTGTTTCTGTCATGGGCAGAACAGTGTACCTTTTCTGAGGCTGCTAGGAGATTTTTTTAATGGATATATAGAACTCTTGCCCTTTCTAAATTAGACTCTACTATCAGAAGAGGAAAACAGTAGGTATCTGTGCTCTTTGTGAGCGTTGTGCCTTTGGACCTTTTTCATGTTCTAGTATTCTTTCTCTAACTTGAGAAAAGTTTTTAATTAAGCTCTTAATTTCATTATAATATTTGAGGTATATGGTACTTCAGAGATGAAATACGTATATAACCTCCGTCAGGTGGAGAAACCACATATTGGAGAGGTAAATGATTTGCTTCATGTTACAGTGAGGAAAAACTAAGAGCTAGAGTTTAAAGTTCAATAGACTTTCATATTCAAATATCGAATATGCCTTTGGCATCTCACTTCTCTCTTTCTTAGATTTTTATTCTCATTTTACAGATAGAAAACTATCTTGGAGTTGTTTAGAGGATCAAATGAAATAAAATTTATAAAATGCTTAGTGTAGTCCTTATATATAAGTTCAGTAATTAATAACTAATGTCATCATAATGAATTACCTGTAAGGTTAGGACTAGAACTCAGACTTTTCTGTTAATTTTTTTGTGGCTAGCAGAAGAGAAAATCTGAGTTAGTAGTGCTTCAAAATGAAGGGAGGAGAGTTTCAAGAAGAGAATAGCTTCATAAAGACCTGCAGAGCTAATGGGTACTGCTATTCGAAGGTTATCAGTAACTTTTTCTAACACGTTTTAATGGAGTGACAGGGATATAAGCTTGGTTTTCTTGGTTCTGAACAATCAATGGGAGGGAAGATTCAGAGTTATAAACTGATTCTCTGTTATGCTGCTGGATTCGATTTCCAGATGTATATATAATCCTTATTATATGTTGCTGGATTCGGCGTGCTGGTATTTTGTTGAGGTTTTTTTTTGTGTCTGCATTTCTAAGGGATATTGCTGTAAGATTTTTTCTTCTGTAAATATTTGGTAGAAGTCACCAACCAAAGAAGCTATCTGGTTCTGGGTTTTTATTTGTGGGAAGTTTTGATTATTAATTCAAATATTTTAGTTGTTATAGATCTAAAGATTTTCAGTTTCTTCTTTAGTCAGATTTGGTAGTTTTTATGTTTCTAGGAGTTTGTCCACTTCATCTAGGTTATATAATTTGTTGGCAAAAATATTGTTTATTGTTAGTATTCCCTTATATGTTTTTTTATTTCTGTAAGATTGGTAGTAATGTCCCCCTTTTCATTCTTGAATTTGAGATTCACCACTGTCTTACCTTGTTCTGGATGCTGTAACAAAATACCACAGACTGCATAGCTTACAAACAACAGAAATTTATTTCTTATAGTTCTAGATTCTGAGAAGGCTAAGATCAAGATGCCAACATGGTTGCATTCTGGTGAAAGCCCTCTTCCTGGGTCCTCACATGGCGGAAAGGAGTGGTTAGGCAGCCCAGTGGGATCTTTTATAAGAGCAGTAATCCCATTCATGAGAGTTCTGCCCTCATGACCTAATCACCTCCCAAGGGCTGCACGTCCTAACCATTACCTTTCAGAGTTAGGATTTCAACATAGGAATTTGAGGGGTTTACATTCAGACCATAGCAGTACCCCCCTTTTGGGTCAATTTAGATAAAAGTTTGTCAATTTTGATGATCTTTACAAAGGACCGATTTTGATTTCATTGATTTCCTCTCTATTTTTTTCCTATTCTCAATTTTATTTCTGTTCTCATGCTTATTACTTCCTTCTAGCTTTGGGTTTAGTTTGCTCTTCACTCCCCTGCTCTCCCTTCCCCCCCCGCCCCCGCCACTAGTTTCTTAAAGTGGTTGTGCAGGTTATAGATTTGAGATCTTTTTAAGTATGGGTTTACAGCTATAAACTCCCACTGAATGCAGCTTCAGTTGTTTCCCATGTTTTAGTATGTTGTATGTATGTTTTCATGCAACTAAATGTATTTTCTAATTTTCTGTGTAAGTTTTTCTTTGACCCATTGGTTATTTAGGAGTGTGTCGTTGAATTTCTACATATTTGTGAATTTTGGAAATTTCTGTTATTGATTTCTAATATCATTGTAAGATGGGCAGAGAACATACTCTGTATGATTTCAGTCCCCTTAAATTTTTTGAGACTAGTTTTGTAGTTTAACATTGTCTATCCTGGAGAGTATTCCATGGGTGCTTGAGAAAATATGTATCTTGCTGCTGTTGGGTGAAGTATTCAGTAGATGTCTATTAGGTCTAGTTGGCATTTAGTATTTTCCAGGTCTTCTTTTCCCGTGTTGATCTTCTGTATAGTTGCTCTATTCATTATTGAAAGGAGGGGGGTTGTCTAAATAGAATCTCAGTACTATTGTTGAATTGCTTATTTCTTTCTTCAGTTCTTTTAACGTTTGCTTCGTGTATTTTGGGGCTCTGTTTTCAGATGTATGTATGTTTAGAATTGTTATATCTTCTTGACAGATTGGCCCTTTGTCATTATAAAATGACTTTTGCATCTAGTAAAAATTGTTGTCTTAAAGTCTTTTATCTAAGTATAGACACTTTAGCTTTCTTTTGGTTACTGTTTGCACAGTATCTTTTGCATCTTTTTACTTGTAACCTATTTATGTTTTTGATGCTGTAGTGTGTGTCTGTTGTAGAAAGCATGTAGTCAGACCTTTTTTAAAAAATCCATTCTGCCAGTTATCTGCCTTGAGACTAGAGTGTTTAATCTGCTTTTATTTGGTGTAATTACTAGATAGAATTTATGAATACTGTTTTGCTATTTGTTTTGTATGTGTTTTTATGTTTTTGTTCCTCTATTATTGCCTTGTTTTGTATCAAGTAGATGTTTCTAATGTACCGTTTTAATTTAATTGGTGTTTCTTTTATTATATAGTTTACCCTTGAACAACATGAGTTGAACTGTGTGGGTCTCCTCATACACAGATTTTTCCAATAAATACATAGTGTTATAAATGTGTTTTCTTTTGCTTATGATTTTCTTAATAACATTTGCTTTTCTCTAGTCTACTTTATTGTATGAATATGGTATATAATACATATAACATACAAAATATGTGTTGTCTGTTTATGTTATTAGTAAGGCTTCTGGTCAACAGTAGGCTATCAGTAGTTAAAGTTTCTGGGGAGTCAAAAGTTATGCGTGGATTTTCCACTGTGCTGTGGATTGAGATCGGTAACCCCTGTGTTTAAGGATCAGCTGTATATTTCTTGAGTTATTTTCTTAATGGTTGCCCTGGTGATTAAAGGTAACATTTTAACAATCTGGCTTGGATTGTAACAACTTAATTTTGATAGTATACAAATAACTTTGCTGCTGTGTAGTTCTGTTCCTTTCCCTCTTCTTTGTGTTGTTATTGTCTTACAAATTACATTATTATAGTAGTAGATCCATCAATATAGATTTATAATTATTGCTTTTTGCAGATGTCCTAAAACTTAATGAGGAAAAAAAGTGTTAAAAAATAAATTTATACTATCTTTTATATTTACCTATGTAGTTATCTTTACTTGTGTTATTTAATTTTTCATGTTTAATTAAATCTTGTCTAGTCTCTTTTCATTTCAGCCAGAAAAACTTCCTTTAGGCATTGCCTGCAGTGATCTTCTTCTAGCCATGACGTTTCTAAAGTTTTGTTTATCTGAGAATGTCCTAATTTCTCCTTTATTTTTAAAGGATTGTTTTGCTGGATCTGTAATTTTTGATTAATAGTTTTTCCCTCTCAGTACTTTGACTTTATCATCATTTTGCCATGGTTCTTGAAGAGAAATAAGTTGGTAATTTTATATTAGGATTCCTTGAGGCATTTCTCTTACGGTTCTTGGAAAATTTTGATTTTTGTCTTTCAATAGTCTTGATTTGTCTAGGTTTGGATCTTTTTGAATTTTTTTCCCTGAAATTTGTTGAGTTTCTTAGATGTGCAGATTAGTGTTATTCATCAGATTTGGGGAGTTTTTGATCATTGTTTCAAATCTCTGCCCCTTTCTTTCCTGTCCTTGGGTCTTCCATCGGGCATATGTTGGTGCCCCACATTATGCATGTGTTGTTTCTGCTTAAGAATGTTCCATGGATCTCTTAAACTGTTCATTTTTCTTCAGTTTTTCTCTGTTCCTCAGACTAGTCTCAATTGATATATCTTTAGGTTCATTGCTTCCTTCTTTTGTTTGTTCAGATCTGATGTTGAGCTTCTCTAGTTTTTCATTTTATAACTAAACTATTTTCAACTCTAAAATTACTTTTAATTTAAAAAATTTTTTCAGTTTTAAAAAATACTCATTCATGTGTATGTGTGTATATTATGGTAACATTTGTTAACAATATCTAGTAAATTTCAAGTGTACAATTCAACAGTAAGTCATATATTTATTGCATTGTATGTTCACTGCCCATATTTAGCTTTCTCTGTCACCACCCCTGTCATCCCACCTACATACTTCCTACCCCAACCTTCCGGTAACCACTAGTCTATTGTCCATGTCCATTAGTCGTATGAGTTCTTTGTATATTTTGGATATTAGACCCTTATCGGAGGTGTTGCTTGCGAATATATTTTCCCATTCAGATGGTTCTCTTTTTACTTTGTTGATGCTTTCTTTTGTTGAGCAGAAGCTTTTTAGTTTGATGTAGTCTCATTTATTTAATTTTGCTTTTACTTCCCTTGCCTTTGAGGTCAAATTCATAAAATATTCTTTAAGTCCAAGGTCCATGAGTTGAGTTCCTACGTTTTCTTGCATGCAATTTATTGTTTCAGGTCTTCTATTCTGATTCTTAATCCATTTTGAGTTAATTTTGGTGTATGATGATAGACAACAGTCTAGTTTCATTCTTTTGCAGGTGGCTTTTTAGTTTTCCCAGCACCATTTATATTGAAAAGGCTTTCCTTTCTCCACTCTGTGTTTTTGGCTTTTTTGTCAAAAAATTATGTGCCCGTATAAACCGAGGTTTACTTCTGGACTCTGAATTCTGTTCCACTGCTCAGTGTGTCTGTTTTTATGCCAGTACCGTGTCTTTTTGATTATAGTCGCTTTGTAGTATAATTTGAAGTCAGGCAGCGTGATGCCTCCAATCTTGTTCTTTTTTCTCAGGATGGCTTTGGCAATTTGGGGCCTTTAGTGCTTCTATACAAATCTGATGTTTTTTGTTCTATATCTTTTAAAAGTGTCAATGCAATGGGATTTTGATGGGAATTGCATTAAATTTATATAATGCTTTAGATAATAAGGTCATTTTAACTATTTTGACTCTTCCAAGAACATGGAATATCTTTGCATTTCTTTGTGTCTTCAATTTCTTTTAATAGGGTCTTACAGTTTTTCATTTATAGGTCCTTCACATATTTCATTAGATTTATTTCTAGGTATTTTGTTCTTTTTGTTGTAATTGCAAAAGGAATTATTTTTTCTACTTCTTTTTCTGATACTTCATTATTAGAGTATAGGAACGCTGTGGATTTTTGAACGTTGATTTTGTGTCCCAGAAACTTTACTGTATTTGCTTACTGTTTCTAGTAGTGTTCTTGTGGAGTCTTTAGGGATTTCTGTATAGAGAATCATGTCATCCACAAATAGTGACAGTTTGACTTCTTCGTTTCCTTTTTGGATGCCGTTTATATCTTTCTCTTGTCTGATTGCACTCGCTAGGACTTCCAATGTTATATTGAATAACAGTGGTGATAGTGGATAGTAGCGTTGCCTTGTTCCTGATCTTAGAGGAAAGGTTTGTAATTTTTCACCATTGTATTTCACCATTATATTTAATGTTGGCTGAGGGTTTTTGTATATCACCTTTATTATGTTAAGGTACTTTCCTTCTATACCGATTTTGTTAAGTGTTTTGATCATAAATCTTGTCAAAAGCTGTTTCTGCATCTATTGATATGATCATATGATTGTTTATGTGGTGTATCACATTTATCGATTTGTATATGTTACACTATCCCTGAGGTGCCCCTGGATGAAGCCCACTTGATGTGGTGTATAATCTTTTTAATATGTTGCTGTATTCGGTTTGGTAGTATCTTATTTAGGATTTTTGCATTTGTGTTCATAAGAGATATTGGTCTGTAGTTTTCTTTTTCTGTGTTATCTTCACCAGGTTTTGGTATTGGTAATATTTGTCTCATAAAATGAGTTAGGAAGTATTGCCTCCTCTTTGATTTTTTGGAAGAATATGAGAATAGGTATTAAATCTTCTTTGAATATTTGGTAGAATTCACTAATGAAGACTTTTACTTTTTGGTAAGTTTTTGATGATTGTTACAATTTCCATACTGTTGATTGGTCTGTTTAGATTTTCCAGTTCTTCTTGATTCAGTCTAGGAAGGTTGTATTTCTCTAAGTACTGGTCCATTTCCTCTAGGTTATTAAGTTTGGTGTTATATATTTTTCACAGTATTCTTATATGATCCTTTGTATTTCTGCGACGTCAGTCATAATTTCCCCTTTTTCATCCCTGATTTTGTTTATTTGTGTCCTTTCTGTTTTTTCTTTAGTGAGTCTAGCCAGGGGTTTTTCACTTTTATTAAATTTCTCAAAGAACCAGCTCTTTGTTGCATATATTTTTTTCTATTTTTTGTTTTAAATTTCTTTTATTTTCTGCTCTAATTTTGATTATTTCTTTCCTTCTGCTGACTTTAGGCTTCATTTGTTCTTTTCTAATTATTTAAGATGAAGCGATAGGTTGTTTATTTGGGCTTGTTCTTGTTTTTGAAGATAGGCCTGTAATGATATGAACTTTCCTCATATGTCCACTTTTGCCGTGTCCCGAAAGTTTTGATATGTTGTATTATTATCATTATCATTCGTTTCTTTGTATCTCTTGGTCTCTCTTTGATTTCTTCTCTGACTCAGTCATTCTTCAGTAGCATGTTGTTTAATCTGCATGTGTTTGTGGTTCTTCCTGCTTTCTTTTTGCAGTTGACCTCTAGTTTCAAAGCATTATGATCAGAGAATATGGTTGGTATGATTTCAACCCTCTTATGTTTTTTGAGGCTATCTCTGTGTCCCAATATGTGTCCAGTGTTTGAGAATGTTTCATGTGCACTAGAGAAGAATGTATAAGCAGCTGTTTTAGGATGAGACTCTATAAATGTCAGTTATGCCCAGTTGGCCTAATGTGTCATTTAAGGATGTTATTTCTTTATTGGTTTTCTTTTTAGATGCTTTCCACATCTGACAGCTGAGTGTTTAGGTCTCCTACTATGCTAGTGTTTTGTTCTGTTTCTCTCTTTAGTTCTATTAGTAATTGCTTTATATATTTCGGGGCTCTCAAATTGGGAACATAGATATTAATAAGTGTTATATCTTCTTTGTGTATGATTCCTTTTATCATTACGAAGTGTCCCTCAGTATCTTTCTTTACCTTTTTTATTTTGAAGTCTATTTCATCCGATATTAGTACCACTATTCTCGCTATTCTCCGAATGCCATTTGCCTGAAATATCATTTTCCACCCTTTCACTCTGAGTCTATATTTGTCTTTGGAACTGAGATGTGTGTCCTAGAGGCAGCATATGGTTGGGTTCTGTTTTTTCATCGATTCTGCATCTCTGTGCCTTTTTATTGGTGAGTTTAGTCCATTTACATTTAGGATGATTATTATGAGGTTTTCCTATAGCCATTTATCTTTTGCTTTCTTGTAGCTCTGTGTTTCCACTGATTCTTTGTCCTTGCATTTCTGTGTGTTTTGCTTGGATTTTGTGGATTTTCTGTGGTCCTTCGTGTTTTATGTTAGGTACTTCAGTTCTGTATCTTTGGTGTGTGGTTATCATTACAAATATGTAAAGGATAGTTATATGTATATATATACAGTAGTCTATTTTCTTCTACATGTGCCTTATCTCTGTTCCCCTTGGTCAGTTCGGTTCTTTGAATCCTCCTCTTTTCTGTTATTGTCTCAATTTGTCCCTATGTATGCTGAATGTTCATTACTATCTTGCAGTAGCAAGTCTATTATTGCTTAAAATTAGAATGCCGTGTTCTTAATAATGGTTGCACTACTCTGCTTCTGTTTGCCTGCTAGTTGCCTTATTCATAGTTATGTTGGTTTTTTTTTTTTTTTGTCATTTTGTTTTAGGTTGGCTGACCCCTGTCAGTATTTCCAGTAATACAGGCCTCATAGTGGAGAATTCTCTCAGTTTTTGTATGTTCAAAAGGTCTTTATTTTTCTTCCATATCTAAAGGAGAGCTTTGACTGGTAATTCCTTTTATTTAATAGTTTGAATATTTGATTCCACTCCTTTCTGGCTTGTAAGGTTTGTGCTGAGAAGTCCGACGATAATCTAATGGGTTTTCCTTTATAGGTTACTGTCTTCTTTTCCCTGGCTGCCCTGAGAATTCTTTCTTTGTCATTAATTTTTGATAATTTTAATATAATATGTCTTGGAGAAGGGCTGTATTTCCTTTCCTGATGTTATCATTTAGTTTTTGTATTTCTCTTTTGTTATTTTTATTTCTTCAGTCTCTTTTTCCTTCTGCATTATTTCTAGATTTCTGACTTTGATGTCACTGATCCTTCCCTCCATTTGGTCGACTCTATTTCCCAAGCTTACTGTTTCATTCTTCATCTCTTTCAGTGT
Organism: Pteropus medius; assembly: GCF_902729225.1. Taxonomy (NCBI): domain Eukaryota; kingdom Metazoa; phylum Chordata; class Mammalia; order Chiroptera; family Pteropodidae; genus Pteropus; species Pteropus medius. The sequence goes on from NW_024354911.1 coordinate 5,142,715, forward strand.
GTACTTCAGCTCCAGAAGTTCTATTTGGTTCTTTTTCAGGATTTCATTCTCCTTGCTAAAAAACTCATTCTGATAATCTCATTGTTTTCTCAACTCTTGGAATTGTTGATATGAATTATTTTGGATTGCACTGAGTTTTTTCCAGAAGTACCATCCTGAATTCTCTGTCATTTAAGTTGCATGTTTCTGTGTCTTTAAGCTTATTTTCTGGAGATTTTTCTCTTTCTGAACTGCCTTGTCACTTTGGTTGTTCATGGTGTTTAATGGATTGTTTCTCCAAGTAGGCATTAATAGAAGTGCATTCTGCTTTTTTCCTTTCCTCAGAAAGGTTTATTATATAAAGATCTCTCTTTAGCCTGTCACTACGAAGGCGTTTTTCTTTTGATTTCCATTAGGTGGACCTAAGCCTCTTGGATCCCTTCTTTGAGCTTTGATAATGCTTTTTTTTTCCCTTTATAGATGTTCAATCACAGTTACTACCCTCCGTCTCAGTCTCTGTCAGTGTTAGCAACAGTTTCAGTAGCGTTTGTTAAAATTCTCCTGGGGCTCTGCAGTGTTTGGTCTTGGAGGATATGGAGTGGTGCTGTCTGGTTTGGTGCATGGGGGTTTTTGTAGCTCAGCCTCTCATTTTGCAACCACAGGCAAGTGATAATCAGCTGTTGCTTCTTTGCCGTTGGTCCCTGCTTTGTTTTCTTCTCTGATCCCTGGGCTTCACTGCTGCGTGGAGCTCACAGAGCTCTTAGGCAGGGCTGCTCAGGGAACTGGCCACAACTTCTTACCCCCCTCCTCTTGCAGGGAGTTCCGGCTATGGCTGCGAGAGGCAGCTTCTTTCTTCCTCCTATCTCTTGCCAAATTCTCGTGGTTCTGACCTATGGTAGCTTTCATGCGCAGATCACTTGCTCAAATGTGCTTATGTGCAGGTTGGGTATTATTTGTTGTGTTTTAGATGTTCAGCTTATTGTTATTTCTAGGGTAGAGATCTGGGGACATCTCAAATTTCGTCATGCTTCTGACATCACTCTCTCCTTTTTAATTTTTGATAAGTCCTGTATACTTATTGATAGTCTCTATTTGATGAGACAGCATTCTCGTATTTTCCTCTAAACATGGTTTTCTTTAAACATGGTTTCCTTTAGTTCTTTGGACATATTTAAAACAGTCGATTAAAAAAGTGTTGTCTAGTAAGTAATGTCTGGGTTTCCTCAAAGACAGTTACTATTGTTTTTTCTCCTTTGTATATGCTTTACTATCTTGTTTCTTTGCATGCCTCATAAGTTTTTGTTGAATATTGGACATTTTAAATAATCACGTGGCAGCTCTGAAGATGAGATTCTCCTCCTTCTAGGATTTGTGGTGGTGGTTTTGTTCTTGCTGTTTGTTTCTTGGCTTTTCTAAACTAACTTTATTCTTTAAGTATGGCTGTTGAAGTATATCTGCTTGGGTAGCTAATGATTGAACAGAGGTTTTCTTAAATGCTTGGATATAGTAAGCTTCCTAGTCTTTGGCTCAGAAAACTTCATGTGTGTACTAGACCATGCATTTAACACTCAAGTAGACATTTTATAATTCTGCTTTAACTTTGCAGACCTTCAATGTTAGCCAGAAGTGAGAGCTTAGTACCTCCTTTGGTCTTTGCTGAGCTGATATGCGGCCCTGCACATGTGCACAGCCTTATGCATGCACATGACCCTCTAGATTCCCGGGAGTATATTGGAGCTTTTCAAAGCCTGTATAGAGATCTTATTTCTCAGATCTTTCTTTTAAGTTTTTGGTGAGCCCATTATTTGCTCCAGCATTTATCCACTGCTTTGGACAGAGACGTGTTAAAAAAATTGTTTATAATTGTTTTCTACAAATGTCTCTGGGGAAAAGATTTTCACAGTGGGTTAACTATGGGTCAGGTCAAATAAAGACAGTTTCGAACATGGCTTCTTTCAGGAAACCATCAGACAGTTGAAATAATGATATTTCTCAGAGAACAAGGCTGTGAATGAGCTCCAGCCCTGTTCTGCCCTCTTTTGGAGGCTGCCAGGCTTCTAGTGTTCATTACGATTCTGAACTGTTGGTTTTGAAGGCTACCATGGATCTGGTGAGCAGGAGATGGAATAAAACAAGTTAAAAGGCCACAAAACTTATTGTTTTTACTGAGAAATCAGCTGTTTTTCTTATATAAACATCTCTGGATTTCTGTAAACTTTTGGTTAATTTCCACAATTCTAAAAAGTTGATTTTGCCAAATGTGCTAGTTTTCTATTGGTTTTTGGAGGAGAGAATTTTCATCTAAAGCATCATTTTATTTCATAGTACTTAAATATTGAATTTATCACCTAAATTCAATACATGCAAAACAAGCCGATACTTGCATGTATACATTCAATACAAGCTGAAACATTTTACTATTTAATGTTTGCTCTTTTTCCTGTTAAATGATAACTATAGGTCATTTTCATTATAAATCCATATTTCTTTGTGTCCAACAGGAACTACCATGTGTTCTATTACCTCCTGGCAGGAGCAAGTGAAGAAGAGAGATTAGCATTTCATCTTAAACAACCAGAAGAATATCATTATCTCAATCAGGTAAGAGTTCATGAAAAGCATATTGAAATGTAGGGCATTATTAAATTTTAGCTCTTGAGAAAAGTTTTTTCCTAGTACTTTATTTCCCAAATCTGGTAATGGATATTTACTAGCAATAATCATTCATACATGTAATATAAAAATTGCATGATGCAGTTCTCAAATTTAAATTATTATTACTCTCATGAGTTTTAAAAGATTCGTTATATGTGTGCCTTTTGCTTCTGGTGAGACTAAGAGAATAATAAACTGTTTATAGGTCTTTCCATGTGAGAAAACTGGTTTACTCTTTCTAAAGTGATTTACTTTTTACGGCCATGAATGTTAAATGTTAGTAATATTTAATGCTTGTTCTTTGCAAGGGATTACTTGAAACTTTATTTGCATGTTTTGAAATCTAATTAACGTACCTCTTTGCATGACAACTATGATTTTGACTTATAGTATGATTATTTTTGTAATTTAGTGATCCCATTAAATACTCAATATGAAATTCATCAAAGGAAATGACTTAGAGAGTTTGTATCTTACCTTGAAACTCACAATACACTCCTAAACTTCCAAAATAAGGAGTAATTGTCACAACTTTATTAGATTGTTTTTTTTTTTTTAAGTTTATTATTCCTCATGTTAGCAGAAATTCTGGAACTAATATTAATGGATTTGGTATGACAGATCATTTGAATAACACATTATCTCTTTTTAATTGTTTGAGGCAAGATGTATTGTCTGGAAAGAGTTTATGAGAATTTAAAACTCTTAACGATTCGTAAGCAAACTGACACTTTGATAATGGCTCAAAGATTGTATGTATTTTAGGTTATGAAAGTATACAACATGCTGTATAACTGATGTTTCTTAATTTTGAAATGCCATATTTAAACAAACATAACTTTGTATTAATATATTGAGAATTTCAAAATTACTCAAAAATATCACTTCCCAATATACTGGGCAATTTTTACTAAATAGAATTAAGAGGATGGTTTAGCTTCTGAGTTTTACCCTCCTGTTTAAACAATTTGCATTTTATTTGTGCGATTAAATATTTTCCTTTTTAAAAAGTACTGATTGCCCATAAATGAGCTGATAGTTGTTAGTATTTGAGAAATTCTGAATTTATTACTGTTATTCCAGATCTTTTTGTAGTCATTGTCCATACCTTACGTATTCTTGTCATGTAATCACTATTCATAGAATGTGGGACTCAGAGGGTAATAAAAATCTTAGTCACAGGACAATAGCAAGTATGGATTAGTTATAATAATATATGATCTCCAAGAATCTGAATGTTTACCTAGTTGTTTCTTGTTTTATGCTGCTATACAAAATAACTTTCTTTGGATTGCAGCAGTGATACCTGAACACTTTATCTAAGAGATAATTAGAGAAGTGTAATAACCATTACTTCTACCTAACTAATCTGCCTTACTTTCAGATAACAAAGAAACCCCTCAGACAGAGCTGGGATGATTATTGCTATGACTCTGAGCCGGTCAGTACAAATACCTACTCTGTGTTCCTGTTAAAGGACCCTTACCTTGCTCATTTGCATCTATGTGATGACTTAGAAAGAAAATCAGCTGACATCAAAACAATCTAGGAAAGAAGATAAATCAATGTTTAATTTCTTTGATTTATTTTGTATGTGTATGGTTTGTTGATTAAAAACCAGTCAATTTCCATTTTTTAATTTTTTTCTGCCAACATTTAGTCTATATTCAGTATTTATTTTGACTAATAATAAATTGATTGCATTTCTGATTTCAGCATCTATGGTAGATCCTTTTGAACTACAGATTTTTTGTTTACATTTTATTTTTTTCAATTCATTTTTAGTGGTTTCATTACTCACACGAGTAGTAGTCTTTATTTTTAAAAGTTACACCCTTCCTGTTTTATGTGTCAGTTAACAGTCTTTTACATAATGAATGTATGGTTTTTCTTTGGTTCTTTTTTAATAGCAAGAGGGGCTTTATGTGATTTTCTAAAAATTGAAAATTGAAATTCCTATAAATAAGATTATTTTACATTTTAAATTAACTAATTTAAGGACATATATGATGTAATATAACAGGAGTAGGTAAATTTAGCTTTATTTGTAATATTTTATAAGGACAAGTATATAATCATAAAAAGAGCACAAAACTTTACTTACCTTCCCTTTAGTTTACAATTAGGTCAGGTATAAAAGACTGAATAAAAACACTCATCTCTCTATATATTTATGAACTAATGAACTAATTTATTAACTATTCCTTCTGGAAACATGGCATGTCTTAGTCCTTGCTTTGTATAACCATGATTTTAATTCTCATTGCATGTGATTACAAAGTCCACTAAATTACAGAATGAGCCCATTTCAGAGTTGAAAAAGATTCGCGATTATGGATATTAATTTTTTCCTTCAGACAAAGTTTAATTGCATTACCGTTTCATAATAAACTTGATAATTTATAGTTTCAGGTTTAACATTTTGAAAAATAAATTTTAGACATTTAAATGATAGATTCCGAAAAATTTCAGTAGAAAAATTTTATGTTGTTTTGCTACTCTTAAGAGGCTTCCATCTTTCACTTAATACACCAAGTGACTGTGCCTCATTAGACAGTAGGTAGGAGACCTGGAAATTCATGGCTGATATAAGACTTGTTGCCTGTACAGAGGTTATAATGATATCGCAAACTGATCTGCTATTCTTTAGGTAGTCTAAGTAATGCTTAAGAATTTTGGCTTGGAAGTAAACAGACCTGACTTGAATACTGGCTCATCCACATACTAGTTTTGAGAACCTGAGCAGGTCACTTAATTCTGTTGTTTCCATCATCTATCTAAGGGGTTAATAATGGTCTTTATCCTAACTTTCGTGAGTATTAAATTAGTGCATCTAAACAGCTTGATAGAGTGCACAATAAATTTTCGCCATTGCTGCCACCATTGGAATCATCATTATCCATCTTTTTCTTTTAGAAAGATTTTGTAACCATACTGTTAACATCACTTTTCATCACTACCCTCCTGCTTGTTGTGTTTTCAAATCTATTATAGTTTGAACTTTGATTAATTTCTCTTGCTTTTTCTTACAAGTTAATTAATAAAAGCAGGCAGTCTGAGGATCTTTGATTTGTTCTTTACTCTTAGCTGTAAGTTTGGGGTAGACTAAACTTTGTTTCTTTCCGAATTATTAGAACTTACATGACTGGCGTTATAGTAAGAGAGGATTATTAAGGACTGTTCTGCCATTTGTTCTGTATTATTTATCATACATCTTATGGAATCGTATAAATTGTCCCAACGGGAACTGTTGTGAGAAAATGGCTTTTAATAGGGGACCCTGTTGCCCATTGTTTTATGGTGAATTCATTCCTTTTAAAGGTTATTCTTTTAAATAAGCTCAAGCAACCACTGTTGATTGGGACAGAGCAGAGGATTTAGAATTGGATAGATTTTAATTTGGCCACCCCTGTCATTTAGGTGAATTATTTAACCTCTGAGTCTATTTTTTCCACTAAAAATGTTCATATAATTAATACATACATACCCATAATTATCTCCTTGTATTTTTGAGAACTTTGTGAGATTATATATGTCAAGTGACTCTCATATTGACTCCCATATGTGGAACATATTTAGTAAATGCTAATTTCCCTTCTTTAAATGGTAGTAATCTATTTAAATAGTTTTACTTCAAAGCTAGTTTTGAATAACTTCAATGTAAAAGATTATTTTCAACTTAATTTTTTTATTTTTCCAAACCAAGCTTTGAATGATTTTAGGGTCCAACTAACTACCAGGCAGAGTTTTAATGAGAATTGTCACAGTAAGTCTTGGGATACTGTCATGTCCACCATGCTGCAGAGGGATTAGAATTTACTATCTTGTTGAGACCAGGTTCATATTCTGGTCATTACTACCTTTATAGGAATCCAAACATGTACAATACCTGGCAGCTGTTTTCCCATGGGGTAGACCTGCTACAGTACAGGTAGATCCTGATGCAGCTTGGGCAGGATCCTTTGAATTCATGATGTTTCCATTTTTTTCTATTTTAAGTATTTTACAGCGTAAAGACTCCTCCTGTCATTCTCTGACAGTTTATAAGTTTGTAGTTAGTCTCTCAGATATTGTCTTTGTGGCTTTACTCTTCATCCTGTGCCAGTCGAATATAAGGTCTCTACATGCTGCACAACATTTTTGCATCTATTTTTCCACTTAAAAACCACTTTAACATCCATATTATATTTGATCATTATAAAATCCCTGGTTGTAATTAGTATGATTACCTTTCACGCAAGAAATAACAGTGGCTCAGAATTTAAGTGACTTCCCCCATGGTGGTGAAGCAAGTTAATAGTGTAACTGGGATTCCATTCAGGCTATGTTATTTATTTATATATATGTATATATACACACACACACATATGTGTATATATACACATGCATACATACATACACATACATACATATATATGTGTATATATTTTTAAATGATCTCCAGTATCTTTACTAACTCTCAAAGTCAGTTATTCTGATTTATGTCCTGCACTATCAACTGATAGTTATAAGAAGTATGATTTTCCAAACATCATTCTAAAAAACTATAGACAGTGTGGAAAAAAAAATGTCTAATTTGATTATACCCTTTACTTTCTCTCCCTCATACCCACATTAAATACCTATGACTTGCCAGGCTTATCCTGTGCACTTTTAAATGAGAAAGGCTTCTCATTATTTCATACAAAGGGGAAAAAGGCCGATAGCGTGAAAGAACAATTTGGTTTGAGTTAGTTCTCTGCTTTATTCTTTGAACCTTACCAGTTCATTGTTCTCTAAATGACCCCCAACAGCCAGTATTTGTATCTTGGTGCCTGAAGGCTTTTTCTCAGAACCCTGGCCTTTGTGCTCTTACAGATAGGAATTAAAGGCTCACTACCCGCCCACCCCTTGCCAGAAGTCTTCCACCAGTGACTAATGGGAGATGGTACCTAAATACTTCAGCTCTCTCAACTTTTGTGTGTTTTATATTGTCTCCCAGAGATTACTTTGAGATTAAACTCCAGTTACCTGCTGTAGTAACTACTTTAAAATTGGACCCTGTTTAGGCTACATTGCCTTCTCTATTTTACTTTCCCCATCCCCCTGCTAATTGTACTGAGTCTAGATCTCAAGTTTCACTTCCGTAGAAACCCAAATTAAGGTAAGGATATTTCTGGTTTGATAGATTAATCCATCCTTAGCTTTCCTAATACCCTTATTATCAGTGAAACAGTTAAGTACACATTTTAAAATTTATAATTGTGATTTTGGTGTTCACCGAGGAGACTTTTCTGAAGTATTTCTGAAGAACAGTCGATTATGGATAACAGCAAATATAAATGTATTTATATTTTGGTGTTTTCAGTTTATTTTCTTAGTATTGTATATACATTGTTATATTCATTTTGAGAGCCGATAAGAACACTGTCAGTTATAAGAATCATTGCTATATCATTGAGTTTACACAAGTGGAAGCATAGCTGCCCCCCACACTTACTTGTTATAGAAAAATGTTTACTAAATTATAAAATAAATGAGCTATTTGTGGTTTGGGGGGGAAGAGAAGCCAAGAGCATTTTTTAAAACTTTACAATAGATTAAAAAATGTGTTAAAATTTTTTAGTGAGTAGGACATTGTCATGTCTGTGGAAGTGTGTCCTAAAATTGCTTACCAAACATTTTATAGGCAGAAAATTAAATGCATGGGTTCTCAGAAAGAAATCTCAAAGTGAATTAAAAATTTTAAACTAAACGTGAACTTTTCCATATAGATAATAAATATATTTTAAAGAGCACTCTAAACTGTAATATTTAACTTCAAACTATCTAGATATTTTACTAACTCATTCTTATGGTTTCTGAAGCAGGTTGTCCATGGTCGATGCTTGATAAATACTTCTTAAAAAATTAATGAGCACTATATTTCTCAAGAAGGAATGTTTCATTCCATTCAGTACTTATTCAGTAATTCAGTGATTACATATTTACTTCTATAATTGCCCACTTTCTGCTTGGCACTGACTTGGAGGTCTGCAGTGACTACAACAGATAACAGTTCATACATTTATTGAGGACTTGATACAACATTCCATAGGAGGATAGGCATTACAAAAGTAAATATGTGTGAGGAGGTTTTTGGAAATGTAAGTGTAATGGACTGTGAGAACATATACTAAGGGATTTAAAGACTTATTTGTACAGTGTTAATGTTTTGACTTTTTTGGGAACTGAAGCAGAAGGATTATTCTAAAAAAGTAATATTTTTTTAATCTGGTAGTTCACAACTATTTTTATCGACTCATTTGATGTGTGTTCTTTGCAGGTTTTCATGCTTTCACATATACTTCTTTCTTTTGCTGATTACCATATTTATATTATTTTCTTAGGACCTATTTATATCTAATATCGATATAATGTAAACATGTTTATCATTTACATCTAGGCTCCACTTCTCAACTAAATTTCTTCTAAAATTTATTTTTATGTCCCAGGATCTAGTTCAGTGACTTGCATATGCATAGGCATTTATTAAATATTAGTTGAATAAATAACACTTGTTTGTGCAAGTGAGCCCTCTTAAATGCTCTGGGTCTCCAAATCACTTCAGAACCACTCAAAATCAAAATTGGTAGTTACTTTTGAGATCTTGCCTTGGTGATTATGAAAGGGAGAAAAAAAGGTAACTTACTGGTATTTAATAAGTATCTGTTTAGTTTGCATACCTGTAGTAAGATAAAAGGTTTAATGAATTTGACTTTATTTAAATATTTTACCACCTCTAATTTTTATACATCAGTATACTTTTCTAAAATTACTGTATTTCTTCTGAGTGGCTTATGTTAGTTTTCAGTAGGTAATCTTGATTCCCTCCCTTTTTTCTTAAATAAGCAGGATTACTTCACAGTGGAGGGGGAAGATTTGAAGCATGACTTCGAACGCTTACAACTGGCAATGGAAATGGTAGGATTTCTTCCCAAGACCCGAAGACAGTGAGTTTATTTATTGTATTCTTATACCCTCAGTAGAGAGCAAATTATAATGTGTTTCAAAAATGCCTTTTCCTTGGTCCTTCAAAGTAGTTTTATTGTATCCCTGATCTAGTACCTCTTCCATCTTAGAAGTTGCTTAGAAAGTTAATTTTTCTAAAAGACTGTTTATCAATTGCTTTTTTTTGTTTTATATTCTTTGAAAATCAGTTTTGGAAGTTGAAGATCTTCTTCCCGCAAAGAACTACAAAATAGTAGTTGATAGAGGGTCACGGGAATGGGGAGCATGGCATAGGGAATACAGACAGCAGTAAGGTAATGGCTGTATGTAGAGCCAGAGGGAAGATGGAGTAGTAGGGGGAATGTCTCATAAACTATATAAATGTCTGACTGATGTACTGTATACTTGAAACTATTTAAAAAAAGTATTACATTATATTAGAATATATTTTAAGAGTTTATGGTGCCCCTTGAAGCCTCTCCATGGACCTAACTTAAAAACTGGTGCTTTAGTCTATGGCCATGACACCCTGAGTGTGCCCAATCTCGTCTGACCTCGGAAGCTAAGCAGGGTCGGGCCTGGTTAGTACTTGGATGGGAGACCACCTAGGAATACCAGGTGCTGTGGGCGTTAAACAAACAAACAAACAAACAAAAAAACTGGTGCTTCATAACACTATTTTTATAGTTTCTTGTTTTCTGTATCATTTATTTCTGATCTTATTAAGGTATACATACCTATTAGTAAAACATAATTTTCTGTGTATTTCCTCTGTAAATTTATGTCTGTACTGTTGTACTAAACATTTTATGCATTGTACTAAATATAAACAAAATAGAAACATAAAAAAGTTGAGTTAAAGATGAAGTAAATTATATTTAAAATAAAACACTATTTAAAATTAAAGACACAAATAACCTTGACCCTCACCAGAAAAAAATAATAACTTATAAATATTTTTTGGAGAAGGGAATTAGTGTTAATAAATATGTCAGATAGGATTATATTGTCAACTTTTAATCTCATAGTAGGAGTAGAAAAATATCAGTTCTGTCATTTCTTTTTTGCTTATAATTACTTTATTGGAATGCATCTTCAATTAGACTATTTGTCAGAATTTCTTTATGAAAGATAAGTTAAAACTAAATAATATAATATGTAAATATGCAAACTCATTTAATTGGTGACATAAACTTCACTTCACTTGAAAGTTACTAGATAAATGAGAGTACCCTCTGAAGTCTTCCAGACTATATTACTTACATTCTTCCCTCAGGCTACCACATTTACCTCATGTGACACCTGACTGATTGACATGTGAACTGAAGCGTCAGTCTATATATCAAATAATAATCTTAATTTAATTTTTTAAAGATAACATAAGGTAGATAACATAGGTTGGAAATACCGTATTTACTTTTCACACACCAAGGAGTGTCTTTTACACTTTCTGATATGATAGTATCCATCTTATATTGGAAACCACAGGAAAAACTATGTTTCTCATAGGCTGGCATTCAATTTGACCCTTCCCTATCACTCAGATTATTATCTTTAGATATTCCTTAACACAAGTTTTGCATTTTAACTAGACTAATGGTGTTCTATAAAACATTATGTTATATTTTGAATATTCACTATTTTCTCCATTCCGTGAAGGAAATATCTTCATCTCTTTTTTGCTCATTTAAATACTTTGAATTTTTTGGGTAGGGTATATAATATGTATTGTTGGTCCCATCTCCTGTGGCCATGATTGACTCTGCTAATAAATCACAATGTTCTTTTCTTTTGCAGTCAGATCTACCCCAGAATTCCTCTAAATACAACCTTGTAGGCAGTCTAAAGTTCATGTGAATTGAAACCTGTTTTCTTTAGAGTACTACTTTTTTAATGAAATTTTCTTTAACTGTGCATTGTCTGTATTTTAAGATATCCTGCCCTATAGTATAGTTATTTAATTTTATCTCCTAATGCAAGATTATAAGCTTTTTGAGAATAGAGATTCGTATTCATATTTATTAATCTTTTAATATTGAATTACAGTATATTGATTGCTTATATGATATTATTGCTGGAGACTATGCATCATATATTTGTGTTTGAGAAGACATTAATGTTTTGATTTTTGAACCCCAAATTCTGAACAATTTAATAAAAAACAATATAAACTACCACTAAAGTAGGTTTTTAAAAAAGGCTCAGGAATTTGTTTTTATGTCTTTTGGCTTCCATTGGTTTTTATAATGTTTTAGTTGATACTGAGTTTCCTCTCTAATTTAATTCAGAATACTTTTATTTCTTTATAGTTAACTTGTATTTTGTTTGAGTCATATTAATTTTTCAAACTTTAAAAAATTTTTAATTATTTGAGAAATTAGACCTATAAATTAGATGTTGATTCAGGACTCCTGAAAGTATAGCTATTAGATCCCTAAAGCAATATCTTTGTTTTATTTAGAATATTTCCTAATTTTAGGAAAACACATAGTTAAAATTTCATAAGTGGAACATTTATCCTAAGGAAATAACTGGACAGGCACAAAGATACATGTATATATAGATTTCTAGAAATGGCTTTTAGATGAGGTGTTCAGTTATGTTAAATGCTTTTGAGATGTCAGGTAAATTAAGGACATAATACACTGTTCATAGTTACATGGAGGTCCTTGGTGTAACCTCTATGAGACATTTTAGTCAGGGGCAGATGCCAGAATGTGACAGTAAGTAGAGTATGACATAGTGACAACAAGGAGTATAAGTTAACTTTTCAATAAGCTTGTTTGTGAAGGAAAGGAGAAGGTGTGAGATCTAGGATGGGTTTTTTAAAGTAAGAGAGAAGCAAATATGAGATTATTTTGATAGAAAGTTCTTGTAGGTTCAGGCAAGAGATAGGAAAAAGGTATAATAATGTTCCAGAGTAAACTGGAATTCATGGGATAGAGAGCACAAGTGGAAGGATTAGTTGTTGACTGCAAGAGGGTCTAGATGTAGATGTTTCACAGTAGGGGCCTGATATTAGATAATATACCCCAATGACCTCAGACTGTTTTAAAAAACATTTAGGCTACTTTGTTCAAAGAGATTACAAGGCCTTTCCCCTAAAGATTCTGATTCAGTAGATCTGAAATAGTGTAAGGAAAGGGCATTCCCTTTAGAATGAAAAACATTTAGAAAGGCATGGACTTTTGAAACAGTACAGCAGATTCAGACAATAGCAAGAAGTCCCTTTCAGACAACTTTATCTGACAAGTGATACAAGATTTAGACAACAGCAAGAAGTCCCCTTCAAATAACTATATCTGATTAGTGGTATAGTACTGAAATTAAAGTTGTGTAAAGCACTTTTCACATTGCCTGACATAGTAAACAATAAATTTTAATTATAATTATTATTCCCATGTTTCTTATTTTCTGAAGACTAAATACTTCATATTTGTACTGGTTACTTTGTTTGATAAAAATTTTTAGGATGTAGGAAGTAGGCTTAGAGAATGCACACAAGCAAGCTGTAATTTGCGGTTCTGTTTTCGCAGGATTTTCTCTCTTCTCTCAGCAATACTACATTTGGGCAATATCTGTTATAAAAAGAAGACATACCGGGATGACTCCATAGATATCTGTAATCCTGAAGTTCTGTCTGTTGTCTCAGAATTATTAGAAGTAAGTGATTACATTCTCATTTGTAAGGGATAATGCCTCAGTTTTTATTTTCTGTAACTATTTTGTAGGGATAAATGGGTTAATGCTTTTTATTAATAGTATTTCTTCAAGAGATGGAATTTTTGCTATTGAATATGCCACAATTAGTAGAAGATTTAGGTTTTCTTTCCTGCCTTGCTTTGCCCCAGACATCTATAATCCTTCAGTTTGCTGAATAGGATGAATATTTCACTTTAGACTGAAATTTTGTTTAGATTATTTTATTTGAAGATGGAGTATGTGGATGGGTGGGGAGAAAAGCATACTAATTTTTTTTCTCTTCATGGCTAAATAGGAATCTAAGGTTATCATTTTCTACCATGCTTCTTTCCTTATTAAGGTCTTTATTACCTTATTCTTTCTTTCTGGAGTGATGATTTCTCATATTTTCCCAGCCGACTTCTCATCTTGCCTGATTTATCTTATAAGTTCAGGCATTTGGTAAGTATCAAGTCTTCTGGTTCTAGTGGAGTATTCCTTCTTTGGTGAGAGACTTAGTAAGAGCAATTCAGGCAAGTCAAAGAGGAACTCAGGTGTTGGTAAAAAAGGAGAAATCCAATCCTGAGAAATTGGGCACACCAGTGTCAAAGTTAGACTAACAGCAAATGTGATTTGATAGTAAATCTTACTTTAGAACCCAAGCTTTTAAAATTCTTATTATGTATAGTTTGGACTGTTTCTAGGAATAAAGGTTTAGTAATAAGTAGAAAGAAGATACCTTCAAAGTTGAGGAGCTAGAGAAGATATGACAGGACCTACCATGGTATCCTGCTTGTAGTTAGTTCTTAGCAATTGTTTTTAAAAATGATCTCCTCTAATTGGTTACAGTTGATATTAATAGATATTAATACCTTTGTTGAGATAAAATTTAAAGATAGGCACAGTAACTGGTAAACTCTTCAGTTAAGATTTAATATAATTCCCTTCCTTACCAAAGTGATTCAGTTCAATGATAAAGATTTAGATTTTAAGAACAAATGTTTTAAAAATAATGGATTAATTTTATTTACTTTTGCAATTGCTTTTTGTAGTTATCTCTGGCAAAAGTGAATATTTTAAGTCTTCTGTTTACTAAATTCTATTTGGGATAGATAATTGTGAAACTATTGAAAAGAGAACAAATTCCAGTACTTTTTTGTGGGTAATTGTGGACCATGTTTTTGTTGTGAGATATTAGAGCTGTTACCAAAAAGTGTTCAGTTTTTAGCAGATTTATGTTTTGAGTGTATTTTAATATCTATTGAAACAGTATAAAGAATGTTTTTTTAATATATTAGTTTCTCAATTAGGTGATTATAAGAAGCATTATAGATTGGATATTGAGTCCATTGCCAATTATCTTCTATTAATAAAGTAAATTTTTAATTTTAAAAGTCATATACATACAATTAAGAATATTTGGAAGATTATAGAAGTAGCTTATTAAGATATCACTAATTCAGTAATATTTTCTTTAGGATGTTTAACAAGTGGAAGCAAGATTAATTGTGTTTCGTGTGCTTGTGCATATGTGTGTAGATCTGTGTCTGGTCATTATTAGATTTTAGTGCCAGCATTAAGCCAATTTTTTAAAATGAGTTGGTTAGTTTTTCATCCTTTTACAATTTTTAAAAATTGTATTTAGAAGAAGAATCAGCAGAGAATATTATATTCCATAAATATTTGAGAGATATCAGCCCAGTGACCAGCCATATCTGATGTCCTTTGGTTTGTTTTGTGTTAACTAATTTTTTAGGATTTTAAATCTGGCTTTAGTTGATGTTAATAATTTGTGTTTTTCTAGAAAATCATGTGTTGATTAAATGTTTAAAATTTATATTTTTGTGTTCTTTCGAAATATTCTTTTAATGTTTGAAACTTTTTCTCTATGGCGTTAGCTTTCTGTTTGTTTTATTAATTTTTTTTTTTTTTTTTTTGATTTGGGGAGATTGGTCTTTTATTTCTTACTTGCAGATAATTGGCCTTTAGATTTTTCTGCCCTACCATTTTACTTATGTATTAATTTCTGTTTTAACATATTTTCTTCTCTTTTATTCCTCTGTTATGAAATGTTTCAGCACACAATACATATAGAGAACAATATATTTAACACTCGTATACTTAAAACCCCACACAAGTAATAAAATATTGTGTGCAATTGAAACCCACTGTGTCCCTCACCAAAAGTAAACACTAATATGAATTTGATATTTATCATTCCCATTGTTTATGTGTTTTTTATATTTTCAGAATAGAGGTTTTCATTAATAATATATAGTTTTGTTCTGCATGTTTTCAGACTTTATATAAATGTTACAGTGTTCTAAAACTTGACTTTTTCATTCCATATGATGTTTTCGAGATTTTTCAATGCTGATTTATATATTCTAGGTTCTTCTTTTTATCTGTTGTCTAAAATTCTATTATATGAAAAAAACATAATTTTTCTGTTTCAGTGGGGATTGAGGTTGTTTGTAATTTTCCATGTATAAATAGTACTATGATAGCCATTCTTTTACATGTCTCCTTGTTAACACATACGAGAATTATTCTAGGGGATAGACCAAGGAATAGAATTTTTGGGTTATGGTATATCTACATATTGAGCTTTACTGATATTGATGAATGACTCTCCACAGTGGATGTATTAATTTATACAAGTGTATGAAAATAACCTTTGCTTCTTGTTGTTGCCAGTTTACATTTGTTTGTTCCTTTAAAAAAATTTTTAAATGCTCACTTTTAATAATAATTGCTTAAATGTAGAGATATACCCCACAACATAACAGTGGTTTTATCACATACGTGTTTTCTTAGTTTTATTGTTTTTGTGAAATCTGATATTAATTAATTTTTTTCCCTCAAAATGTTTTAAATGTATGTGAAAAGTTAAGATTTTATATTTAGTCTTTGGCTGTTCATTCTTAGTTTTACTGCATTTTGTGAAGGTAATGTGCCTCAAGTTGTTTTTGTTTTTTGGAATTTGAGGATTGAGCACTGGATGCTCTAAAAGAAGGTATATTTTCTCTATGATATAATCATACTTAAAAAAAATGGTTGATCTGTCATGAAATGCTGGTGTCAGGGTAATATCTCACTCCATTGTTTCATAACTCAGTTTTTCCTTGGAGTCTAATATTTTTTGCTTGAAATACCTTATATCATACTGTCTACATGAAATTTTATGAAAATTCTATCTTTATTATAATGTATGGATGCTTTTATAAAAAGCCCGTTTTACCATTTTATGCTCATCAGTATGGCAAAAACCAAGTCTGATAATACTAAGTATAGTCAAGGTTTGAAGAAATAAGAACTCTCAGTGCTGCTGCCGAGAGAGCAAATTGGTAAAAACTGTACAGGAGCTTGGCAATATCCTGTAAAGCTGAAAATGTGCACTATAAGCTGGTAATTCCACTTTTAGGTATGTACTTAAGAGAAACTCTTGAACTCATATGGAGGAATATTCACTTCAGTTTATTTTCTAATAGTGCAAAATTGTAAATGCCTACAAGCAGGAGAATGAATTATACACAGTGGTAATTTATATACTGCTAAATAGCAGTTATAATTAATAAGCTTGATCTAAATTTTCAACATAATTAAATCTAAAAAACATGGGCTTATGATACTATATACAGATAAGACTTAAATGGACTAAACAGTATAATATAGTGTTTATTAATACATCTAACATGTATTAATACATGAACTGAAATGATATATATCAAATTTATGATAGTATTGTCCTCTAGAGAGTAAGAACAAAGGTAGCATCAACTATATCTTAAAGTCTATAGCATCTATAAATAAAAATGAACATGTGAAACATAAATTAGTACTCATTGTAATGTTCCTGGAATTCAAGAAGTGTTGTCACTTTTTAGTCCATTTCTCCAGGTTGTGGGATTATCATTGATTGTCTTAAAATGTTTTTTTTTGTACCATCTGTATTTTTCATATTCTGCACAATGAAATGTGTTTCTCCATTATGATCAGAAAACTTAAACTTAAATAAAACCCTCTGCTTTATAGCCTCTGCTTTATTTTGTTTTCCTCTATTGTATCTTTGCTAATCTCATTAATTTTTTTCTCTGTATAGCTTTTCAATAAATAATTCAACCCATTGTCATAAATATTACATATTGAATGTACTTTTCTACTGTACAGGTTAAAGAAGAGATGCTGTGTGAAGCATTAGTAACAAGGAAGACTATGACAGTGGGAGAAAAGCTTATTTTACCATACAAGCTGGCAGAGGTATGAATAGATTTTCTTTGAAATCAAAGTACTCTGAACATTTTTAAAGTTTGGGTTTGCGTTTTTTCTTTTAACACAATGAAAATAACAACAAAGAGTGTTGCTTGAAGTATTTTCTGGGCCCTTGAAATTTGATTATGAACTTTCCATCAACTTGGAGACTTAAAGTTGAATGTAATTTTAAGCAGTGGGCTTGATTTTTCTCCAAGGTCTTAATCTGTTCACCATTCTTAAGTTTCATATTATTAACATGGGGTGAATAGATGGTAGGTAGAATTATAAATGGCAGTATTTGCCATTTATTTGCCAATTGATTATTCCTCCTTGAGGCAGTTTCTTATCTTTTGGCACATCATACTCTCCTGGCTTACTCTTTCATTGCTGGCCACCTCCTTTCCAGTTCTTTTTGTTTGCTTTTTCTTTCTTCTTGACCTTTGGAAGGTGGGATGCCCTAGGACACCGTCTTTGTCTTTTTCTCTCTGTATTCTTTATCTAGATTATTTCACCCAGTCCCATGGCTTTAAGTATCATCTGTATACTTCCAGGTGAGATTTATTACTATAGTGAACCATTATTATTATTATACTACTCAGGTGTATAGGAGTAGGAATGTTATTGAAAAGTCGACTAATAGTATAAAATTATGAAAGTGTTAAGAAATCAAACTGTCAATTATTATAAAAATAGGACAGCAATATGAGATTAGAAGACACAAAGGTGGGGAAATAGTGATTGAACTGTAGAGAATGCTTTTTGGGCTGACATTGATCCATTTATCCTACCTTTTGGGTCCTAACTGTACCTACAAGTCTGCATTTCTTCATTATGTTAGGTATCTCACATCATATTTTATAATCTCCAACTTTGAGAGCTCCTTTTTAAATAACAGAAAAAGCCAAAACTTTAAAGAGTTTTGCCCTTCTTTTGCATAAAGATTCACTGCTTGTATATTTTCTTTTACAACTTTTTTCATTATGAAACATTTCTTTATGTTTATTTATATTTTAACTTTAAATTTAACTTTCTAGTATTATTTTTATAGCCTCTGCTTTATTTTGTGTAGATTTGTTTAGTGTACTTATTTGTTTAGTAAATATTTAAAAACTCTTTTTATGCCCAGACATGTGTTAAGCATTAGGTGTCAAATGAGCAACAATTCTCATTTTAGTATTTTATCTGAAGCGCAATGGAAAGCTCTTAAAATGTCTTAAGCAAAAAAGGTGTCTTAGGTTTATTTTTAAAGGAACACTCTGGCAGTAGTAGGAAGAATTATTTGGAGGAGAGTGTATTAGTTTTCTATAGTTGTATAACAGACTTAGCCACTTGAGAACAACACCGATTTATTATTTATTACAGTTTTCATGGCTCATCAGTCTGGGCACAGGTTAGCTGGGTCCTCTACTCAGGGTTTCACTAGGTTGAAGTTAAGATGTCCATCAAGGCTGTGATCTCATCTGAGATAGAACATCCTCGTCCAGGTTCATAGGTTGTTCAGTTCCTTGAAGTTACAAGACTGAGACCCCTAATTTCTTGTTGGCTGTTAGGACTTATCTTAGTAGCCAAAGTCTACTTGCTATTTCTTGCTATGTGGTCCTGTCCACATGGCAGTTTGCTTCTACAAGGCTGCAGGAGGATGATGAAAAGGATCAGGCCCTTTTAAGAGATTTCTTCGATTAAGTCAGCTCTACCCAGGATAATACCCTTTTATTAACTAAAAAATCAGCTGATTTTGGGCCACAGTTATATCTTTAAAATCTTTTCACCTTTGTCATATAACATAAGTCAGGAGAGTGAAATCCATCATATTTATAGTCCTGCCCACAATTAAGGTCTGTACATGTTACGTAGTCCATATACACTAGGAGATGGGAATCTTGGCAACCACGTTAGGACTCTAACACAGAGGGTAAGAGTGAATGTGCAAAGATGAATTTGGAGGCTATAGTAGTACTCCAGAGGAGAAAGATGTTTGCTGCTTTGTCTAGAATGGTGACATACTGATAGGGAGAAATGAATATATTTAAAAAGAAATTCAGAAAGTAAAATCAAAATCTAGCAATGATTTGCTTAATGGGAAACAAGGAGGTAGAAGTTATGTCAAAGATGAATCCTAATTTTCTGGTTCACTAGAAAACACTAAAGGAGATCTTGTTTGGGCGGAAAAATATTAATTGGTATTTGGGCTTTTTGAGATTAAGCTGTGACAGGCAGGACTGTATTTGAGAGAGAAGAGGCAGAAAGTATATCGGGAGTTACGGGGTGTAAATAAGTTTTGGTATATTTTGGTAAATCGGGATTCTAATTGACTAATATTTGATGAAAATAGTAGGTACTATTAACCATAAATAGATGGGTTTTAGTTTTTAATTTCATATGAAAGTTTGTCTTTTAACTGAAAATTTAATTCATTTATATTTATTGTGATAACTAATACGTTTTCTTATTTTTTAATGCGTGTCTTTTGCTTGTTTGTTTAGTTTTAAAATATTTTACTTTTGCTGAATTTGATCACATTATCTTCATTCTTTTTTCCCCTCTGGAGAAAAATAGAATGGTAATTCTATATATTGTACTATGATTTTGTTGATATTTTAAAGACACTTTGTTGGTAATTTGCCTAAGTGTAGAATTCTAGGGCCACATTCATTTTTTTTCTCAGAACTTGTAAACATTTTCCAATCATTTTTAAGTTGCTAGTGTTGATGGAGGATTTGATACCTGTCTTCTCATTGGTAATGATTTAGGTAGTAATTTTTTTGTCTAGAAACTTGAAGCTTTCATTATTTTTCCCCACTGAAATCAGAAATTCAATCATCATCTAGTGAATTTCTAATGAAATTCACTCATCATCTAGCTTGTAGTATTATCTTCATTTTGCAAATGTGTAAGCTGCAGCCCGAGTTTAAGTAACTTGACTAAGGTCACACAGCTAGAGTAAGTAGAGAAACTGAGACTGAAAGATAGTCTACCTGTTAATCATTACTCTCTATTTCCTCCAAACTTCAGAACCAAGATATAAATATGTACCTGAATATACAAGCTTTAAAATAAGTTCCTAGATGATAAATATATAAATTATTAGGATTTGTATTCTTCTAAGTTCTAGGACTCAATTTTCTATGATATACGCCCCCTGCCTTATATGTTGTATTTTTTACATGTTGAGATTTCTTTAACTAGCAGACACTATGGTTTAGAACAATTTCAGGTTTACAGAAAATTTGAGCAGATAGTACAGACAATTTCTATAAACTGGGGAAAGCTTGATATGAGAGAACAAATAAATTGCATAACTCCATAACGAAGGAATTGTTACTCTAGATATGGAGAATTCTAGAAGTTACTGTGGATGATGACAAGCTGAAGATAATTAGGAATATAGTTGTGGTGGTATTATGATTTATGTTTTTAAGAGTTTGACCAGGATTCCACAGATAACTGTTGGCTTTTTGCTAACATATTTGTTGCTCTGCCTGGAATACTCTTCCCCACCTGAGCTGGCAAGGTTAATTTGTTTGCAAATTTCCTGTTATACCCTCTTTACCAAGTGAAATATATACCATAATTTTCAGTAAAACTATTTTGAACTGAGTGATCTACATTTTCCCTTATCTTTTAAGACAGTTTTAGCCTAGATTCTATGAGTTGGACTAAATTAATAAGTATATATAGAAAACTTCAATTATAGCCTATTTATATTAAGAGAAATTAATTTCTTATTCATGTTAGTAAGCTTGCTTTCTTGAATGGGAGCAAAACATACTTTGTTATAGTATCTTAGTCAGATCTTTTCAATTTCATGTGTACTCCTAACCTTTTTTTTTTGTTTTTTTTTTTTCCAGGCTGTGACAGTGAGGAACTCCATGGCTAAGTCTTTATATAGTGCCCTATTTGATTGGATAGTTTTTCGAATTAATCATGCACTTCTGAATAGTAAAGATTTGGAGCAAAATACCAAGGTAAACATACATCGATTATATGTTTTTCTCAGAAAACTCTTTCAATAATATGGTTTCACATGAAATTTAGAGAGACAGAATTATATAAAAGTCCTAAGTATGGATCATCTTTTATCCATATTCTCTGCTATTTCCCTCCTTATTTCTCTTTTTATTATTTTATTCAGAGGAACTGTATTCTGTGTGTCTTTTCAGACTTTTTTTCTTATGTACTTGGATTCCTATATATGTACATATACAGAGTTGCTTTTAACTTAAAAATGTAATCATAGTATTGTCAATGTAAGAAACATCCAAACTAGTAGAGAATTTTTATAAGAGTTAATTTGAACCAACAACATATGCTGGGGAGCAAGGTCTCAAATGCTCTGGAGAATAAGTTTTGCAGTTTCTTTTATGCATTTGAAATTAAGGAGGGAACTAAGGAAGATTACAGGAAGATAGGAAGAAGCAACTGGGGATGGGATTACTGGATAGTTAACAAGATTATTTGCTCTCTTGAGTGTTAGTATCCCCTTTAGGGGTATTACTTCTAGTATTTCAAAGGTATGGTAACTTAGATCCACAAAAACAAGGTCGGGGCTGGTTTACA
Source organism: Pteropus medius (assembly GCF_902729225.1). Classification (NCBI taxonomy): domain Eukaryota; kingdom Metazoa; phylum Chordata; class Mammalia; order Chiroptera; family Pteropodidae; genus Pteropus; species Pteropus medius. The sequence continues at coordinate 5,164,810 of NW_024354911.1, forward strand.
ACCTTTCGCTAAGGAATTTACATACCTGGGTATGACTGCCCACCATGACCTGCCCAGTTAGGAATTTATAATCAAGATCACCCTCTGAGGTTATTTTCCATAGAACACCTTTTTTCATCTATATTGTCTATATTGTTTTTACAACTTGTATTTTATTTTATCTAGTGTGTCTTGAATTATATGTAGACCTCATTATTTTTAACAACTTTGTAATGTTGTATAGTATGAATGTATACCATAAATTCTCCCATTAAAATGTATTATGTTTGTTTTATTGTTATAAATGATAATGTAACAAATATTCTCTGTACACATTTCTCTGGGACAAAATTCTTAAAACGAATTGCTGGATTTAAGGATATGTATGTTTAAAATTTTTGGTAGCTACTGCTAAATTGCTTTTCAAAAAATGACTACACTTCCACTAGCAGTATATGAAAGTGCCTCTTTTCCTACACCTTTATTCACATTGGATATTATCAGTATTTTCACCTACTAATCTGTTAAGGACTATCCTATTTTATTATCAGTGTTTTCAATGATAGATTAAAGTTTTGTATCTTCTCATCTTTTCTCTATTTCTTTATATATTTTTGCTTTTTTTATGTTGTTCATTTTGTCTTTTCCTTATTCCTTTTTAGGAGTCATAGACATTGTGAAGACATAGTTTGATATATATTGTAAATATTTCCTCTTGACTTAAAAGATTTGTGTATGTTTTGTTTTGGAGCTTATATGTTTTAAATTTTTGTGTACTTAATTCTGTCATTCTTTTCCTTTATTGTCCTGGGTTTTATTTATTATTTTTTCTTACATAGAAAGCCCTCTTCCAGCCCAAGATTATAAAATATTTATTCTCGTACTTTTACAATGTAACTTTACATGTTTAGGCCTTTTTTCCAATTGTAATTTATTTTTAATATGGCAGATTTTAGATCTTTAAGTTTAATCATTTCAAATTCATTTTTATTTCACAACAACTTTTATAGAATAGTCTACCTTGTCAGGCTTATTAGAAATGTCATCTTTATTACTTAATTATCTTTAATATAAAATTGCTCTTACAGGAACTTTTCATGCTTTGTGTAGTCCACAATTAGAATATTAATTTTAATTGTAATCTAATTTATCAAATTAACTTATTTTTGAAGGTCATTATTTTCACTGTTTTTCATAAGGGCTTAGAATTTAGTCAGCAGATTTAAACAAAATACTCTTAATAGAGACTATAAAAAACTCTTAGTATTATTTATCATTCATTATATCAGTTTTCTCAGTATCTCTTTTAGCATCAGTGGAGAAAAGTTGTTTTCAGTTAACCAAAATTGTCTGTTTTGGAGAAAAGTTGTTTTCAGTTAACCAAAATTACTGAAATACAGTAATGAAGTGGGATGGTGAGAAGAATGTTGGTTCGGATATATTAGAATGTGGTATCATTCATAGTAAGAAGTTAGAAGATAATTTCTAGAAGTAAAATTTCAAGAAATAGAATAAGCATTTAAATACTATATTATACTATACTATCCTGTATTATACTATACTATGCTAATACTAATAAACATTTAAAATACTATACTAATACTATATTAATACTATACTATTCCATACCAAACAGCTAAAAGATTTGAGTGTCATTGATTTTAGGGAGCAGAAATTGAGGATGAAGAAGGGATTGTTGTTTTTTGTTATAATCCTTTTAGAACTATTTAACATAACAAATCTTGTACAATTTTTTGATAAAAGTTTTAAAAAACCCATAGGCAGGAGTAACCTAGTTTTACTTAAGTAACCTTTTGACTTCCCCATGGCCTGTTATTTACATTCCTTGTCTCTTGGAGTTTAAGGATTTCTAAGATTGAGATAACAGGTCACTAACCCTGCTTTGTACATTTCTGTAATGAATGTATTATATGTGTTAAACTTTTGGATTTTAAAAAATAATTAGGATAAAAAGTAAACGATGAAGATAAAGAGAACTAAAATGCTTTTTATTTGTGGTATATTTTGGTTCAACACTGGTCCCCCAAAACTTCCTCTCCACTGCTGTAGCATTTTGATCATTTTGTTTCTTATATTGCGAATATTATTCATGAAATAAAATTGAGCATAATATTTAACCATATATTTTTTTCTGTTTTACAGACTTTGTCCATTGGTGTTCTTGATATTTTTGGGTTTGAAGATTATGAAAATAACAGCTTTGAACAGTTCTGTATTAATTTTGCTAATGAACGTTTACAACACTACTTTAATCAGCATATCTTTAAATTGGAGCAAGTGAGTACCTAAACGCATGTATGTTTTTCCCTTGCCACTCCTTGACCCCCCCACCTTTCCACACACATACACGTGAATTTTTTTTGGATATTTAAAGTTTAATAGAATGTATCAATTATACCTGTTTCTTTTTTGTTTTTAAATAAACACATAAATTTTTGAGTTATAGTCATGATAAGCATTTTAAATCTTGTATTTCAATATAGATATTGTAGTCTTCATATTAGAATATGCAAATGACATGTCATAGCATAAGTTTTGAACTATGTTTTACAGGTTTTTATTTATTTTTTTATTAGAGATCCCAAGTAGATTCAATAATATGTGCTTGTTTGAGTGAATCTTTAAATGAAAAATGGATGGGTTGTTTTGGGTTTCTGTTAGTGTTGTTGATTTTTAATTGCTAATATGGGCTTGGTCACTGTGTATAATGCTAAGTATGCCTGTTTGATTGCTTTGGGTTCTTAGTTCCAGAATGGGATAGAAGAGCTTATTAATAAAATCTCAGATCAATTCAGAGTATGTATACCAGGAAACAGGACAGTGTTGAGAGACCAAAATAACTAGATATTTCTTGGGAGAGGCTAAAATTATTTTAGTGTAGGAAGAGTGAGCCATCAGTTTCCATGAGAATTCTTAGGTTAAATGCAGGCCCAAGAAAATATGAGGTCTTTCTCCAAGCCAAGTTTGAAGTCAGTAACAAGTTGAGATTGTAGCCTGGTATTTCAGTTTGTGTATGAGGACATAAGCAGAAACAGGATTCACATTCGATTCCAGGGAAATGGTGAAGAAATGAACAAAAGACCGCGAGAGGTCTACAAAACAGGAAAAAAAAGATCTTTCCTATCATTGAGGCTTGTTGCCCTCTGTCCTAGCTTGAAGTACCTCACCTCTATTTTGCTTAAAGGGTTATAAGGACTGATTAACAGTAGCACAAGCAGCATTGTATCTGGCCATCTTGATGAACACATAACCTTTTAGCTAGACTCTTTGACAGAGCTGTTTAAAGATAGTATCATTTATTAATTAGCTAACATTATGCAGTACCTACTATTTATTAGGCAGGTAATATTATTTTTATTCTAGTTTTACAGATGATGCCTAAAGCCAGTATTCAGATCGTAACACTCTGGTTCCATAATTCTTGCTTTTAACCAAAAGCTGAGCTGAGATTGGCCTCCTAATGTAGTCCAGTGTGCTTTTAACTAGATTATGCTTAATTAGTGTTTTTATCGCTTGAAAATAGGTGTGTGTGTTACAGGGACAGGAAAAGACATTTTGTTGACTCCGTTCTGTATTTTACAAAGCAAAGCATCACTTTCTTTGTGGATCATTAAGTAGAAGACTGGTTAAATTGCTTTTGAAGAAGAAATGTATTCTGTTATTGTGAACTGAAGTCTAGATTAGACGTGAAGGAGCCACAAGAAATGCTTTACCTAAAAACATCTATACAAGTAAAACCTTATAGTTCATGGACAGTGTGTTCAAAACTATGGGGGGCGGGGAAGTGATTCTCATTGATTTGCTGTGCTGAATATCATAATTTGGGGCAATCTGGTGTAATTTTAGACTCATATCTATTTCTTTCAAGTCTCAGTATTCTTTTCTGTAATTTCTGGAAAGTTAAGAAACCTTACACTCTTTGTCATACCATCTATTTTATTTTTCCTCTCTCTCCCTCGTTGTTTTTTACATCAAATGAATCTGCTGAGAATAATAGATTTAAGGCATTTTAAATATTAAGTGTTTTATTTACTTGTGTATCAGTGGTGCCTAATATGAGATGGGTACCCAGTGACTATTTGTTAAGTTCAGTTGAATACAAAATCAGGTAAGTAGGTAAAACTTTTTGAAGAAGATATAGAAAGGTATCAAAGTTTCTTTGGGAGGAAACATCTTGAAAACTTTCATTACTGAAGTTTACCTCTAAATTTTGTCCAAAAGTAGTACGTAGGCACATAGGGTGCAATAAATGCCTCACAGGATGATGGGTGCTATAATCAGATAAAAGGTAAAGTAGTGATATAAAGGATGATGTTGATTAGAACTTCCCGAAAGGCTGCAAAGATTTCCCAGGGGGTGATTCTGGAATATAGTTTTGAATGGAAGGCTGAGCTCACCAAATTGTCAATGGGGAAAAGGTATTTTACAAAAGGTAACAATATTCTTAAAACTATGAGGCATAAAATGGCACAGCACTGTAATGAACTGAAAATAGTTTACTATAGTTAAAATATGGGACATAAAGAAGTAGGCAGAAAGAAAGATAAGTTTGATGAAATAGTCAGGGTCAGATAGTTGTGGGTCTTCTATCTTATGCAGAGATTAGAAATTTTCTTTTAGAGAAGGAGGAGGCATTTGAAATATATTTAACAGAGGATTTGAATTGGAACTGTGGAAGATAGACTGATGAGAGGTGAAATGGAGGGAAGGACAGTCTACGAGCCAGTTGAAGTAGTGTGGGTGAGTGATTCTGAATGCTGAATCAAGGTTTTAGTAGTGATAATGTAGAGTAAGGGACAGACAAAATGTTTCTGTGATTTGAAAATGTATTTCCTGTTGTCATTTGTAATACTGCTGTCTTATTATTTCCTTTACTTGCTCAGAATTATCCTTCAGGTCATTGAATCATAAGTAAAATGAATAATTGTGTTTCAGGCACTGTGCTAGGCACTGAAGAGAGAATATTTAGAGTGCAGGGATCTTTTTTGAGGAGTTCATAATGTAGTGAGTTTTTCTTTTGTCTATCCCACTTATGGAGATGTCAGACTAGGAAATTTTGACCAAACTGGCCTTGAAGAACACGTGAAAAAACTGAACAAAACATATTTGAAGGCGCTGGAGTACCTTCAAATAAATAAAGTTTTATAGGGCTTAGATATGTAAGAAGAAAACCCAGGGAGATGAGCTCAGCATTTGGGGACTGCTTTGTTCGTAGAAACACTTTTCTATTTTGTTAGAGGGATGCTGATTCTCTGAAAGAGTCAGGTTTGAGAATCTGTGAAGCTGAACAGGATGTTTTCCAAATTCAAGAGCAAAGGGCCACCCCCTGGCAATCAATCTTCCTGGGCTTTTAGGCTGAGACCCCGATTGTTAAAACTTTATGTTTATAAGTAGATTTATCAAATAATATGACAAAAACCTTTTCAAAACTGACCTATAAGAAATAGAATATCTGAATCTATAACTATTAAAGAATTGAATATATAATTAAAAACCTTTCCAAAAAGAACATTGTAAACCAAGACGGCTCCACTGGCGAATTCTACCAACATTGAAAGAAGAAACAATATCAGTTTGACATAAATTCTTATGTGAAATAGGAAAAAAGGGACAGTTCTCAACGCATTTTAGGGAGCCAGGATAACGTTGATACCCAAATCTGTCAAGGATATTAGAAATGGAAATTAAAGTCTGTTTCACTCAGATTCAAAAATTTTAAGTGGATATTAGCAAACCAAATTCAGCAAGATATGTAAAAGGATAATATATCAGAACCAAGTGGAGTTCTTTCCTGATGTCTTTTAATATCTAATCATCAGTTAGTTTATTTCATCTATTAACAAAGGAAAGAAGGAAAACAACCTCATGGTGGTCTCAATAGAAGTATAAAAAGCATTTGATAAAATTACATATCTATTCATGTTAAAAAAAAAAAAACCCTTAGCAAACTAGGTATAGAAGGGAACTTCCTGTTAAAAGGCATTTGCAAAAAACTTATTGATAATATCATAGTTAATTGAAGCAGACTGAATGTTTTCCTCCTCAGATTGAGAACAGTGCAAGGCATGTGAAGACATCCAAATGGGCAGTGAACATAGAAAAGATTTTTTACTTATTAGTCATCAGGTAAATTCAAATTAAAACCACAGTGATATATCCCTAGGCATTCACTGGAATGACTAAAATGAAAAAGACTAATAATACAAGTGTTAGAGAGAAATTGTGCATGGAAAGTCCCATACTCTGGTGGTAGGTGCATACATTGGTACAACCACTTTAGAAAGTTATTTGGCAGTATCTGCTCAGGTTATACATATGTAATTTATAAGCCTGTGTTTTCACTCTCAAAATGTATATAAATGCACACCAGAAGTTTTGTACAGAAATGTTCATAATGGCATCATTTTTAGTGACCAAAAATTGGGGAAAACTGTAATATGTATCAGTAGAACAAGGATGAATAAATTGTATGTAAATACGGCATTGATTCTCAAAGTTTTCTTCTTCCCGTACCCCAACCGATAGCATCAGCATCACTGAGGAGCTTGTTAGAAATACAGATATTAGACCCCACCCTATACCTACTTATTCAGAAATTCTGGGCATGGGGCCAGAAGTCTGTGTTTTAACAAGCCCTCCATGTGATTCTGTTGAACATTAAAGTTTGATAACTAATACTCTAGAAGATTTTGGCATATTTTTTCTGTAAAGGACCAGCTAAATAAGTCTTGGGTTTTTTGGGCCAGGTGGTCTCCACTTTGCTGTTATATTGAGAAGACAGCCATAGATAATGCATAAATGAGCAAATGTGGTGGTCCACATCCTCTGCCCTACAGCAGTTATGATCCCTACAACATGGATGTGTTTCTGAAATGTAACGTCGAGTAAAAAAAGGCCAGGCAAAAACAATATGTATTGTGTGATTCTATTTATATAATATTTTTTAACAGGTGAATCTTGTCAATGGTATCAAAAGTTAGGATAATAGTTAACTTTGGGCATGAGAGTCTGAACTGTCGCTGAGAAGTAGGGATGAAGAAGGATTTTGGAGTGCTTGTAATGTCTATAAAAATCCGTATGCTCGTAATATCTAGTACACTTGTTACCCATGCAGTGAAAAAGAGGAAACAGGTAAAAAAAAGAACTTTCTTAGCACCACTTCAAGTTGACATTTATATAGCAATTACTTACTTGTGAAATTCTTAATTGAAAGAAACAAGCATTTACCTTTCCCAATTAAAATAACTGTAGTTTATATTAGGGTTGATTTTCTTTTCAGGATGATGATAATACAGAAAAAATGATAAAATTACAAAATCACTGTTTCACAAAACTACCGCATTTGCAGAGAAGTGTGCAAGTGTTATCAGTACTTAAACCATCAGGTGAACAGGATATTTACTTGGTGCCTTAAATATCACTGCAGTGTAGAAACATCTTTAGATTCTCATGGGCATTTTTTTTCTGAAAAACAGTCTAAAAGTAAAAGCATCACAGGGATGCAGTACAGAGAAATAATAAGGAATAATGGCTTCTGAATAGTTGCTCAAGGCCTGAGCTTTGAGTTTTTGAATCCTGGAATTTGAAACCTTAAAAAAAAATTCTAAGAATTTTATTTTGCTAAAATTAAGTGTGTATGAATTCCATCTTATTAATATCAGTGATAACTAGAGGTGATGGTTTTCCACTTTCCCCAGACATTGTTTTATTAAATTTATTGTTGATGATACAACAAATACTTGGTAATTTTTGATGAATTAGAGTCATGTGAGAGAAATTAGGCTTCTTCATTTTATATTTTTCCTTAGCGCAGTTATCAGATAATGTGGCTAAAAAAAGTCCAGTCCTAAATTTTTATCTGAGTGGTATGACAAATAGGATTCTAACCAAAAAATTTGGTTCCATATACTTTTTAAAGAAAACAGACATACACAGATCAAAATTTTATACAACTGAAATTACACATTCTTCCATTGTGTAGATTAGTGATTTCAAAGAGAAAGATTGAGGCTATTCTTTTAAGCCTGGTAAAAGTTTTTCAATCTTTGATGAATAAATTGTTAATTTGTTATTTCCTAGGAGGAATATAGAACTGAAGGTATCAGCTGGCACAATATAGATTATATTGATAATACCTGTTGCATAAATCTTATTAGCAAAAAACCAACAGGACTGCTCCATCTTTTAGATGAAGAAAGCAAGTGAGTATGATTCTTTTCAATTTTGTTTATGGCTGTTTGGGCCTTTCATGTCTCTTAAATCCTAAGCTTTCTTCTTACATTATCAAATAAAGAGCCAAAGTTTCCCTTGTATGCATTTTTCCGTGTGTTTGTGTGTTTCTAGGAAAATTGGATGAACTTCACTATTGAGTTAATTTTTAAAAAGTTTTTCCACATTTTTTCAACAGTTACTTTGATGTTCAGTTTGTTGGCATTAATTAATTTTGTTGTGCGTTCCTGTCTTCTTGAATTGAGTTTTATATGTGAGATGTGTTTGCTCTTTTCATGTTTAGCAGAAAAGGATATCATAATAGATTAGTGATTCTGCTACAGATGTGCAGGTGGTAAATGGCAACATATGCCAGGTATTTACCATTCCTTGTTAACACTGTTTAGTATACCATACTTATCTATAAGCTTCAGAAATAATGCTTCATATAGCATCCTCCAGAGTGTTCTCAGTGCTTTAGGAAGTATTATTTATAGTTAAATTATCCTAAGAGATGGCAAATCTAGAATTGGAGAAACTGAAGTGATGGAGAGTATGCAGGTTTTCTATGACTCTTTAGTAAAATATTTAAAAATCGGATTAGATCACCTGACTCCTAGCTTAATATTATACCCATTAAATTAGGATATAAAATACTGGAGATTTACTATTTCAGATAGGATGGTCATACATCATGTTTGTATGGGACAATCTAGCATTTATCCCTATTCATTTTAAATGTTAAAGATGCCCACTTTTATTCTAAGATTATCTTGGTTTCTATGGTAAGTTATATGTCACCCTCTTAAATGCCATAAGCACATAGAATTACTATATAGAATTGTAGCATTATATATATGGCAGAGTGCAAAATATATTGGAGACTGCTAACAGTTATATCTACCCACTCTATCACTAGTCTATTTACATTGCTCTAATTGAATTAAAATGAAGATAACATTTTAATTTATAGCCAAAGTTGTATAAAAGTTTCTTGTTTTTACCTGTGTGCCCTGAAACACACATTATCTCAAATTGTAAAGTTAGTGGTTCTTAACTCTGCCGGCATGCCTTACCTCTAGTGTATTTTATTTTGGAAAACTTCATAGGTAGTTTTGATATTCAGTGTTGAGAACCATCGTGGTTGTTATTGAAATGATAAGTAATCCTTTTTGTTTGAGGTAACAAAAAGAACAAAAAAGTTTAAGCAGTTGGAGAAACAGGTCATGTAGGTAGTAAATGATGGACTTAAGATTCATGCCCTCCAGATATTTCTGACTTAATTGGCTCGTGCTTTCATATTGCTTCCCGATAATATTTTGGTTATAGTGTTGTGGGATTCATGAACAGACGGGACACTGAGGCTATAAGCAGGAAGCAGCGTTTATTGATGTGGGCACCGGCTCAGTGGATTCTTATCCAAAGACTGAGCCCTGATTGTAACATAGTGGGCAGTCTTGTACTTGTTCATTCCTACACAGCTAAAGATATTCCATATAAGGAAGGAGACCATAAGGAGAACAGTGATTGGCTGCCAAATTGTAAGGAAACCGGCTTAATCTGTTTAAGCGGGTTTTCTGACTGCCGAGTCAGCTGGAGAGTCCTGGGAAGTGCGGGGGGCGCGCATTTAGGAACTAACTCGTTTGAGCAGGAAATAGTCAGACAGGGTTAGCCTGCCACAGTAGTTAGAATTTCAGGATTGTATCCCATCTCTATTAACAATCTTTGGCAAATCTCTTAATATCCTTGGTCCTCAGTCTTCTGCCATGCGAAAAGGAAATGATGATAACAAATGATGATATTATCTGCTATATATCTTAAAGTGGTTGTGAACGTGTAGAGCAAAGAGATCTTGTCTGGCCTGTCATTTTTTAAGCAAGATTTCATTGAGTGCACACACCTTATTATACAAAGACTGTGTTTCCCTGGACAGTTGCTATGTCATATCTATATACATATTGCCCAATGAAGAGAATGTCACCTCTTTGCTATTACTCACAAAAGCTTGTGGGGTTAAGCTACATGGCCAGAAATTACAGGGAGATAGATTTTGATTCAGTATAGAGAAGAACTTTCAAATCATTATAGCTGATTAGCAGCTGCTTCATAAAATAATAAAATTTCTCATTATAGTAATTATTTTCATCATCTGTCAGGGTATTATTGTAGGTAGGAGACTGGACTGAATAACCTTGATAATCATTCCTTTTATTATGCTTCTATATTTAAGCCTCCATAAAAATTTTTAACAATCCTCACTTTACGAGTTCGTTCTGTTGTTATTACTTCCCTTATTAATGGACCACCTTTGTCTCTATGCTTTAACATCGATGCAGGACAGAGCAAATTTCCCCAAGGGATGGGGAGACCAAGCCCTATACCAAGAAGAAGAGAGTCCTTTGGCAGAGAGTGAAGAAAATTCAACACACATGCCAAAGTTAGAGTCAAAGGAAAGTTTATTAGAAAAGGGGGTAACACTGCAGAGACAGTGTGGTCTCCACTCAGAGACAGAGAGTGAGAGGGACCAAGAGAGGCTTGGAAAAATGTGGTGGGGGGAGGGGAGGTGCAAGTGTTCAGGGAATTCAGTTTATATATCATTCTTTAGTTCCTGTGAGTTATTGTTTAAAAGACTTTGTTAACTGTGAGTTATTGTTTAAAAGACTTTGTTAACCTATTTCCTTTGATATGGGCATACAGTGAGGAAGGGGAAGGGTATGTAACAAAGGTAAGAAGAATATAGAGAGTGAAAGTCCTGCTGGAAGTTCCCAGCCTTAATCCATAGGTTCCCCATGGTTTAGCCATAGAGAGTGATTCTTGGTGCCTGTTTCCCCTTCACAGGTGTGGAGAATGGATTGTTAGTTATCCAGTAGAACTCTTCCTTTGTTCTGAAGGTGTCCTTCTGGCCTGGCTGCAGGGCTGATCAGCATATTGCAGTCTCTGATTGTGGCTTGATTAACATTTTAATTCTCTTGCCTCTTCCCTGTATTAACATCCTAGAAGATGCAAAGCATGAAATATTTTCCCTCTGCCATGTACCTTTAAAGTGGGGTTGGAAATAAATTAGTCACATTTAAGAAGAGCTATTTGGGAAATGATTTAGACTGAATTTTTTTCTCTAAAAATATTTTGTCATATAGGGAATATGTAACATGAAATAAATCCTCAACTGTGTTCATTCAGTGTGTTTGTAGTACTTTAGCTGCATGGATTTGAAGTCAGAAGTTTTATTTAATCTTGTCTCTCTATCTATTGGCTGTTTGACCTTAGGCAAGTTATTTAAGCTAAGTTATAAAGGATGCAGTGTGGAATTTAGAAAGGAGGAATAGTATAAACAAAGTTAGGTATAATTAGGATGTTAGGAGTGTTCTCAGCCTTTCCTATAGTACTCAAAGTGTGATCTACTGACAAAGTGTGATCTACCGACAGCAGCACTGGCAGTACCTTGAAGCTTGTTAGAAATGCAGACTCTCAGACTTTTACCCCAGACTTCTTAAATCAGAATCTGCATCTTAACAAACTGAAGTTAAGATCAGAGCATTCGTTCAGAACAGCATTTTGTCTGTCTTGCCTGCTCTTAAGAATTGCATGAGGAACTTGTAAATAGTAGGATGTGTCATCACTTAGCTTCAATTCTGTAGAATCACAGGAGGTGGGGTCCAGCCTTTGGCATTTTGAAAACTCCAGAAGTACTTCCTGTATGCATAGAAATAGTAATCTAAGGATTCTGTTTTTGTGCATTGGTGATCCATAAATTCTCCTGAGTAGGCAAGGCACATGATGAAAGCATTATTATAGGAAAATTCATTTTGAGTCTTGATTTGGTAACTTGAAACAAGATTAGAATCACTAAAACTATTATTGAGGTTGTTGCTGTACTCTCTGAAATTGCAAGTGTAATCCATTCTAGAATGAATTTATATAGTTCTGAAATGCAAAGGAAGAACTAGATATAGATAGATGCTGGCGATATTTTGGGGAAGGGATAGTATTTGAATGCAAAAGCAGGCCTAGGAAAATAGCGTTGGCATCATAAAAAAGTAGATAATGTTAATTTCCTAGAGGATGCCAGGTATTGTTACATGTTTTTACCAGTGTTACTTAATTCTCCTAGTACTGTGATACCTCATTGTACTCATATCTTATGGATTAGGAGACCAATTCTTAAAGAAGATTACCTAGCCCAAGGTCACAGACAGAACTGGTAACCTTAACTATGGCTATGGCTATCTGACACTAAAGTCTTTTTTCCTTCCTGATTCCAGTACATCCTATATAATTAACCATTTTTGTTGTAATTTTGAAATCATTTTTCACATTAGATCTCATATTTAGCATCTTTACAAAGTCATATCACATTATATCTCATTTCAGCTCCTAAATGAAAATATTCTTTGAAAAATACTTGCTCTCTACTTTCTCTGTCAGTGTTATTTCCTCTGTTTGAAACTCCTACCCAACCTTTAACATCTAGCTCATAATTGCCTCCTGTATCCTGTGTGAACCTGTCCATTATTCCCAATGACTAGTGATTTTTTTTCTCTTCTGAACTTTTATGTTTCTATATTTTCTGATATGTAATTACTTTGTAATAAATATTGTTTGAGTGATTCCTGGATATGAAATACTGATCAATGAGTACAATCCTATTGATATGTATTTGAAATAATAATAGATGTAATATAAAAATATATAGTCACTGGTATGGGCGAGATAATTACTATTTGTTTTTTATGTGAAGAAACAGGAAAACAAAAAATGGATTTAAAAGACCTATCCACATTGAGAGATCATTCTCCTTTTGGAAATTCTTGTCCCCAAACAACATATTATTTGGTTTTAATCATCCTATGGGTTTTATAGTAGTGTAGCACAATGCAACCTAAGCTAAATACCTAAAGACCTGAGTTAATGTCTCAGTTTTACTTTCAAAGAGTGAGTTTGTGCAAATCATGACTTTCGATCCCTCATCTATAAAATAGGAACACCAGTTGTTGTATTCACTTTTTCGCTTGTTAGGAGAATCAGATAAGATAATATGTGAAAGTTCTGAAATTTGCTAAGTGTATTAGATGGCAATGTAATTATAATGTATTTTTTTTTAAAAGACTATTAACTACTACATCTTTCTTTAGTGTTTTTGTTTTTGTTTTAATTCAGCTTTCCACAGGCTACAAATCAAACATTGTTAGACAAATTTAAGCATCAGCATGAAGAGAATTCTTATATTGAATTTCCAGCTGTGATGGAGCCTGCTTTCATCATAAAGCATTATGCTGGGAAAGTAAAATACGGGGTAAAGGTCAGTAAATTTTTCATTGAATATGCCTTTAGGGTAGAGATATGTTCTTAACTATACCACCATCCCTGTCACACTACTCTTCTTGTAGTTTGTTAAGGCTCTTGATCAGTAACAGTTGGAGACATTTTATAAGGATACCACTAAAATTCAGATTCTACCTTATAATATATATATATATATATATATATATATATATATATATATATATTATTGTCTTAGGTGATGTTTCTGTTGATTTCCTCCTACATTCCAGTAGGTTTTTTAGATCTGAAAGGATCACATTTGTATGTCTTAAACCCACTAGTTCATCTAGATAGTTGAATTTTTCTCTTCTCTGCATCTGTGAGGCCTGACAGAAGCTTCATGTCTTGATGCACTATTAGGTGTTTGTAAGCTTGCAATGAATATATTAAAACACTTTTAACTACTGCAGAAGAGAATCTTCATAATTTAGTCCATTTCTTGTTTGTAATTGATGAGCTCTTACCTTTCCACCACTTGATGTTTAAGCTATGTAAGACAATTTCCCAGTGACAACATGGAGACTAGTAGAGCATTATGTTTTCTCCTGGGTCTTGTGGTGAGAATCGAAATTAAGATTACTCATTCATTCATTTATTCACTTATTCAGAAAGTTTTTATTAAACACAGCATGTGTCAGAACCTGTGCTTGGTGTTTGGAATGTCCCAGTGAAATAAATGATGAATATTTTAGGCCATGAGATAGGAAAGAACTTAATACTTAATAACACAGGCCAGTGTTAATTAGATTATAGTGAACAACGGACATAGTGGCATGAAATTAATTCAGAGAATGGACAGCAAGTTAATTCCTCAGAGCTTCTAGGGCAAGTTAAAGGAGCTTGATTTTGTTGAAATTATTATGGAGAGCCATGAAATGATTTTAAAGCTGAGGATGTAATTTGTGTTTTTAAAAGATTGCTTTGATTGCTTTGAGGAGAAGGAACAGTAGAGGATGGGAGTGGAAGCTGAGAGATCAAAATTAGGTAACTTTTTAAAATAGTTAAGGTGAAACGTTAGGTAAATTGAATCATGGGGTGGCAGTAGAGCTGGAAGAGATCTAGACGATTATGAAATATATTTTGGAGGGGTAATTATTAGACCTTAATGATGGTTTCTGGTAAGTGACTTCTGACTAGCTTATGGGTGAACTTGAGATACTGTTTTTTTCAGATAAAAAGAGAGGAAGGAACAGATTTTAGAACAAAAATTAAGAATAGCTGAGAGTAAAATAGTTGTTACCAGGGGCTAGGATGTGGGTGGATTGAAGAGATGCTGGGCAAAGGGTTCAAACTTGCTGTTAGAAGATAATAAATTCTAGAGATTTAATACACAGCTTTATTATTATAGTTAACATTGTGATTGTGACATAGTCTTCAGAGTTGTTAAGAGAATAGATCTTAAATGTTCTCATCACAAAAAAGAAGTGATAATTATATGACTCAGTGGAGATGTTAGTTAATACTACTACGGTAGTAGTCATATCGCAACACATAAATATATCTAATCAACATGTTGTATGCCAGTTATACCTTAATTAAGAAGATTTTTAATGTAGTTTGAAACAAAAAAGCTCGAGCTATAAAATCATACAATGAGATATGTAAAGTATATAAATCTAAAGTGTACGGAATTTTCTTATGCCCCTTCCCAGCTCATTCTCCCCCACCCAGGTAACTACTATCCTGTTTTTTTTGTCTTTAGTTTTACGTATTATTAAACTTCAGATAAGTAGAAGCATACAGTATATATACTTGTGTCTGTGATTATTCATCCGTATTATCACATAGGTTGAAAGTAAAAGGACATCCATCTTGTCATCTGTACCTCTTCATTTACTTGTGAATGAAATGTGGTTTATAATTTATTCTTTAACTGGGTAATTGATAGGGTTGAATTAATTATATATAGTGCCTAATTTAGTGCCTGATGTCTTGTCTGCCCTTGGTAGATATTAGTGGTAGCAGTGATTTATATTTGAAAATTCTTAGTCTAACTAACTTTTATAGTATATACTTTTGAACAAAGGCTATTTAGGGACAAGCCAAGGACCAAGACTTCTGGCTCATTTCCCTTTTTATCCTGTTCTCAGGTGAACAAAGAAGAATTAGGAAGGGAAAGCCCTAAAGGTAATAGGATGAGTACAAATGCCTTGTAGATGTGAGAGTAAATGACATATTAGTCATGCCCCTCATGGAATCTGAAGTAGAGATATTGTGTAAAGCTGCACCAACTTGGAGTAATTTACTCACCAAGTTTTATTCCTTCCATCTGGGTGTGGTTATACTCAGATGTCTAGATTATACATAACAGTTTGTTACCTTCCAGAGGATAAGCTTCTTGCCCTCCCTGTCTTTCTGTGGGATATTTTAACCTATTTTGTGTGTGTGTGTGTGTGTGTGTGTGTACATTGTAACCCTTCTAACACCCATGCTTTGGCAGGGTTTTTTACTGTGTATTTATGGTCCTTAGGTAATCTTAATCAGCTTTAAAAAAAATCTATATGCTGATGATATGCAAATGTATTTTCTGAAATATCTGTAGGACTCTAGACACATAAAGCTATCTTTCTAATTGATGTCTTTATACAGACTTAGTATAGTGTTTATGAGTGGATGTGTTTGAACCTCTGTTCTTCCACTTACTATGTAATAGGGGCCAAGTTAGTTAACCTCTCTGTGACTCAGTTTCCTATCTATAAAATAGGAATAATAATATCTACCTCAAGGGATTGTTAAAATGAAATGAGCTTAAATGAAACAGTACATGTAAAATGCTTAGAAGAGTACCAGCACACAGAGTAACCTCTTAATAAATTACTTTGTATTTATCATATCCTCACCATCTCAAGTTAACTTGTACAGAACTGATCTCTTGATCCCCATTTCCTATTTCTAAACCTCTTTTTTGTAGTCTTCTCCATATCGGTATAAGTCACTGTCAGCTGTTATCTGGAATATTGCAATAGCTGGTCTCCCTTTTTCTGTGTTTTTGTACAATTCATTCCTTTCACAGCAGCCATTGGTGTTTAGAAAAAACCAGTTATCTCATGTCATTCCCTTCCAGTGACTTTCTTTTACACTTGAATAAAATCCAAACTCGTAACTCAGGCTTATATAGTCTGCATAGCCTATTTGTCTAATCTTTTACCATAATCACCCTTGCCCAGAATGCTCCAGCCCTTGGTCTTACTGCTTTTCTCCTAAATTGTCCAATAGGTAGTAGGCATTCCTTTTGCTTAGAATGCTGTTCCTGACCTTATGTTTAGCTCCTTTTTTTATTCAGCTCTTTTGTCATTTTATGTGATACCCCTTCAGAGAGACTCTTCCTGACCAGTGTTTCACAAGTTGCAAAAAAATTGTGGACTATTCTAAGTTTAAAGTAGTACAGAATCTAATAGTTTTAGTGTTGGATGGAACTTTATAGAAGATATCTGATCCAGTTAGCTACGTAGTACAGAAATGACTTCTATAGTTCTTATTTAGCCACCACCATTCAAAGATGTTACCTATTGTCTTCTTGGTTTAATAATTTTTTCAAAAATAACACTGGTACTTTTTTCATGTAGGATTTCCGGGAAAAAAATACAGATCATATGCGGCCTGACATTGTAGCTCTTCTGAGAAGTAGCAAAAATGCATTTATCTCTGGGATGATTGGAATTGATCCTGTAGCTGTTTTTCGATGGGCAGTTCTCCGAGCTTTTTTCAGAGCCGTGGTTGCATTCAGAGAAGCTGGGAAAAGACACATTCAGAGAAAAACTGGTAAGCTATTAGTATTAGTATTCTGCAATGCTTCATCTTTTAATTTTTTACCTCTCTGATGAGTAGAAATGTAATTTTATTCTGTTCTGTTTTCTTACCATACCCTAACATGTTTCAGATGTGATTCGTTATAGTGAACTTTATCTGATCAAATTAAATAGATATATGGTACGTGTGTATATGTGTGTTTTTATTCATAATTACTGATGGGAATAATTAGTGTAAAGTGCCTGGTATTTAGTAGGCACTCAGTAAGACATTGGCATGATTTTTAAGCAAAAAGTGAAATATAATTATAATTTAATTATATAGAACTTAATATTGGTACCTTTCTTTGTTTTCTTCATGCCATAGTTTTTACTAGACATGAAACAATTTAATGTGGAAGTATAAATTGGGAGACAGAAAAATTAGGATGGAGATAGTATAGAATAGTGGAGATAACCTGGCTTCAGTAATTAATCAAGTTTCATCTTTTCTCTTGACTGATTTTGCTATCATTAGCAGTTTTTCTTGGAGTGTTAATACTGCCTTCAAAATTTATAAAGTGTTCATTTTTTTTTCTCTTACCCTGAACTCAGTTTATTGAATTTTACTTTGAAATTTAAATATGGTTATAGCAGTTTACTTTTTCTGTGTACCTCCCTGTTAAATCATAAAATACTCCATTTCACATTCTGTGGGAGGGCATCTTCATAAGCACTTGTTACCTACTGAAATCATACTGTTGTTTGCTGTAGCTCTAGCCTTAGACTAGAGCTGCATAGTGAGGATTTTCTAATATATATGTAGTTGTGTAAAATAAATTTCTGCCCAGGGAAGCTTCAGTAGCAGTGTACTGGGACACACCTATGCTTTCAGGGCTCCCAGACTTACTTATATGGCTTTTTGGCATGTGTACTAGCAGTAAAACTTTAAATTCAGGTTTGATATATTGCAAATGAATACATTTATTTGGTAGGTTCTCCTACCAAAAACTAATTTAATTTTTGTTTTTCAGATTTTAATGTGTGCAAACTGTCTTTTATGTATAGGGAGAGTTGTATTTTTTTTTTTTTAGAGCAATACTTTAAACCTGCTTTGCTTTTTACAAAGTTATTTCTAAGAAGTATCTTTGCAAAAAGCTTTAAGGAAAAGTTTTTTTTTTTTTTAATTAAGCTATGTTCTTCTTATGAATGATGAAAATTTAGAAATTGGTAAGTATTCTGCTAAGATGTAACTAAGAGAAGAAACTTTTCTTCTATTTACTATTAAATATGTCTTTTTCCATAAAGATTATTCATATTGTATGCTCCTTTGGCATTTAAAATATTATTTATGGAAACTGGATATATGTTTATAATAATTTATACAAGATATGCAGTGTAATTAAGTGTGATCAATATACTGAGCCTGTATTATCTCTACTTTGATAATTTCTGGATTCTTCTTGTTTTCTAATTTATTTTTACTTTCTCGCCCTCATAGAGCTTTCAAAAAGAATTTCAAAAAATTCTTTTTGAAAACTTTTATTATCACAAAGTGAAGATACCCTGTAACTGCCACCTAGGTTAAGAAAAAGAATATTACCAACACCCTAGAAGTCTCCCTTGGATGAACTTTGAAATTTTACTCTTTATCAAAGAGAAGAAAAAAACTGTAGTTTATTTGCAGTTTTAGGCAATGAGTGAGCAGATATTTTATAGGGAATAATTGTTTGTATTATAGTATATTAGTGTCAGTACCTGCATTAAGCAAGCATTTTTGCTCCCTCCACACTACGCACCACATACTATTTTCTGATGGGTTTGGGATAAAAAGATACCATAAAGTTAGAAATTGTTGCATTGCAAAATGAAAACTACTAGAATAACTGAAAATGGATTAAGTAGTAGATTTATAACATTTATAATGACTATAAATAATATACAAACATAGTGAAACGAGAATTGGAGTTTAAGCAGAAGCAGAATACATGGAAGGCAGAAGGTAACCAAGTTTAGATCTTGAATGAATATAAAGGGTCAAACATAATACTTCTAATGAAGAAAGAAGATGTAGACTGCAGAAGTGCAATATTACTTCTTTTGTGAGTATCAGTGGACCCTTAGCTAATTGTCAACAAATATCCTTATGGCGCTCAAAAAAATTCTGGATTTTCTTACAGAATTCCCTGACATTTTTTTTCTTCATTAAACCAACTGAGCACAAATGAGAAGATCAAATTAAAAACTTCTGTTATTTTTTGTGGACTTCCAAATTAAAGGACACAGTACTATTTTAAGTCCCTTAAATCAAAATTAATTCAGTTTATTCTTTTAAAGAGTAAATTTGTTAAAATTGTGGAGTGTATATTTTGGTGATCAGGAAACCATAACATGTTCTTTGTGGCATCATATAAGTAAGCAGTCTGAGTGAAGCCACATGTTGGCCCTGCTGGGAGATGGAATGAGAAATGGTAATGATTTATCTCGTCAGCAGTGAGATATTGAGGAACAGATATTCCAGTGCTATCATCTACCTTGCTTCTGATTTACTACTCCTGAATAAGAAAGAGCCTAGATGAGAGCACATATAGGGGAGATGATCACTTGACCCTGAATTATACAGTATGTAGATGTGAGTGCAGTAATGCTCTATTTACTTCTTTTGGAGTTACCATCTATGTATACAAAGAGGAATTTTAATCATTCCAAAAAGACTAGATAGAGATGGGGCGTTCAATTGTGGCATTGGGATAAGAAGCAAGAACAAGAGAGTTCAAAGGGCCATTCAGTTTTTTCATTTATCAGTAGAGAAGCTAAACCATTCATATAGTGTCTGCAGATAGAGAGCTTTAATGATTCCCACTTAACCTGTTCCTCTTCCCCACCCCAGTCAGTGGACTCCGTGACTCTAATGTGCTCCCATTTGTTTCTGCAAGTGGGAAAAGGGTTTCAATGACCACGTATTTTCAGAATTGGCCTGGTACTGAAACTGATTTGGATTATCACCAGGAGTCTTATATGTCTACGTAGTGCTCTGTCCACAATTCAGCCCAATATTTAATACAGTTAAGTGGATGTTAACAAACACAACCCTGGTCATTATTTATAAATCACTTCTGTATCAGATACTATAGTGTGGTGGTTAAAGGGTAAGGATTTTATTTTGAATGTCAGTGAAATGATAGAGTAAGGACCTCTGAAAATTCTTTCCATAAAAGTGACAAAAACACTTGCAAAAAGTGTCGGCATAACTTGGTCAGAACTCAGGAAATTCATCAAAGGCTTGCAGTAATTTGGGAAGTGTTTGTACAATGAAAAAAGGCTGAATATTGGTAAAGACAGTGTACTTTGTAGTGTATTGATTTGCAATATTCGCATCCCTCCCTCCCTAGCTACACTGAAATCCACAGGTTGAAGCACAGTCACTAGGGGAAGTAGAAGAGTATTGGAGCTCCTTCAAAGCCCCATCCTCAGAGAATTTTCATTTTTTAGTCTATCAAGTGGTTCCCTGGAAGACCCCTCTTGCAAATGCTTGCCTTAGTGCTTGCCCAGTGCTTAGCCTTTAACCTAGGGTTGATGTCCAAAAACAATCAAAAGGAATTGTTGAATATTAAAACTGCCTGATGCGGTAGATAATAGTTGGGGCAAAAGCTGACCAAAGTGCATAAAAGGAAAAGCTAGAGAATGAAGTATCCATAATGGCTTTGAAAAGTTCCCAAATATTTATGGGAATCTGGATAACCATTAATATGCATAAGGCTGTGTACATGCCCAGGGCTATGGACATACTCAGGAAAGACCTAAGAAGATAATGATCACTCATCTCTGGATAACCTTCAGCTACTTGGTAAGCAAGAGGTGAAAGACAATGCAGACAACTCAGCCTGCTTAGCTGAGTGTTGAAGGTGTGTCCCAACACATACACAGTGACACTTGACAAAGAATGGGAGATTTATTGGTTTCAGGAATATTCAGATATCCATCCACAATCATTAGCTGACCACTAAGCTAACTGAGCAGAGATTTCTGTGGTCACATGTGACAAAGAATACAAACTTTACAAAATCAGTTCAGGAAGTCCTAAACAAATAGCAACAACTACAAGAAACAGCAACAACAATATATCTGGGGAGAAAAGAGAATCTGATTTCCAGAGTTGTCATGTTATATTATTTACAATGTGTGGTTTTCTGCACAAAATAATGAGACATGTAAAGAAACAGGAAAATATTACTCATACACAGGAAAAAGGAATCAATAGAAACTGTCTCTGAGGAAAGTCAGACATTGAACTTAGTACAGTCATTAAGCTATTTTAAATAAGTTCAGAGACCTAAGGCAACCACAGCTAAAGAACTAAAGGAAACTATGAGAACAATGTCTCACCAAATAGAGAGTGTTAATTTATATATAAATTTTGAAGTGGGAAAAAAATACAATGACTGACATGAAAAATTCACTAGAATTCAGCTCCATAATTGAATAGGCAGAAGTCAGAATTGGTGAACTTGAAGACAGATCAGTTGAGATTATCAGATCTAAGAAACAGAAACAAAAAGAATGCAGAAAAATGAACAGAGCTTCTAGACCTGTGGGAAATCAATAAAGCATACTGACTTTAGGGAGTCCAGAAGGAAAGGAGAAAAATGGGTAGCAAGGATATTTATTTTAAGAAATAATGCCCCCCCCCAAAAAAAAAGAAAAGAAAAAAGGAAATAATGGCCCAAACTTGTCATATTTGATGAGAATATTAATATACAAATCCAAGAAGCTCAAAAAGCTCTACAAACTACCAGAAGGGTGAATTCAAAGAGATTCAGATTTAGATATAAATATAATTAAACTGTTCAAAGATAGAGAGTATTAAAAGCTCCCCACAAAGCAAAGCCAGGGGACAGTGACTTCACTGATGAATTTTATCAAATTCTTAAAGAAGAATTCACACCAGTTTTTTTATAAACTCATCCAAAAAAAAATGGAATATGAGGGAATACTTTTATTCTGATTGTGTGTAGCCAGTAGTACCCGGATACCAAACAAGAAGTCACAAAAATGAAAACCACAAACCCAAATTCCTCAACAAAATCCTTGCATACTGAATCCAGCAATATGTAAAAAGTGTTATACGTTATACACCACGACATGGTGGAATTTACCCATGAATGCAAGGTTGTTTTAACTTACAAAAGTCAAATCAATGTAGTACACCACATTAACAGAATAAAAGACAGAAATCACACCATTACCTCAGTAGATACAGAGAAAGCACTTAACAAAAGCCAACACATTTTTGTACTTTTCATTATTAAAAACATTGAACAAAGAAGGAATAGAAGGGGACTTCTTCAGCCAGATAAGGGGATCTATGTTAAACCCAAAGCTTTACATCATACTCGATAGTGAATGAGTAAATGCTTTTCTCCTAAGATCAGAAACAAGACAAAGACGTTTGCTCTCACTGCTTCTATTCAACATTGTCTTGGAGGTTCTGATTAGCTAGGCATGAAAAAGAAATAAAAGAATTCAGATAGGAAAAGGAAGAAACCATTTTGTTTGCAGATGACATATTGTGTATAGAATACCCTTAGGAATCCACCAAAAAACTGTTAGAGCTAATAAATGAGGCCATCAGGGTTGCAGGATACGGAATCAATGTGGAAAATCAGTTGTACTTAGCATGCTAGCAATGCACAACCTGAAAATGAAATTAAGTTGGTGCTCCAATTAGAAGAGCACAAATAAGTATAAAATCTTTAAAAATAAATTTAATTAAAGAATTGTAATTCATATTTTAAATTGAAAAACTTAAAAGAATACCCAAATAAATGGAAAGATTCTATTTTTGTGCATTGGAAGGCTTAAAATAGGTAAGATGGCAATACTTCATTGTCATAACATCAGCTACCTGTATGCAGAAATTGACAAGTTAATCCTAAAATTGATATGTATAGAATCCAGAAATGTAGGAAGAACAAAATTGGAAGACTCACATTTCCTAATTTGGATTAATCAGTAATTCTTCAACATGACACCTAAAGCATAAACAACCAAAGTAAAAATGGATAAATTAACTTCATCAAAATTAAAGACTTTTGTGCCTCAAAGGACACTATTAAGAAAATGAGATGACAACCCACAAATGATAGAAAGGATTTGTAAATCATGTATCTGGTAACTGGTATCTAGAATATACACAGAATTCTTACAATTCAGTAATAAACTAATAACCCAATTAAAAGGGATCTGAAAAGACATTTTTCCATAGAAGATCTGCAAATAGTCAATAAACATGAAAAAATGCTTGACGTCATTTATTAGAGAAATGCAAATTTAAACCATGGTGAGATACCACTTCACATCTAATAGGATGGCTACAACAAAAAAGACAATAACAAATGTTGGTAAGGATGTGGTGAATTTGGAAACTTTATATATTACTTTATATATTACTGGTGGAAATGTAAAATGATGCAGCCACTTTGTAAAACAGCCTCATAGTTAGAATTTATCTAGCACTTCCACTCTATCAAAAAAATATAAAACACGTTCAAACAAAAACTTACACATGATGTTCTTAGCAACATGTTCATAATAGCCAAAGGGTGGCAACAACTCAAATTCCTATTAAGTGGTGAATGAATAAACAAAATGTGTTATATACTTACAATGAAATGTTATTCTGCCTTATAAAGGAATGAAATATTAGTACTTGTTATAACATGGATGAACCTTGAAAGCATTTTGCTAAGTGAAAGAAGTCAGCCACAAAAAGCCACATATTTTATGATTCCATTTATATGAATGGCAAGACGTGATATATCCCTACTGAGTAACATTATTCAGCAATAAAAAGGAACAAACCACTGATACTTGTAATGAATGAGTCACAAAAAATAAATTGAGCAAAAAAGCCAGACATGAAAGAAAACATACTGTATGATTTCATTTAGTTTAAGATTAGGCAAAGTAATATGCTGTAGAGTGATAACAGTATCATAACTTGATTGCCTCTGGGTGAGGTGAGAGTGATATTGACTTGAAGAGGGTAAAATAACTTGCTGAAATGATAGGTTCTATATCTTGATGGAAGATTATGTGGTTGTAAACATTTGTTTAAACCATCAAATTGTATACTTGAGATTGTTGGATTTTACCTTGGTGAAATATACCTTTAAAAAATGGCCCAAGGCCTGGTAGCTGGCATTATAGAAATTGCTATAGGATTAGAGACATGGCTTCAGGTCTGAAAGATATAGTGAAGCTGGAATTAAGCCTCTGTTATGTGGTCAGTAACTTCAAAGAGTTTGTCACTGAAAAGATAATTGCAAAATTCTTTCCTTTGGCCTTGCCAAGAACCTTAGCAATATATGTTAGGCCTTAGGTAATGTTTTCTAAAAAGTCACTAAAAAAGTTACCTCTAAAATAAAATCAGTGTCCCACATCTTCACTATGCATGGGTATGGGGTATGAATTTATGTTGTATGTTTTGTGCATCATCTCAAGATAAGAAATTATTAAAACTAAACCACAAGCTAACATAAGCAAGCATTATATAAACCTCTTTTAAAAATATTCCTTAGAAAATAACCCCTACTGAAAATGTACTTAAAAACCATCTTAGGAAATCAAACCACTTAACAGGGAGTTGGTACACACAGTAAACAAAAGGAATATTATTTTAAGGTTTGGAAATACTGTTTTATATAGTTCGTAAAATAATGTTTAAAATAGAAGGCATAGAAAGCAGAATGAAAGAACAAATGGAATTAAAAAAAAAAACAAAACTAAGGCATAATGGTGAGACACAAAACAGCAACAGATCAAAATTACCCATATCCAAATGGCATTGCCACAATGTATTACATAAAATAGAAAATAGAGTACAGTGGTTGTGGTAAAGTTGAGTGATTTCTTAAAACTAGATAATAATTTAGTGCATTCAATATCCTGAACTTTTTAAACACTTAGAAAACACTTTAATAACATAATCATACTTCTGACTAGCAAGTTATCAAGCTAGCTATTGAGGGGCCTGAAAGTCTGATGATAACTCTTTAAAATTACAATGTAGATGGAGTATGAGTAGAACTCACCAGGTATTTTTTTCCCTCAAATAGTTCTCTTCAACTGATATCTCTCCTCCTTCCCCCAGCTAAGTAAGTATAGGCTAGTTTGAGTATAAGTATTCATTCTCTAAGCAGCCTATCAAGGTGGGGAATTATTGGTAATAATGAGAATAGCATATTTTTTACTGAGGTATCTTTTGACTAAGAAATGACAAGTAACTTGTAAATAGTTGTTTCTTTTTGGAACATTTAACATTTGCAATTATGGGCTCTCCATATTGGATAAATGAGATAATTTTATTAGCTTACATTTTTATTATTGGATAATGAAAATAATTTCAAATTCATTTTCTTTAAAAAAGGATGGTATTTATGTTTATATTATTATCTAATTTTATGGTATCATAAGATTTCATCTCCTTAGCTAAAGTGTAGATGCTTTTTCTCTGGATGTAGAAATCCAGGTTAAGGAGTTATAGATAGACAAAACCATGCTTTGTAATCCTCTTTGAATTGCTCTGCCTCTGTTTAACTTTTTAAAAGATTCTGCCTTGAGAACTATTCATAGATAGTACCTCATTCCTAATTATACAGTAAATTTGCACCAATGGAACTTTAGTTCATTGTTTATGTGTTGCTTAATTTGCCTCTGTTGTTGACTATTCACTTTTGTTTTTTAAAGGAAATGTGCATAAGTTTGAACTTAATGTTCTAACTAACTCTAGAGATAGTTCTATGAGTAAAAGGTACTTAAGTCCTCCTAAACTTAGAAAACCTGTATTTCTCTTTTAAATCAATTTATTGCTAATATTTATGGTACTGAAACTTCTTCTCTTTCCCTTTATTGCTCGAGTGATTCACTGTTTCGGTAGTCCTAATCTGGGGCTTTGGTCCTTACCCAAAAGTGCTCTTTTCCTTTTTCCACCAGTAGTTGATTCTGTTTCACTTTACTAAGCAGTGGTGGTGAGGTGCACATTTTACAGCTTTGTTTTTAGATTTACAAATATAGAAGTGCTGCTGGGTTTTCCTGCTCTTTGGTGCTTTCTTCCTACTCTTCCAACATTGACACACACTTGCTGGAATCCCTACAAGTGTTGTTAATTGCAAAATTTGTGAAAGAATTGTTTAACTTTTGGTAAATTGTTTTGAGTAAACTTCTCTTTGGGATTCATCAACGTTCCTTGCATTGTTGCCAACTATATGCTAATTATATTTCATACTTGATAAAAATGAGTCCGCTAAAAAAAACCCAAAAAAACTAAACCATATAAATAGTTTTTGAAATGTGCTTAGTATTTTAAATTAGACTTTTTGTTGTTGTTCACAAATTAGACATTTTAGTATGGTGTTAACATACAACACCTTGAGTACTAAAGACGACATTTTGAATACGTAAAAAGGACCTTTATTTTTTTTCTGTTGTGTAATTTCCTCAAATTAATTGGAAAAATCATTCACATTTAACTTCTGTTGCTTGGTATATTTTTATATACTCTTAAGATAGTTGGCAGCATTGTCCTTGATTCTCTATTGGTTTGGGCTTATATAATGTCTTTTTCTTTTCTCCATTTTTTTTTGTTTTTCTTTTGCTTCTTAAGGACATGATGATACAGCGCCATGTGCAATTTTGAAAAGTCTGGATAGTTTTAGCTTTCTCCAACACCCAGTCCACCAGAGGAGCTTAGAGATTCTGCAGAGGTGCAAGGAAGAGAAGTACAGTAAGGCTGCAAATCCTGATAAATTCTCTGTCATCATATATCCATTTGGAAATGGACACCAGGAGCATTACACCAGGGTGGGACATAAATTGTATAGGCAATGTGACCTCCATAAGCCTTTGACCAGTTGGTCTCAGGATATTTTCATTGAAACTTCAGTTTTTTTCTCTCGAAAAAGTTGATATTCTTCTTCTTTTAAGCCACATGACTATTTGCCTGTGATCCTTGAGTTAATTGTACTTGGTTATGGACTCTGACTTGTTTTTCATTTTTGGCTTTAAAGTAGCCGAGAATGGGCATAAATGAATAACAATTTTTTTCTCGCCGACTTTTTTTTAAAAGCGTTCTTGAAATCTAATTGAGATAAAGTAAACTGCATGCAAAAGCATAGAGTTTGGTAAGTTTTCACATATATGGACCTGTGAAATCATTACCATAATCAAGATGATTAATATATCCCACACTGCCAGAAGTTTCCTCTGCTCTTTTCTAATTACGGCTAATTTTTATGCTTGCTTATGCTTGAATTTCAAAATCAGCAGTGGAGCTTTTATGTATCATTGGTAAATCCATTTAGTTTGATTGCAGTCCTTCTAGCAGACTTTCCTATGTCTGGTTTAGAGCAAAGATACTACCTTAATGTTTTGGCTTAAGGAAGAATTACAGAATCATAGTGGGTGTTCTTTTTAAAATAAAATAGGTGTGAAAAAATGCCCCAGGTCTCCATTTCCTCCTTATCTATTGGTTATAATTATTCTGCATGAACATGAGTTCTTTTGCTTGTTGTGGGTTTACAGTTATTTGGCTACGCTATAGAGAGAATAAAGGAATACTCAGAATACTTGAAGCCTAACTCAGAAATTTGCATATAATGGACCTAAATTACTTACATATTCTGTTCTCAGCGTTTTACAAATCACCACAGATATACTTTGCTAATTTCACAGTTCTTTGATTGAAATTCCATGAAATTTTAGTATCCAGTTATCAGTGAATATAAGTAGAATTCCTAAAAGCAAATGTTGTGGGGTTTTTTTTTTCCATTCTTACTTTTGCTGTCTTGATATAAATAAGAAAATGTGTGATGTATATTGAAAAATATTTAAAATATTTTCTCAGAACAAAGGTAAGTATTCCATTTAAAAAAGACATCTTTAATTGTTACTCTTAATTATTGCTATTATTTCTAAAAGGTATACAAGTCTTTATTCCAGTTATCCATCTTACTTTTCTAAATCTTTTAATCCATGGGATATTGTTTAAGATAGTCTACAAATCTTTTATGAGAGATTAAATTCTTTTTAACTTTTAAAAAGTTGGAAGTGGTTTATTTGTTTTGTTGATTTTTGTGACTCTCATCCTGACAACCCTGGGCTTGAATGTATTTCAGCTTGGTATATGTGGGTCCAGAATAGGAAGGCACCAATTTTAGCACAGGCTGCATGAGGAAATTGTACATTTGTCTGTGTTCACATGCAAGTTTATTTCTACATTTGTGAAAGTTGGAGCTTTTCCATTATTTTAGGTAGGTTATTCCATTTTCCATTGTAGTACTACCAATAATTAAAATTTTATAATATATAAAATTATAAATTCAAGTTCAGGAGATTTTTTTTTTTTTTTTTAAATGAGGGGACTGCCAGTTTTAGGTAATGGTAAATTAGTGAGGTTACAATGCTAAAACCTGGAAAAATTGATGAGGTTACAATGCTAAAACCTGGAAAAGTTTAAAAACAAACAATTTGAAAGCATTGGAAAAAGACTCAAAGGACTAAAAGACCAAAAAAGGCCAAAAAGAAGCAGAAATCAGAGGAGAGTCATTCATTAAAGTAGTGGGTAAGAATTGTGAATGTGTAGCTTTTTGCACAAAGTACTTTCCAACTCCTGTAACTCCAGAGACGGAAAACCATAACCATACTAGCTTGAGGTGTCAGAGGACAAAGCTGAGGACTGGCAAGCAGCTTGGAATTAGGAGGAAAATCATATGAGAGAGCTACCAAAGGGCTGAAACCCAAAGTTAGAGTATGAATTCTGTCAACCATACCTGGCTGACTGCTTTGAGCGTGCAGGAAAGACTATAGGAGCCCTGTCAAAAGAGCACTGCAAACCAATTGGGAGATAACCTTTGAAAGAGGAAACTGCAGGTTGAGATTTGCAAGTTTGTTGCTTTTTGTATCTGTGTGTAGCTCCTGTGTGGGCAGAGCTGAATATTTACTTCTTTAGTTGGAATTCCATTTAGTAGACAAAAGCAGAAAAATATTTGAAAATATACTGGCTGAAAACTTTTCATGTTCGGTTTAAAAAAACACTAGCTTAGAGATCCAAGAACCGTGACCTCCAAGTAGAGTAAATACAAAAGAAAACCACAACTAGGCATACTATAGGCAATATGCAGAATACCAAAGATAAAGAGAAAATCTTGAAAGAAACTAAGGGAAAGTATGGCATACTAAATACTGGGGAATAATGGTATGATTAACATCTGACTTCTCATTAAAAGCAATACAGGCTGAAAGATATCCAAAAATTATAACTAAAATAAAAGCAAAACAAAACTAAGCCCCAAAACCAAAAAAAAACTTTCCGGCAAAATTTCTATATTTGTAGTTGGAGACCAGACAGGTTAACGATCTGTTAGAAGAAAAATCAACAGTTTTCAAAATCCAGTGTTATTATCCACAATGTCCAATTATCAGTTAGCAAAAGTATCCTTCGAAAATAAAGCCAAAATAGAGATGTTTTCAGATAAACAGAATTTGAGAGAATTTGTCACCATGATACGTATTCTATGTGAAATGGTCATGGAAATTATACAGGCTATAGGGAAATGACACCTCCAGGTGGTAACTGGGATACATAGTAGAGTCTGTAAAGTTTTTCTGCAAAGGGCTATACAGTAAACATTTTAGGTGGTCTGTGTTGAAACAACTCAGTTCTGCTGTGAAAGGAGCCATAGACAATACATAAACAAATGGGCATGGCTATGTTCCAATAAAACTTTATTATATACACTGAAATTTAAATGTCATGTAATTTACACACGTCACAAAAATATTCTTCCATTGATTTTTTTCCTCAAGCATTTAAAAATGTAAAAACCATTCTTAGTTTGCATCCATGTGAAAACATAGTGGGTTTGATTTGGCCCGTGGGCTCCAGTTTACTGATATGTGAATTGTTGGAAGGAATAAAGAAACCAGAAATAATAAATACGTCTAAAAACAAATGAATATACATACTTTTTACTTCCTTCTCTTAATTTCTTTAAAAAAGATATATGACTAAGGTAAAAATTATTATATTTGGATATGAATATTATTACATATGGGAGACTCCATAGTGTAGTAGTCAGCACATCTGCTTTACACGCAGAAGGTCCTGGGTTTGCACCCCAGGTGGAGCCACGGACCATACCCTGGATGCACTAGGTCCTGGGTGGCCAGGTCCCAGGCACACGCCGTGAACATGTGTGAGGAGATGCCCCACCTCCAGTTCTTAAGGGGAAATGGCAACATCCATAGGTCAGGAGTGGAAGTGGGGGTGGGGGAATTAAAGAGGGGGAAAATTATTACATTTTTCTGGTGGATTAAAATGTGTCTACAGATTCTTTGGTACTCCTCCCTTCAGAAGGCATGTGCTATCCTTTATCACTTGCTTCTAACAAATGGAAGGTGGTTGAAGTGACAGTGTGTGTGACCTTTGAGATTAGACATATAAAGTATTGTAGCTCTTTTTCCTTTTTTCATTTCTGGTGCTCCTACCTTTCTGCCATGACTATCCTCGGAGATTTGGTCAGGAGGAAATTAGAGGGGTAGGGGTATATTGGGGTTTGTGGGAGTTTAAACTGCAGCCCCACTTCTGCAAAGGTCAGGAGCCCTGGAAAGGAGAAGGAATAAATTGGTAGGAGGACTAGAAAGAGGGTAGAATAGAAGAATCTCATTTCAATTTGAACTTATACTTTTGAACTTCAATCTAGTTTTGGGACAGTGGAGATTATGATGTTCGAGTGCCTTAATGTCTCTGACCTCAGGCATTAGTATGGTCACACAAATGGTTGAAATTTAAAGTATGTTGTCTGACCAAAATGGAATTAAAATATAAATTAGTAATTTATTTATCTGAGAAACCCTTATATATTTGGAAAATAAACAACAGGTATAAATAACTCATGAGTTACGCAGCTAAAGAAGTGCTTAGAAGAAAATTGATAGCTTTAAATATTTATATTAGAAAAAATAAAGTAAAAAATTAATGGTCTAAGCTTTCACCTTATGAAGCTACAACAGGAAAAACTTATTAGACCCAAAACAACTAGAAGTAAACGATAAAAATAAGAGCTAAATTCAGTGAACAGGAAACAGACCAAAAGTAGAGAAGATCAGTGGAAACCAAAAGCTGGTTTTTCTAAAAGAATAATAAAATTGATAAAATTTGAGCCCAGCACTGTCCAATAGCACATTCTGTGAAGATGGAAATGTTTTCCAACTATGCTGTCCAAAACTGTGGATATTAGCCACATGTGGCCTTTAAGTCCCTGAAATTAAAAAAAAAACAAAAACAAAAAAAGCAAAAAAACCCCCCCCGAAGCTCTAATTAAATCACCTTAAATTTGAATGGCCACATATGGCTAGTGACTGCTGAATTGGAAAGTGCAGTTCCAGCCATTCTGATCAAGGAACATGAGTGAAGAACAAAGCTATTATCTGGAATGAAAGAGTAGACACAGTTGTATATGGTACAGACATCAAAGATTGAGGAAAAATTATGAACATTATGCCAATAAATTCAACAGATGAAATGGACAAGGTCATTGAATGTCAACAAGTCATCTAACTGGACCCAAGGAAAAATAGAAAATCCGATTAGTCTTATATCTATTAATGATGTTGGATTTATAACTAAACTCTCCCCACATACAAGCACAAAAAAGTTCAGACCCAGGTAGCTTCAGTAGTGAATTTTATTTAAGGAATATTTAATTAAGAAAGGAGTAATACCAGTTCTCATCTCCTTCAGAAAATATAGAAGTGAGGAGTACTATATAAATCATATCATGAGGTCAGTATTATTACTCAAATACCAAAACAAGACAAAAATGTTATAGGAAAACTCAGACCAATATTCTTCACTATGATTGTTGTAAAAATCCTGAATAAGAGCACATAGAATTCAGGAATATATTAAAGGATAATATATGATAATTAAGTAGAATTTATTGTAGGAATGTAAGATTGGTTGATAATAGAAAATCAATCAATATACCTTACCATATTAACCATCTAAAAAAGAAAAAAAACACAATTAGTTCAGTAGATGGATAAAAAGAGTTTGTCACAATTCTATACCCATTTCTATATAAAAACTTAGCAGCCTAGGACTAGAAGGCAGCTTTTTCAACTTTGTAGAGAATACACATGAAAATCCTACAGCACATTTCACACTTAGTGGTGAAAGATTGAATACTTCTTTCCTGACCTTGAGAACAAGGCAAAGATGGCTGCTTTTTCCACTCAGTTCAACATCATACTAGAGGTCGTAGTACAATAAGGTAACAAAAAGAAATAAAATGTACATAAGATTGAAAAGGAAAATGTAGGCAGCATGATCATCTACATAGAAAGTGCTAGGAGTTTAAAAAATGCTCTTCAATCTAAAATGAATTTAACAATCTCACAAGATACCAGGTATATATATGAAATCAAACTGAAATATTCTAGCCATGAATACTCAGAAAGTGAAATTTATAAATTCTGTTTCTACAGCTATGACAGCCAGCCTCCTAGATATTCCCCAGTTAGTCCGATCTCCTGGTATTCACAACCTTGTTTAGTTTCCTCCCACATTTTACCAGTGTTGGTTTATGTGACCTATAAGACATGGCAGAAGCAATAGCATGCCATTTCTGATATTAAGTTATGAAAGATTGCAGTTTCCATGTTAGGCACTTTCTTGCTTGTTAGCTTTCTCTCTGATCATTGAGAGTAGCAAACTGCCATTTGTTAGTAGCTCTATTAAAAATCCCACTGAAGCCTCTAGTCAACAGGCAGTAAGGCTTGTCACCAATGACATGAGTGACCTTAGAAGCAGATCCTTCAGTTCCATTCCAGTCTTGAGATTACTGCAGCCTTGGTCGGCAGCTTGAATACAACCTCATGAGAGACTTCGTCAGAACTAACTGGCTAAGCAGCTCTTGAAACCTGTTACTTTAGAAACTCTGTGATATGATAACTATTTGTTGTTCTTAAGTACTAGGTTTTGGAGCAACTTAATATGCAATGGACAATAATATAACATACCCAAACATGAAATACTTAGGGATAAATTTAACAAAATATGTGTTAGACCACTGTACAACTGAGAGAAAATTAAAAATACCTCAATAGATGAACATAAATACATGTTTTTGTAGTTCTGAGATATCTGTTCTCCCATAAATGGATCTATAGATTGGATATAATCCCAGTGAATATCACAGCAGATTTTTTGGTAGAAATTCACAAACTGATTACTTATTTATATAGAAATGTGGATACCTAGAATGACCAAAATAATTTTGAAAGAACAAAGCTGGAGAACTTACACTGTATGATTTCAAGACTAAAATCACGACGTTGTTCTCTTAGTGTAAGGATCAGAAGATCAATAGAACCAAAGAAAGAGCCCAGGAATGGATCAACACACTCATGGTCAATTGATTTTCTGCAGAGGTGCTAAGATAATTCAGTGGGGTAAAATATGTAGTCTTTTAAACAAATGGCACTGGAACAACTCTGTAGCCATGCATTGTAAGAGAAGTTTGACCCTTTATATTATACATAAAAATTAAGTCAAAATGTAAAGAGTAAAACTTAAATTTGTGGAAAAAACCTGAGAGAAAAATTTTTGCAATCTTGGGACAAAGATTTCTTAGATGGGGCATAAGAGCATGAACTATAAAAGGAAAAAACATGACAAAATCAGAGGTTCACTAAAATTGAAAACTTCTGCTTTTAAAAAGATATTGTTAAGAAAACAAAAAGTATACCACAGCTGGGAAACAGTATTTGTAATAATTTATAATACTGATAACTGATAATGGGCATGAAAACAAAATATAAAAATACTCCTGCAATAATAAGACAAATGGCCAAAGATTCGAGTATATACTTCCAAAAAGAAGATACGTGAGTGATCCATAGACTCATGAAAGATTATCAGGCTTTATTAGTCATTGGGGAAATGCAAATTATAATCACAATGAGGTCACATTAACACCTTGAATCATGGCTAAATTTTAAGTTGATAAAACTAATGACAAGGATGTGGAGCAACTAAAATGCTTATATACTCTATTGGCAATGTAAAATAGTACAATTATTTTGGAAAACAATTTGTCAATTTTTTATAAATGTGAAGCATATATTTTCCATATATTCCGTTAATTTCATTGAGATATTTACCTGAGAGAAACATATTTACACAAAGACTTTTATTAATCTCCAATGTATTATGCTGACAAACCCTACACAAAAGAGGGCGTACTGTTTTATTCCATTTAAGCCAAATTCTAAAAAATGCAAACCAGTCCATGTGGACAATTAGTGGTTACCTTAACCCAGGAGGGTATATGGGGGATTGTCTAAAAAATGACATAAGGGATCTTTTGAGGATGATGTAAAAGTTCTGTATCTTCTTTTTATGGTGGTTTTTGTCTAAACTTATTCAACTGTATTCTTAAAAGGCATATATTCTACTATAAATAAGTTTTACCCCAATAACATTTAATTACATTTCATGAAGCCTAACATAAGTCACAGACATATATACCTTGAAGAGAATATTTTTCATGGAATGAAGAATGTCAAATTTTTTTTAATGATACATGACCAGAATTTCTGTTTGAGAATGGTAGGTAGAAACCAATGCTAGTATGTATTTCAGTGAAGCCAACAGGGAAGGCAGGGAGCTATATTTCTCTTGAATTAGTAAAATATGGATATTTATCAAATTTAAGATATCAATATGGGTAAATAAACATGAATATGTACATGATAGACAACTACAATAATAACAAAAGTGGAATCTTATCTTTTAATGAAACATAAGAAACCTTTATCAAATCCAAACTAAGAAGGGGAAAATGAGTTTAAAGAAAAATAAATGGAAAATATGAAGTAAAATACAAGAAACAAGTACTATTTAAAATTAATAAAAATAGATTAACCTTACCAATTAAAATCTCAAAATGAATTTTTCAGAAAGTTTAAATATAAGATTTTTAAAATGATGACAGTAAAAGAATGGACAAAGATATACCAGGCAAAGATGAGCAATGACAGTAAATAAAGATAGTAATCTGAACAGATCTTTACCAGTAGAACTTATGAAAAGATTTAGTGGAGAAAGACAGAAGCTGAACTCACTGGAAAGTTTTGAGATCTGATAAAGAAATTGGTATATGTGTGTAAATCTAAACGATTTGTAAAACAGTAATAATGTCTAATTCACTTGATTAATGGGAAGAAAATAAGGGGAAAGTAAGTATTGGGTAACAACAGCTGTTATAGGAACGGAATGATGAGAATCAAAGCATTAGAAGGTTTTTATACTCTTCAGGAAAAGAAAATACAGAATTTAGTTTAGAATTCATGAATATGTTCAAAATTCAAGGATTATCAAAGAAGAGACTATATCTAACTTAGGAAACAAAAGAACCTATATAAAGAAAATACTTCGGTAGAAGTGTGGATAAAATTATACAATAATTAGGGTAAATAAAAGGCATAAAATAAAAAGGCAGAAAAAAATTCCAGATATATCATGATAGTAATAAATTAAAATCATCCAAAGTAAACAGTTAAGAAATTATGCAATTATGAAAAATAAAATTAAGCTCTACGATGTTTATAAGAGACAAGCCTAAAACATATGAACCCAACAAGATTAAAAAGAAAGTATCGGAGTAAAGCTGTATCAGAAAATTTATTCTTGCTCTCTTGTACATTTTCCCATGTCCTTTAGGTGACTCTTATTAAGATTTCCATTACTGTAAATGAGTTTTGCTTTTTCTAAAAATTTTACAGAAATGGAACCATACACTATATATTCTTTT
Organism: Pteropus medius; assembly: GCF_902729225.1. Classification (NCBI taxonomy): domain Eukaryota; kingdom Metazoa; phylum Chordata; class Mammalia; order Chiroptera; family Pteropodidae; genus Pteropus; species Pteropus medius. Next base: position 5,200,943 of record NW_024354911.1, read on the forward strand.
GTGTTCTGATTGTTATGCAACATGATATACATATTTATCTGTGTCGTTCCATGTATTAGTAATTTGTTACTGGCTTTTATTCCATTGTGTATACAAACAGACACATATACAATTATATATATATATATATATATATATATACACACACACACACACACACACACACACACACACACACACACACAGAGCTTTGTGTTTCTCATTTGTTTCTTGGTGGATATAAGGATTGTATACTGTTTCGAGCTATTGTGAGGGACCCTGCTGTAAACATTATTGTTTGAGTCATTTTGTGTACATATATCTTCTTTTCTTTTTTGGATATTGAAGTTTCCAATTGGGATAGATTGCATCAACTGATCTTTTTCTAAATAATTTTTTTTTAAATAATTTTTTTAAAATAATTTTTTAAATTAGAGTTAACATACAGTACTACATTAGTTTCAGGTATAAAACATAGCGATTAGATATTTATACAACTTACGAAGTGATCTAGCCATCTGACACCATATATAGTTATTACAATATTATTGACCGTATGCCTTATGCTGTATTTTACATCTCCATGACTGTTTTGTAACTACCAATTTGTACTTCTTAATCCCTTTTACTGTTTTCACCCATTCCCTTCAACACCCCTCCCATCTGGCAGCCATCAAAATGTTATCCGTATCTATGAGTTTGTTTCTCCTTTGTTTGTTCATTTATTTTGTTAGGGCATTACATTTCTCCGAGTTATTCCACTCAGCACAATACCTTCTAGGTCCATCCATGTTGTTGTAGATGGCAAGATTTTATTCTTTTGTATGACTAATGTTCCATTATATGTATACATATACATATATACATACATATATAGATACACACACACACATATGTACTGTTTCTTTATCCATTTAGCCATTGATGTGGAGCCAAGTTGCCTCCATATCTTGATTATTGTAAATAATGCTGCAATGAACATATGGATTCACATGCCCCTTCGAAGTAGTGTTTTGGGTTCCTTCGGATAAATACCCAGAAGTGGAATTGTAGAGTCCTTCTTTATTTCTTGCTATGGCCTTTGTTTTAAAAGTTTATTTTGTCTGGTATAGTATTGCTTCCTAACTTTTTTTTTTGTTTCCATTTTTATACATTATCTTTTCTATCCTTTTACTTTCAGTCTGTGTCTTTCAATGTGAAGTGTCTGTAGGTAGCATATGTAGGAGTTTTGTTTTTTTATCCAGTTAGTCACCCTGTCTTTTGCTTGGAGCATTTAATTAGTTTACATTTAAAGTAATTATTGCTAGGTATGTTGTTATTGCCATTTTATTATTCATATTTTTGATCTTTTTTCCCCTTCTTTTTAAAGGAGTCCCATTAACATTTCTTGTAATACTGGTTTGGTGATGATGAACTCCTTTAGCTTTTTCTTGTCTGAGAAGCTCCTTTTTCGTCTTTTGGTTCTAAATGATAACTTTGCTGGATAGAATAATCTTGGTTGTAGGTCCTTGCTTTACATCACTTTGAATATTCCATGCCAGTCCCTTCTGGCCTGCAAAGTTTCTGTTGAAAAATCAGCTGACATTCTTAAGGGAGTACCATTGTAAGAAACAAGCTGCCTTTCTCTTCTTGCTTTTAAGAGTCTCTCTTTGTCTTTAACCTTTCGCATTTTAATTATGATGTGTCTCAGTGTGGGCCTCTTTGGTTTCATCTTTTTTTGGGACTCTGCACTTCTTAGACTCATGTCTACTTCCTCTGCCAGGTTAGAGGGAAATTTTCCATCATTCTTTCTTTAAATAAGTTTTCAGTTTTTTGCAGTCCTTTTCCTTCTGATACCCCTATGATGCAAATGTTGGTACACTTGATGTTGTCTTAGAGGCCCCTTAAACTATCCTAATTTTTTTGGATTTTTTTTTTTTTTTTTTGCTGTTCTTCCCCGATTAATTAAATGGAAAAGTTTATTCATATCATATCTTTAGGAAAAGGATAATTTTTTTAATTTTAATTTTTCAATTAGTGTTGACATTCAATATTATTTTATATTAGTTTCAGGTGTATAGCATAGTGGTTAGACACATATAATTTACAGAGTGATCACCCCGATTAGTCTAGTACCCACCTGGCACTATGCATAGTTATTACAATATTTATTCCCTATGCTGTACTTCATATCCCTTGACTATTTTGTAACTACTAATTTGTACTTCTTAATCCTTTTACCTTTTTCACCCAGCTCTCCAACCCCCATCTGACAATCATTAGTTTGTTCTTTGTATCTATGCATCTGATTTTGTTTTGTTTGTTCATTTATTCTGTTCTTTAGATTCCGCATATAAGTGAAGTCATACGGTATTTGTCTTTCTCTGTCTGACTTATTTCCCTTAGCATAATACTCTCCTGGTCCATACATATTATTGCAAATGGTAAGATTTTATTATTTTTATGGCTGTGTAATATGTGTGTGTGTGTGTGTGTGTGGATCGATCACATTTTCTTTATCCAGTCGTCTATTGATGGGCACTTAGATTACTTCCATATCTTGGTTATTGTAAAATAGTGCTTCTTTTTATTGTTCTGATAATGTGATTTCTGCTACCTTATCTTTTAAATTGTTAAGTCCTCTGCTTTATCTAATCTACTGTCGATTCCCTATAATGTATTCTTTATTTCAGTTATTGTATTTTTCATTTCCAACTGGTTCTTTTTTATGTTTTCTATCTTCATTTTTATGTTTCCTTTCTCTGCTGAAGTTCTTACTGAGATCATCGAGCATCCTTATAACCATGTTTTGAGCTCTGCATCTGGTAGGTTGCTTGTCTTTATTTTGTTTAGTTCTTTTTGTGGAGCTTTGTTCTGTTCTTTCATTTGGGACATGTTTCTTTGTCTTCCCATTTTAGCTGCCTCCCTGTTTTTGTTTCTGTGTATTATATAGAGTCTTTATGGCTCCTGGTCTTAGTAAGTTGGCCTATGTAGTAGGTGTCCTGTGGGGCCCAGTGGTGCAGTTCCCTGGTCACATATGCTGGGTCTTCCAGGTTTGTCTCATGTGTGTTATATGTGCCCTCCTGTTGTAGTTGAGTCTTGGTTGCTGTTGGCACGTCAGTGAGAGGGATTGAACCTCAGGCTGATTGATTGTGAGGACTGGGTTTGACTACAGTGGGGGAGCTGTTATGCAGGGGCTGACCTTATAGAGCTGGATTCGTTTTAGTAGGGCTCTAGTGCTTGCCCAGTTTGATGTTTGGCTGTGTTGTTTGTGGAGGTGGTTGAGTGGTGCTCTATTGTAGTCCGAAGTTGGCCACAAGGTGTGTTGATTCTGGGTCGTCTGTAGGGGCTCTGTTGCTGGCCAAGGTCAGCCACTGCCTGTGCCCTGCCTGGGGCCACTTGGTATGAACTACAAAGTGATCTGTAGATGGTTGCCACTTGCTTTGGGCTTAGAGGTTCGTAAGAGAAGCTAAGCTGCATACCAAGGCTGGCTGCTGTTAGTGCTGGGCTTAGGGCTGCTTAGCATGAGATATTTAGTCAGATGCTGCTTGTTTGGGGTTTTTGAATGTTTGAAAGATGTTTGGAGGGTCAGCTGCATAAGCCAAGACAGGCCATTTGTATGGAAAAGCCACTGGTAGCATCTTGGGTAGGCCTGCAAGTTGGGTGAGGCAGGATCTCAGGGAATCCCTAGGGTAGGGTGAAGGGTATTAGCTAGGTTGTTGGAGACTCAGATATGGCATGCTGAACTGGGGGCAGCGGGGTAGGACTCAACAAAGTAACAGTGCTTCTTCCAGCACTTCTGTCTGGGAGAAAGCTGTCCCTCCCATCCCTCTCCCTGAAGCCAGACAATTCTGTTTCTCCTTGTATGTCCCTGACCTTTCGAGCTGTTACTCCAGTGTTGGGGCTCAGAACGAGTGAGTCCATCAGCGAGTAAGTCAGTGCATGGACCATTTAAGAGGAATGCTTGTGACTCCAGCAGCCCTGTGTCTTACTCAGCCACAATCTCTGCTGGTCTTCACAGCCAGAAGTTGTGAGGACTCTCTCCCTGGCACCAGAACCTAAGGCTGGGGAGTCTAGTGTGGTGCTCATACCCTTTACCCCTTGGGAGGACCTTCTCAACCGAGATCCTTCCTGAATTTTAACCACCACACATGGGTGTGGGACCGGCCCCTTTATCGTCTCTGCCTCTCTTACTTGTCTCCATGCTGCTTCTTCTGTATGTCCTTAGTTGTAGGACTTCTGTTCAGCTAGACTTCAGGCGATTCTCAATGATAATTGTTCTGTAGTTTAGTTGTAATTTTGATGTGATCGTGAGAGGAAGCAAGCATATAGTTTACCTACTCTGCCATCCTGCCAGGAAGTTGCCCTGTGTATTTTTTTCCTGAGTTTTTTTTTACGATAAATTCAGATGTCATCCTTTTGTGTTGAATGAACCTTTTTTTCTTCTGGCCGCTTCAAGATTTTCTCTTTATTTTTTTGATTTTCAGCAATTTGTGATGTCCCTAAATATTTATATTTAACCTATTTGGGATTTGCTTCACCTTTTTTACCTATGTTTCATTGTTTTTTATCAAATTTTAGTCCAATACTTTTTCAACAGATTATTCTGCTGCAGTTTTTCTTTTCTTTCTTAGACACCAATGATATGTTCTTAGAATATTTGATATTGTCTCATAGATTCCTTATACTCTGTTCATTTCTATTTTTTCTTCAGATTGGATCATTTTTATTTATCTGATTTCAAGTTCATTACGATGTTTCAAGTCTCCTCTTAAACCCATAGAATGAATTTTTAATTTCAGAATTTTTCAGTTTTTAGTTCCAGAATATTCATTTGGTTTCCTATTTATTTTCCATTTCTTTCCTGAGATTTTTTTAATCTGTTGACTTAGTAAGACCATCTTAAGTCATTGAGCATTATGATAGCTATTTTAAAGTCTTTCTATGATAATTCCAACAAGTGGGTAACATTGGGATCTGATGTTGTTAGAATGGGATCAGACATGTGCACCAGGCTTCATTTTCTAATTGGAGTGATCATTTGCAAGTATTCAGTATATTATTCCTTATGGCTTTTTGTTGTTATTTGTTTATGCATTCACATAGGGTTTTTTTCCCCCAGCTTTATTGAAACGTATTAGACAATTAGTTACTTGTATTTACATTGTACATATCAATGAGTTTTTTTTCAATTAAAATGCCATCCAATAGTATATTCATTTCAGTTGTATAACATAGTGATCAGAGATCCACATAACTCACAAAGTGATCACCCCACTAAATCTGGTACCCCTTTTCCCTTACATATTTATTACATTATTAACCATCTTCCCCATGCTATGCTGTACTTCTCCATGTCTATTCTGCTACTAACTCTTTGCCTTATTTTGCCATCCCCCAACACCCTTCCTATCTAGTAGCCCTCAAAATATTCTCTGTATCTATGAGTTTATTTCCGTTTTTGTTGTCATTTATTTTATTCTTTAGATTCCACGTGTACGTGGAATCATGTGATGTTTGTTTTCTCTGACTTATTTCATTCAGCTCCTTAAATTATATTTTAGTTTTGGCTTCTTTATCTTGCCTTTGTGATTGCGTGTCCTTGGCTTTCCCGTCCTCTATATCGGTGGTTTGATCCTCTTCTTTATCTACTCTGTTGATTCTCTCTAGTATACTCTGCATTTCAGATAATGTGTTCTTCATTTCTGACTGGTGCTGTTTTATAATTTCCATTTTCATTTCTTTATTTTTTATCTCTTTGTTAAAGTTCTCACTGAGTTCATTCATGTACACTTTCCCTAAGTTCATTGAGCATCTTTATAACCAGTATTTTGAACTCTGCATCTATTAGCTTGCCTTACTCCATTATTCCTGGATCGCTATGCTGTTCTCTCATATGGTTTCTGCTTCTTTATCTTTTCATTTTGGCTGTCTTTCTGTGTCTGTCTGTATGTACTAAGAAAGCTCCTACATCTCTTGGTCTTACTAGTGCATTTTTGTGCAGTAGGTGTCCATTGGCACAGTCCTGAGAGGAGTTCAGCTGCAAGCCAAGTTTAGCCTCATTCTGCGCCCCTCGGGGCCACTTGTTAAAATTCAGCAAGCAATCACAGATGCTGTGCTTTTAGTTGCCTCAAGAAACCACACCAGGACCCGAGGCCGGCTGGTACCAGTGTGAGTCTTGTTGCTGCTCTGCAAGGAGCACCAGGCTCCCCAAGGACACACGTAGATGATATTTGGGTGGGACTGCATGTTTGGGGAGGCGGAGTTTCAGGGAATCCTCTGTCTGGGTAGAGTGACGTCTGTTATCCAGTTTGACAACATCTCAACTCTGGCCCTGCTGTATCCGCACACTGGGAGGGGGTGGGTTCAACAGAGGAACGATGGATACAGCCGGCACGTCTGTGAGTGGAAAGCCTTGCCTCTGTCCTTTGCTCTACAACTCGGTGTTCCTCTGTAAGCCCCTGGTGTCCCCCCACCCCCCCGCCAAGCAGCTGACTCTGTACTTGTGCTCAGAGTGGGCAGGTCTGTTACTGTGAAAGTCCACTTGCGGACACAGCCCCTTTTAGAGGCATCTGCAGCTGCTGCCGGCCTCCGCCTCTGTCCCACTCAGCTGCTGGGGACTGGGCAGCCTTGCATTTTTGTCCCCTCCTGCCTTTTCTACCATTGCAGGTTGATTAATTATTTCCCTAGTTGTAGTACTTCTGTTCGTCTAGGTCCCAGGTGACTGCTTGCTGTTCGCTTCGTGTTTCTGTCACAACTTTGATTTGGTTGCAAGAGTGTTGAACAAAGCTTCTATCATACACGCCATTGTTTTTTTCCTTATAACTTTTTAATGTTTAAAATATTTAATAATTGATGTTAAAATCATTACGTAGAGGGAAATAAGAAAGTCAAATAACGTGCATAAAAGAGCCACCCTAAAAGAAACACCCTATCATGTTTTCAAGGAAGATACAACCAGAAAGAGAAGAAAGTTCTCTATGAGTATTTTAAAGTGTAGAAGAATCTAAGAACATGAATTCAGTAAAGCAGTAGTACAAATCTGAGGCTATAAAATATCATTATGATATTGAAAATAGGTATTAGGCTATTAAAAGAAGCAGGTATAAAGCAATACCTGTACAAGCTCAAGAAATAGAGGAAACAGCTGAAAATTTAATGACTAATATTGAGAAAAAGCCTGAGATAATTATGTTTCAATACACAGAAGTAAAGAATGGATATGATAGAAAATGGTAATTTGTCATAGGGAATTTAGTGTCTATGACTTAGGAACTGAGTAAATGAAAATGCAGTCAGATATATAAGAAAATGAAGTTGTTCAAAGTTTTATCTGAATTTGTTGATCTCAAGACATATTTCCAGTAACAGTTTTTATGTGTGTGTGGACATGTGTCTTCAGTTTTTTTAAGTACATACTTAGGAGTGGAATTGTTGGGTCATATGGTAACTAATTTTCGATGAACTGCTGGACTGTTTTACAAAGTGACTGTTATTTCATATTCAGCAGTGTTTAAAAGGTTCTATTTTTTTCATGTCCTTGCCAACACTTGTACTGTCTTTTTTATTATAGGTATCCTAGTTGGTGTGAACTGGTACCTCTTTGTAGTTTGTTTTGCATTTCTCTGATGACTAATGATGTTGAACATCTTTTCATGTGCTTATCATTCATTTGCATGTCTTTGGAAAAATATTCACATCTTTTGTTCATTTTTAAAATTTGATTGTCCTTTTTCAGTTGCAAGAGTTGTTTTTATATTTAGATTCAAATTCATTATCAGATATTTAATTTGCAGACATTTTCTACCATTCTTTGGATTGTCTTTTTGCTTTGTTGATACACAGTGTCCTTTCAATCATGAGAGTTTTAAATTGTGATAATGTCCAGTTTATCCATAGTTTTCTTTGGTCGTTTGTGTTTTTTGATGGCATACCTAAGTAGTACTGCCTAATCCAATATCAGAAAGATTTACTTCTTTGTTTTCTCTTTTCTTTTTAAAAAATTTTTTTAGAGGGAATAAGATTTTTATTTTTATTTATATTTTTAAACTAGGTTTTATTTATTTATTTACTTACCTACTTACTTTTTCTTTTTCTTTTTTAAATTTTTATTATGGTGACATTGGTTAACAAAATCCAGTAAGCTTCAGGTGTATAATTCAACAGTAAGGCATATATATACATTGCATTGTGTACTTCTTTGTTTTCTTTTAAGTGTTACAGTTTTATCACTTTAATGTTGGTCTTTGATTCAACTTCATTATTTTGCATGTGGGTATCTAGTTTTCCTGGCACTATTTGTTGAAAAGATTTTTTTCTATTGAATTCTGTTAGCACCTTTGTCAAAATTAAGTTGGTGATAAATGTAAGGATTTATTTCCGTACTCTTAGTTCCCTACATTGATCTATTTGTCTCTTGTTATTCTGGTACCATATTGTCTCAGTTACTTTGCAGTAACTTCTGAATTTAGGAAGAGTGAATCCTCCAACCATGTTCTTTTTCAACATTGTTTTGGCTATTTTGGGTCCCTTGCATATAGTTCTTACTTATAAGATCAGTTTATTTATATCTTAAGTAAAAGGCAGCAAGTATTTTAATAAAGATTGCATAGATCTGTAGATCAATTTGGTAGGCATTGCCCTCTTAACACTGTTAAGTTTTCCAGTCCATGAGCATAGATGGCATTCCATTTATTTAGATATTCTTTAATTTCTTTTAACGACGTTTTGTAGTTTTCAGTATTCCTTCTGTATTATTTCGATGTTATTATTAGTGGAATTGTTTTCTTAATTTTATTTTCTGATTGTTTATTACTAATGTATAGAAACATAGTTGATTTTTGAAAATCAAACATATCTTGTTTAGCGAATATTTATTATCAAAATATATTAATTTTATTTGTCCTTAGACGTATTGTTTCATGTGTAGTTTTTCTTAGCGCTGATTTGATAATCTCTTCTTTTTATATGCTAGGTATAACCCGGAAAAATCCCAGAACACCTCTTTCTGATCTCCAGGGCATGAATACTCTAAATGAAAAAAACCAACAGTAAGTATGTTCGGTTTATATTTTCAAGGAAGTATAGAAGAAATAACTAAAATTCTTATTAATACTTTTGTGGCTTCTAAAAATATGAAGAGAATCAGGCCTAATTTGCTTTTTTTATTTCTTAAAGCTTTTATAAATTGTGTAATAAGTTAATGAAGTTAGAGTTGACAAAACTTAGGACTAAGTTACCTAAGATTCCCTGTGATAAAATGCTGTACAATTAAAAACAGAATAATTTAAATTTAGTGCATCTGTTTTAATTTCTGAGACCCTTCTTGCATTTGTCTTTTGTGAAATTCAAAGGTTATTCCTCTGCTTTCTGTGGAGAAATGTTATTGGTAAGTAGTAATTAAATAATTTGATTTACATCAAACCATTGACTACTTTTTTCTTTTTTTATGAGTGTGATAATCAGAGCTTACCTTTTAATCATTTTTAATGAATTCTTGAATAAAATTTGAAAGTAAGAAGTATAAATAATTTTCTGAGTTTATAAATAGTTACTTTGCCTTTTACACATACTATTTTATAAAGATTACTTTATGTGAGCAAAAGAGTATTCTTTAGTGTCTAGCTTCTGCTGTCTACATTTTAACCATCAAGAAAATTGAGCTTCTTAGTGCTTTGGTAATAAGGATGATTTGTCATTAAAATTAAAGTGTAACTATCATTTTTTCCAATTTGAGTTACTATATCTTTCTAATATATATTGTTACTTCTCTGCTCAATAATTTTTTTATAACCCTCTGTTACTTGTTAAAAGAAGTCTAGTGTCACATGCAAGAGCTGTCACAGCCTAGGTATACAATCTCAGCCTATATTTATCTTAAATGCTAACAGATTGAACTACTTGGTCTTTATAGTGTATGCATTTTGTTTTCTTAACAGTGGTAACTTGACTAATGATGAAATCTACCACTATATTTGTGTGTTAAGTTTTACCTAAGAACAAATTATATTGTTAATCTGGTGACCTATGTGCTTCAATTCAGTCTCTTGACAGTGTAGGCATACCTTGCAGGTTTGGTTTCAGAACACCACAATAAAGCGAATATTGTATTAAAGTGGGTCATATGAATGTTTTGGTTTCTGAGGGCATATAAAACTTATATTTACATACTTAGTCTGTTAAGTGTGCAATAGCATTATGTCTAAAAACAAATTTATTCACATACCTTAATTTAAAGATACTTTATTGCTAAAAAATGCTAACCATCATCTGAGCCTGTAGTAAAGCATAATCTGGTGGAGGGTTTTACCTTCATTTTGTAAAAAAAGCAATATTTGCAAAGTACAAAAAAACAATTTAAAGAACTTATTTTCTTGGTTTTGATTAAGAAAAGAAACTCTGACTTACTCCATTTCCCAAAGCAGTTTAGTGGTTACAACTCTTCTAATTCCTGGTTTATGTTTGTTTATACTTTCAATTTTGGATACCTAAAGTGATATATATAGGCTTCTGTTTTTTATACATAAGTTGGGATAGTCTGATATTTTGATTTAAGACCGATTATGTTGGTCTGGACTCAGGCAGTTAACAGAATTTAGGCTCTCAAGGAATGCTAAACTAATTTTGTAAATATATGTATATAAGCTCATATGAGACCCTTCTTCACAGGGAATTTGATCACATCAGCTTGATTCTTTTCCTTTGTATATAGTCAAGAAATATATATGTGACACTGAAGTAATGTTATCAGGAAAAGACCAGCTAGCCACCTTAACAAGAAGATTCTTCCAGATCTTATTTATTGTATTGGTGAATTTCTTTTATATGCATTTTACAGAAAATTGACGGGAAGAGGAGAGGATGAAGTAATACTTATAAAATCAGATCAGCCATGAAATCATTAGCTTATGTATCTACTAAGTGGAGTCTTTTGAGTCTTCCCTAAGTAATTCTTCTAATATAAGTGACTCTTAAACAATAAAAGAGTAGACTATCCAATTTGGTGGTGATCTAGGGCTAAGAATTGATGTATTCTACATAAAAACAATGGAATGCAAATAGTAAAACTTTTTAGTTAGTACTTTTTAGTTTAGTAAGTAAATATTCCTTAAGTAAGAGATAAAACTTTCATTAATGCTGAGAGGCCAGTTTTTTGGTAAGAGATAAAGTATAGAGCCTATGGTTATATATCACGAAGCAGAGATGGTAAATGCACTATAGAGGCTGCTGAACTAACCCTTAATATGAATAAAAAGACTGTATTAGTAGCCAAAGAAACATTTATTTTAAGCTGGAAAAAGCTCTGGTATGTGATTAGTTTTAGAGCGGAATGTGTGAAGACTAAAGTACACCAGCCTATGCTGGAAAAAAAAATGCCATTGGACACTTGTTATCTGGGAGAGTGTGTATTATCAGAATTTATTGTCAACAAATACATAATGAATTTTGTGCATTGTAGAAGTATATGACAAGTTTTATAATTAAATGGTGTTTGTTGTACTGTGATAATCCCAGGGCATTAAGGAACAAGAATAAGTCTCATTAAAACTCTTGGGTTATGGCACCAATTTTAGGACTTTAAGTACATTGATATTCACGTATTTGAGGACCGAGATAGACCTGTCCTCTGAGTTGATTATGTAGCATGTTGTGCATCTTGATTTCTGTTCTTAATACGAGTTAAAACTCACTGTCTAAAGGATTATTGTTGTTTAAATTCAACTTTTCCTATTGATCTGGGCAAATGACTGCTTACCATCTGAGATATTGTATTATAAAATGCAACAATGAGAACAAAAATAAATACTTCAGAAAAACTTTTGATAAAAAGTCAAATCATTTGTTACTATGATTGTTTTAGAAATGGTCACAGTTAATTTGATTTATAAAGATGAGTGGCTTTCAAGGTTCTCTTAGAACTGATATGACTTGATGTCACATAAAACAGCTTGGAATCTCATGGATGTCTTCATTTCCTAGTACATATTTTGTTTGCCATATTTCCTGGGAAAAATATAAAACTTGGATATTAGTGTAAGTAGGTGTATGTGATTAGCAATATATAATAATGAGAAATTATTAGTATTATAAAATAATATTCACATTTTACTATAAATTTAAAACATTAGGTATTATATAGCCATTTCTTTTTTTTGTGTATATTTTACATAGTTTTGTTAGTCCTTCGTTATAAAAAAAAATGGCTTTTTTTACTTGGGCATTATTTGCATGTTACATCTATTCCTGAAGGTCAGATTGTTCTTGAGAGAAAAATAAAAATAAATCAAGACAAATAGAACTTATAGTTCTGGCAGATCATTTACTTGACAAGTACTTAGTGCCAGGTCATATGGTAGAAACTGGAGATTCAGTAGTTTGTAAGATAGGTGTGATAAATGATATGATCCAAGAAGTATAGGATACTATGGAAACATATAAAAGGAGTGTTTAATTTTTTATGTTGATAATTTTTTTAAAGAATTGGATATGGGGGCAGATGCATCACAAAGGTTTTTTCAGAAAAAGAATCTTTTAAACTGTTACCTGAGAGAAGAGTAAGAGTAAATCCTATGCAGAGGAGGGCGATACATTCCAGGCAGAGAAGCAACCAATATGAAGGTCCAGGAACACTAAGGGAGACCTCTCTCTAGAGAGTATGACACAGAGAATTAAAAGAATGTGAGTACGCAGAGAAAAGTAATGAGAGTTGACTCTAGAAAGAAAAATAGTCATAGGCTAGTTGATATAGGGCTTTGTTAGGCATATTAGAGAAGTTGGATTTCATTTAGGGTAGTAGAAGTTATTTTTAATGCTTTTAAGCAGGGGACTGACTGACATTTCAGAAGAATCTCTGGTTGATTTATGGAGAAGGATTTGGAGAGGCACTGGATTGGATATAGGCAGGCTAGTAGTTCTGGCAAGAGATGATGGCTTGGAATGAGTGTAGTGGGTATGTGTTGATGTGAACCTATATTAAGAAAGAAAATTAAGAGAGAATCTCTATGGCCCTCACCTTATTTCATGAGGATTTATAGTTTGTGAAAAGTGTATATTGGATCTTCTCTACTTTGTGAAAATATTTTTTATCTGTATGAAATAAATATATAAATGATCTAATATATACAAGGAGTAAGTATACATAGAGAACAAGGACATTGTATATGCCACCAATCTTAGTATGCTAAGCAAAGAGAGACTCTGAAATACCTAGCTCTGGAATATCTGAAACAAATACCTATGCCAAGTCATTTTATTGAAACAACCAACTGGTACAAAGATTTTTAAGTGCACAGAGAGATCTCTGTTCTCCTTACCATCACATTGATTGTCCTCTTTTTCTGTGGCACAGCCAATTTTTTTCTTTGACTTCTAGAATTCTACTTTGCCACCATTGAGCCTGCCATTCTAATGCTGGGATTCTTCCTGTTACTTACTGTAAAATACTAGTAAAACTTACCTGTTTTCCCTTAGGCCTTTTTATAGCATGTAGAAGGAAGACAGCTGGTTTGGGAGTTACCAAAATTTGTTCTTGGCCAAGTTTATCTTCCTAATCTGTGATTGTAACTCTGTATGCCTTTGTTTCAGATAGAGGGAGAGGGAGAAGAAGGGGAAAGGGAGAATAAAGGGAATGGGAGAAGGGGAGGGAGAGAGTAGGAAAAGGCAGAGAGGGAGAGAGAGGGAGGAAGAGAGGGAGTGAGGGAGGTTAAGGGAGAGAGAAAGGGAGGGAGAGAGATAGAAGAATATATGTCTATATGTCTATATAAAACTTGGGGAATATATTGGGTGGGGTGAGGAAGTAATTAAGGATGATTTCTATCTAGATTTCTGGCTTAGTACTTAGGGAATGTAAGAGGAATAGCAGTTTTGCAGTTTTGAGGGGGGAATGAAAGTTTCATCATGGATATGTTACCCTGAGTTTCTTGAGAGGCATTCATCGAGAGAGAATAAATCATTGGATATACAAATACATTCAAATGATATTTGGGTTAGAGATATATTTTGTAATTGATTGGGGAACCACGATTTAGTTGGTGAATTCCAAATATCTGTATCTCTACTTTCTCTTGGGTTAGTCTGTGTTCTCTGCCTACAAATTATAAATCTTGCTGCTAATGTTCTGGGCATATAGCTGGGCTCCTCATGATTTCATATGCATACTTCCACTTAATTCCTCTATTTTTATTTTAGTTGAAGTATAATTGACATACAATAATATATTGGTTTCAGGTATATGACATTATGGTTTGACATTTATATACATTGTGCAACAATTACCACAATTAGTCTAGTTATCTGTCACCAAAGTTAACACGATATTACTGACTGTAGTCTTCATGCTATACATTACATCCTCATGACTTACTTATTTTAAAACCAGAAGTTTGTACTTTTCATTCTCCTTCACCTGTTTCTCCTACCCTTCAAACTCTCTCTCCTTTGTCAAATACCAGTCCGATCTGTGTATTTATGAGTCTAGTTTTGTTTTGTTTTTCATGTATTTTGGTTTTAAGATTCCAAAATAAGTGAAATCATGTGATATTTCTCTTTCTCAGTCCAGCTTATTTCAGTTAATACACTCAGGGTACATTCAGTTGTTGCAAATGGCTGAGTAGTATTCTTTGTGTGTGTGTGTGTGTGTGTGTGTGTGTGTGTGTGTGTGTACCCCACATCTTCTTTATTCATCCTTCCATTGTTGAACATTTATGTTGTTTCTATAGCTTGGCTATTATAAATAATTCTTCAGTGAACCTAGGAGTGCATATATCTTTTCAAATAAGTGTTTTCATTTTCTTTGGTTAAATACTCAGGAGTGGAAGGAATCTTCAAACTGTTTTTTATAGTCGTTATACCAATTTACATTCCCACCAACAGTATACAGGATTCCCTTTTCTCCATATCCTTGCCAACACCTGTTATTTCTTGTCTTTTTGGCAGTAGCCATTCTTACAGGTGTGAGGTGATAATCTCATTGTGGTTTTGATTTGCATTTCTTTGATGATGAGTGATGTCGAGCATCGTTTCATGTGCCTTTTGGCCATTTGTATGTTTTTGGAGAAACGTCTATCCTCTGCCAATTTTTTGATCAGATTTTTTTGTTTTTGTTGTTGAGTTGCGTGAGTTCTTCATATATTTTGGATATTTTAGATAGTAACCAGATACGTTATTTGCATCTACTTTTATTTAGTAGGTTGCCTTTTCATTTGTTTATGGTTCTTTTTGATGTGCACAAACTTTTTATCTTGATGTAATTCCATTTGTTTATTTTTACTTTTGTTGCTCTTGCCTTTGATGTCATATCCAAAAAACTTCTCTAAGAAAGATGTCAAGGAGCTTACTACCTATTTTTCCTTCTAGGAATTTTATGATTTCAGGCCTTACATTCAATTCTTTAATCTATTTTGAGCTAATTTTTGTGTACGGTTTAAGATAGTGGTCCAGTTTTGTTGTTTTGCATGTGTCTGTTCAGTTTTCCCAGTACTATTTATTGAAGAGACTATCCTTTTATTATTGTATATTCTTGTCACCTCTGTCATAATTAATTGATCAGATATGTGTGAGTTTATTTCTGAGCTCTTTATTCCATTCTAGCTTTATTCCATTGATCTGTGTCTCTTTTTATGCTGATATCATACTGTTTTGATTGCTATAGTATTGTATATAGTTTGAAATCAAGGAGCATGAGCCTTCAGCTTTCTTTTTCTTTCTCAAGATTGCTATGACTATTCAGGATCTTCCGTGGTTCCATACAAATTTTAGGATTACAATTTTGTGGAAAATGCCATTAGTATTTTGATAATAATTGCAGTGAATCCATAGATTGCTTTGGATAGTTTGAACATTATAACAATACTAATTACTCCAATTCATGAATACAGAATATCTTTCCATTATTTGTGTCTTCTTCAGTTTCTTTCATCAGTATCTTATAGTTTCAGCGTACAGGTCTTTCACCAACTTAATACATTATTTTGAGGTATTTTATTCTTTTCAATTCGATTGTAAATGGGACTGTTATCTTAATTTCTCGTTCTGATAATTTGTTGTTGTTATATAACATTGCAACCGATTTTCATATATTGATTTTGTACCCTGTAACTTTTTTGAATTTATTACTTCTAACAGATTTTTTTGGTGAGGTCTTTAGGTTTTTCTGCATGTAAAATCATATCATTTGCAAACAGTGACAGTTTTAATTCTTCCTTTCCAGTTTGGATGTCTTTTATTTCTTTTTACTGCTTGATTGCTCTGGCTAGGACTTCCAGTACTATGTTGAATAGTAGTGGTGAGAGTGGGCATCCTTGTCTTATTCCTGATCTTAAAGGAAAAGCTTTTGGCTTTTGCCATTGAATATGATGTTAAATGTGGGCTTGTCATAAATGACCTATATTATGTTGAAGTACATTTCATCTCTACCCACTTTGTTGAGAGTTTTTATTATAAATGGATTTTGAATTTTATTAAATGCTTTTCTGCTTCTGTTGAGACTGTCATCTGATTTTTATCCTTCATTTTGTTAAATCTGTATCATGTTGATGGATTTGTGATATTGAACCATCCTTGCATCCCTGGGATAAATCCCACTAGGTTGTGGTGTATGATTTTTATGATGTGTTATTGAATTTGGTTTGCTAATATTTTGTTGAGGATTTTTACATCTGTACTCATTAGGGATATCGGCCTGTAATGTGTGTGTGGTATCCTTGTTTGGTTTTGGTATCAGTATAATACTGGGAGCATTTCCCCATCTTCTGTTTTTTTTGGAAGAGTTTGAGAAGGATAAATATTAAATCTTCTTTGAATGTTTTTAAGTTGAGCCCTCTTTTTTTCTTAGTCTAGCTTAAGTTTTTGTCAATTTTGTTTATCTTTTTAAAGAACCAGGTCTCTGTTTCTTTGATCTTTTCTGTTGTCTTTTTAGTTTCTAATTTATTTCTGCTATGATCTTTGTTACCTTCTTCCTTCTGACTTTGGGCTTAGTTTGTTCATCTTGTTCTAATTACTTTAGATGTAAAGTTAGATTATTTTATGAGAATTTTCTTATTTCTTTAGGTAGACCTGTATCACCATGAATTTCCCTCTTAGAATTACTTTTGCAAAAGATCCGAGTTTGGTGAGCATCTTTATGACTTTTAGTTTGGACTCCGTGCCCCGCCCCCGGACTTTATTGAAATATAATAGACAATTAGTTGCTTGTATTTACATTGTACAATTCAATTGAACGAGTTTTTTTTTTTTTTCAGTTATAGCTGGCACACAATAATATATTTGTTTCAGTTGTACAGCATAGTTATTAGAGATCTGTATAACTCACAGAGTGGTCACCCACTAAATCTAGTACCCCTCTTCCCCATTACATGTTTATTAAACATTATTATTTTCCTTATGATAAAATTTGTAGCCCCGCGTCTATTTTGTAACTATCTATTTGTACTTCTTAATCTCTTTGCCCTTTTTTGCTGTCCTCCCAACCCCCTTCCATCTAGTAGCCCTCAAAATATACTCTATGAGTTTATTTATGTTTTTGTTGTTGTTGTTTATTTTGTTCTTTAGATTCCACATGTACCTGGAATCATGCGATATTTGTCTTTCTCTGTCTGACATATTTCATTCAGCGCAATACCCTCTAGGTATATCAAAGCAATATCTTTTTTCATCTCCTTCCTTTTAGTGTGTATGTGTCTTTTAATCTGAAGTGATTCTCTTGTAGGCAGCATATGTAGGGGTCTTATTTTCTTATTCATTCAGCTTCCTTATATTTTGGTTGGAGTACTTAATTCTTTTCTACTTGGGGTACTTGTTGATAGGAATGTAGTTATTACCATTTTTTATTCCTGTTTTTGATACATGTTTTTTCTTCTTAAAGAAGTCCTTCCAGTATTACATTTCCTGTAATACTGGCTTGGTGTTGAGAAATTCCTTTAGCTTATTTTTGTCTGGGAAATACTTTCTCTGTCCTTCAACTCTAAATGATAGCTCTGCTAGATAAAGTATTCTTGGTTGTAGATCCTGGGTTTTCATCACATTGAATATTTTGTGCCAAGCCCTTCTGTCCTGTATAGTTTCTTTTGAGAAATCAGCTGCCAGTCTTGTGGGTGCTCCCTTGCTTTTCTCTTGCTGCTTTTAAGATTCTCTCTTTGTATTTAACCTTTGGCACTTTAAGTATGCTGTGTCTTGGTGTAGGCCTCTTTTGGTTCCTCTTTCTTGGGACTCTATGAGCTTCCTGGGATTGTATGTCTATTTCCTTCACCAGGTGAGGGAAGTTTTCCATCATTATTTCTTCAAATAGTTCTTCAACGTCTTGTTTTCTTTCAGGTACCCCTATGACTCAGATATTTTTACATTTAATAGTGTCCCATAAGTTCCTTAAATTATTATTATAGTCTTGGCTTCTTTTATCTTGCCGTTCTGATTGAGTGGCCTTGGCTTTCCCATCCTCTATCGGTGGTTTGATCTTCTTTATCCACTTTGTTGATTCTCTCTAGTATACTCTGCGTCTCAGATAATGTGTTCTTCGTTTCTAATTGGTTCCCTTTTATAATTTCCATTTCCATTTTTGTGGTTTTTATCTCTTTGTTAAAGTTCTCACTGAGTTCATGTACACTTTCCCTAAGTTCATTGAGCATCTTTATAACCAGTGTTTTGAACTCTGCATCTGTTAGCTTACCTGACTCCATTATTCCTGGATCTCTGTTCCATTCTCTTATATGGTTTCTGCTGCTTTGTCTTTGCATTTTGGTTGCCTTTCTGTGTCTGTTTGTATGTTTTATTCAGTCTTTTATTACATGGCCATCTACTTTTAAACTCTTACTTTTCTTTGTCCTTTTCATAGTCTCCCTTCCTACTTTTTGTTCTTGTAAATTCATAACATTTTTATTTGTCATTTTGTGGTATTTCAGCTGGGGGCTGAGATAAACAATTGAGTTCAGTATACCATGCAAGGTTATTATAGGTTTCCCTTAAGCAGAGACCAAGTAGTTTATTTAAGAATGTAGCTTATTTAAGGATGCTATCCTAAGGAGCAGGGGTGCAGATATGGGAGTAAAAAAGGTAAAGATAGAAAACCCATTTAAGAATGCATTAATAAGTTGGCCACTGGTTACTGAACCCTTTGAGGCCAACCGAGAAGCTGAATGATTTGTGTCTCTGGATCATCTATTTGCCTTGGAGAAGAAAGGAGGAACGTCTTTTCCATTGCCCCAAGGTGGCTGGCCCCACAGAGAGTTATGCATGTGTAAATGCAGAACAGAAACTTACATCAAACAAGAGGCAAGTGTTGCAAGTGTTTGAAGTCTGAAACCAGGTCTTGTTAGTAGCATCTCTTTGACTCTGGACAAAATATGTGTGTGTAACTGATCATGGTACTGTTTATAACAGCAGTAGATAGAATGAGAGGTGACTGAAGATTTGAAATGGTATATTAGTGTTCAATATACATGTTTAATGGGAAGCTCCTATTGTCTTTATATATTAATGTAACATTTGATAGAAGAAACGACAGAAAACACATGTATGTTAGGAAGCATACCAGCAAAATAAACCTACTACCCAAGTTCAGAACTGGAAGATTATTAATACTGCTGCAGCCACCTTTATATTACTTTCTCACTATTCCCTTTCTTCCCCTCCCACAGATAACTGCTCTCTAGAATTTTGTTTGTCATTACCATGTTCTAAAAAAAAAGTTTTACCGTAAATGTATGTTTTTCTAAGCATAAGTTAAGATTATTTAGCTAGCTGGTTTTTGAGTTTTACAGAAATACTAATATATAGTATGTGGTCTTCTGTGACTTTTTTTCTCAGCAATATGTATCTAAGATTCATCCATCTTATTGCATGTAATTTGTTATTTTTAGTTGCTGTATAATGTTATATAGTGTTGGTGAGAGTGGACAGTTATTCTTTAATGGGTACAGACTTGAAGTTTAACTAAAATTGCTGGAGGTGGATAGTGGTGATGTTGCACAACAATAAATATACTTACTACTACTGAATTGTACACTTAAAAATGGTTAGCATGGTAAATTTGATGCTGTGTGCATTTTACCACAAAAAAAGCACATTAGAAAAGAAATTCCTGCTATTAGGAGAATGGGAGTAATTGTTTATTGGGTACGGAGTTCCAGTTTGGGATGAAAAACTCTGGAGATGGAAAGTGGTGATGGTTATGCAAAAATGTGAATGTATTCAATGCCACTGAATTGTACATTTAAAATGGCTTAAATAGAGAACAGATTGGTGGTTTCCAGAGGTGGGGTAGGGGTTGATAAAATAGGTGAAGGTTATCAAAAGGTACAGACTTCCAATGATAAAATAAATAAGCACTGGAGAAGTAATGTACAGCAAGATGACTACGCTTAATGCTGTGTTTTATATTTGAAAGTTGCTGAGAGAGTAGATCTTAAAAGTTTGCACCACAGAAAAAAATATGTAGATATGCATGGTGGTAGATGTTAATTAGATGTATTGTGGTGATCACATCAGTATATACAAATAGCAAGTCATTATATTGAATACCTGAAACTAATGTAGTGTTATATGTCAATTATATCTCAATAAAAAGAAATACAATTCTTAAAATGGTAAATATTATGTTATATATATTGTACTGCAATAAAAATTTGTGTGGTATGACTATGTCATAATTGATTTGTCCATTTTCCTGTCAGTGGATATTTGGTTGTTGTTTTTACTATTACAAATGTTGCTGCTTTAAACATGCTCATGCCAATCTTCTTCGTCACTTTTTATTAAATCTTATGAGATACACACACACACACACACACGCACGCACTTAGAAATGGAACTGCTAGTTCAGTAGGATATGTACATGTTAGTTTTTTAAGATAATCCCAAACTGTTTTCCTAGATAGTTGTACCATTGTACACTAACAGTGGCAGCCGAAAATTCCCTTTGCTTCATTCCTTGCCAGCACAACTTATTGTCAGATTTCTTAAATTTTGACAGTCTAATGGTTATAAAATGGTATCTTATTGTAGTTATAATCTGCATTTTCAAAACACAACAAAAAGAAAAATAATTTGCATTTTCTTATTAATGATGCTAACATCTTTTTATATATACTTGTGGCCATTTATGTATCTCGAAATGCCTGTTCTTTATTTGCCCATTTATCTTTGTTTTTCAAGTTTTTTATAAATCTTAAGTACCAGTCCCATTTAGTTATATGTTACAAAAAAGATGTTCCAATTTATAGCTTATCTCTTTGCTTTTTTTTTCTTTAAATATTTCTTTGGGTCTGTTTCAATTAGAGGTCTTTTTTTCTTTTTTCTTTTTTTTATACCTTTCATGCCATGAATTCATAGGGAATGGGTTCCAGCAGCTCAGACTCCTTTCATTTGGTTGTCACAAAGTGTGTTTCTCTGGGTGGAGCCAGCTGGCGCTTCAGTACCAGTTGGCGCTAGGTACTTTTCTGTTTGGCTTACTTTTATTTTTTTGATCATTCTTCTTCACACATTTCAGGATGCTATCTCGGCCTCTTAGAGTGCTTAATATGCTCAATACGTACATTAATTCTCTTGACAAGAATCTTTCCCTTAACTTGTTTGTTTATAACAATGCCAGTAGCATGCTGGATAACATTGTACTCTTCCAGTTTTGCCATGGTAACATTTGTGGGACGTTCCTTTTGAACTGTGACCATTCCCTTGAGGTCTACAATATCTCCTTTCTTATAGATTCACGTGTATGTGGCCAAAGGAACAACCCCATGTTTTCTAAGAGGCCTAGAGAACATATAGTGGGTGTCCCTCTTCTTTTGCTTTATGTTGTTCATTTTGGTGCATTACTGGAAGATGAAGGTTCTGGCCAAAAGGCTCTTTTTACTTTTTCAGTGGTTCCTTTTGATGTGAGATAGAAGTCCAACTTCATACTTTTGCATGTGGATATCCAGTTATCCCAGCATGATTTGTTGACAATATTGTTTTTCCTCATAGAATCGTCTTGTCAATTTCTTCAAAAAAGGCACTAGGATGTTGGTAGGGGTTACGTTGAATCTGTAGATCCATTTGGGAAGTATTGGCAGCAAGGCTGGAATACCATAAGATAGGAGATCAAGTCAGAGAGTGAAGAGGAGCCCCTGTTGCATATACCTTTTAGGTTATGTAAGAATTTTTGGCTTTTAATGGGAATGAGAAAGAAAGACACTGGAGGATTTTGAGCAAAACACTGACATGATTCAGCTTATATCTTAAAATAATAATCTGGCTGACTTCTTAATCTCAGTCTCATTAGCAACATTTCTGTCCCCAGAACTTTTTATTTTTTCTCCTCTTTGCATGAATGCCCTTCTTTCAGATAACTCCTTGAATTTTTTTTTTTTAATCTCCTTCACATCTCTGTTTACATGGAAGCTTATCAATGACTGGCCACCCTATTAAAAAGCCTAACATCCTGGCATTTTTTAAATCTTCTTTTCTGTTTAAAATTTCTCCTTAGTACCTGTTATCTGGCATACAGTATATTATGTGTTTATTATTTGTCTCTTTTCACCATTAGTGTCACATTTTTAATTTTCAGGAGCTTTTGTTATTTATTTTGTTTTCTCAATGCTTTTTATTTTTATAACATCTTGTTCTTATTTTAAAGATGGAATATTTTCTCTTTTCTCTCCAAAGATATTAATAATGATAGCTTTTGAAAACTTTTCTTTTCCCCGCCTTGTCTTTTTTTTAATTCAAGTTGTTTATGTCATGATTGTTCGTTTTGGTCTCTGTTTCATCCTAGGAATATCTTAATGAATCTTAGTTGACTGTTCACCTTTAGGATTGAGACACTGAAAAGCTAATTGGAAACTCCGATTAATTGGGTGTGTTGTCAGTCTCTGGAACATATTAGTATCTTTGGATCTTTCTTCTGGGGCTGGTCACATTTTACACATAAGTCCAGTATAATTTTCTACCTGGGTGATATGCAGTTGACCCTTGAACAACATGGGGGTTAAGGGCACTGACCACCTGTGCAGCCAGCTGAAAATTCACGTACAACTTTTGATTCTCTAAAAACTTAATTACTAATAGCCTGTTGACTGAATCCTTACTGATAACATAAATAGTTGATTAACACATTTTATATATGTATTATTACTGTATTCTTAAACTAAGCTAGAGAAAAAATGTTAAAATCATAAGGAAGAGAAAATACATTTACAATATTTATTGAAAAAAATTGCATATAAGTGAGCCTGCATAGTTCTCATCGTGTTGTTCAAGGGACAACTGTGTCCCAGCTGCAGCACTCTGGACCCAGCTGGGTAAGAGGACTGAGAATCCCTATTTTCAGTATTTCCTTTGACATCTATATACCTCACCCTCAGTTGTGCCTGGTGCTGCCCAGTCCACATTTTGTCTTTTATACTCTTGCTTGGGTAAAGGAGGTTATCAGGCTGCATGGATTTCTAAGTGCTTCTTAAACCAACTTTCAACTAGTGCTCCTACTTTTAACTTCTCTTTTTCACTACTTTCAGAGGTAATTGGTACTACCACTAATCCTGGAGCCTTTTGAGAGTTCTCATGAGTAAATAGGGATGCTTCCTAACCTTCCTCACAGCCAATTTAAGATTGCTTTTCAGGTTTACTACTGAGAAAGTAGTTTACTTTCTATATTTTGCAGCTTTCCAAATTTCAAAAAATATGTTACTGTTATCTCTTAGTATATTCTCTTTATTCTTAAGTGTTTATTCCTTTAAAAATTATTAATGTTTTTATGGGTTTCTGAAGGAATCCAAATATGTGTACAATTTGCTGTCTTTATATGGAAAGCCCCCTATTATCTCTTTATATTATAATCACTGATAATTTTATCTGTTGTGTTCCTGTATCTTCAGCGCCTACAGTAGTGCTCAGCCCTTAGAAGGAGCTTAGTAACTTTAGTGGATTTGTGTGTAATACTGAGTGTGTAAGTAAGACCTCCCAGAAGGAAATTAAATATTTTATAGAATGGGACAGCCTATTAGGATTTGAAATTCTTTCAATAGCATTTGGAAGTTCTAAAATCTAACAAAAACTTTGATTGTTAAATGGTTAATAACATATTTAAATAAATTAGCTATATGATGTACTCATCTACATGCACACTTGTATGTAAATGTGCCAGAATCCATAGAAATTTTTTGTTCCGAATGAGTAAAGGTTAGTCCAAATTGATTGATAATCTCTGATGAAACCATTTGCTGCTGGTTTAGCATTTTTTCTAAATTTTAACTTTAAGGTTTAAAGTTTTATTCTACTTATTTAGCAATTTAGAGAGTGTTAATTAGAGATGTCACAATTAACAAAAGCAAATTGTACTGTATTTAATTTTTACAGCGATACATTTGATTTTGCCTGGAATGGCAGAACTGGAATTCGCCAGAGCAGACTATCAAGTAGCCCCTCCTTGCTTGACAAAGATGGGATATTCACTAATTCAGCCAGCAGCAAGCTCTTGGAAAGAGCCCATGGAATTCTCACGTTAGTATTAATTAGTAATGTGGATTGCTTTTTATGACTGGTTTAAAATTTCTGGATTAAAAAAAGGGGGTGATGGTGAAACTATTTCATGAGTAGAATTTTGAGTGAGACAAGGTTAAAAATAGTCAGCATTTAGAGTTATGAATCTCACACATTATTAAGTTGGTGTTTTCTGTTTTCATTTTGCCAGGAGAATCATAGTTGAGTGTACTCATTACAGAGATGATTCTTTATTGCTTTTTGTCAGACACTCCATCCAGAGAGAGAGAAATCTCTTAGCTCTTTTTTGTATTCCTGCTGTTTAACTGCAGCTGCCCCTTAATTCTGGCAGCCATAAAAAATTGAGCAGGAAAATCCCATGTGAAATGGTGAATGGGACTGTGTATAGTGGTATATAAACATTTATCCATTACCTGCTTCTGGAACTGGTTTGAGGACATAGATATAACCATGCATGGTGGACCACTAAAAGTTCTTAGCTATCTATATAATATATTTCAGATACTTGGAAAGCATATTTTTTGACCACTAGCTAGAAGTAGAACAGCTGGATTTCTTAATCCCTAAGTCATTGCTTAACAGTGTTAATTGGCTCAGTTTACATAAGTCTTGCTATACTCCAGAACTGTGAATTAATTCACTTAATCCTCACAACAGTTCTAAGTGATTGATATTATCATCCTCATTTTACAGTATTCCATAATGAAACCAAGACTTCTACAGGTTAAAATCATACCTTAGTATGTGGTGGAAGTTAGATTCCAGCGCAGGTCTTTCTGACTCCCCATCCCATGTTCATTAAGTATTGGTCTTTATTCCCCTTCTTTCTGTAGACATAGTAAGAAGAAAGTATTGGTGTAAGTATGATTTTGAGTTATGAATAAGAAAAAAAGCAGAAGAGAATTTTTAATTTCTAAAAGTGGAAGATCATAAAGTTTAGTGAAAAGTACATTTTAAAAATTTATGAAATTAAGCATCTATTTAAAGTTTTGAAATGGCAGAAATAAAACTTTGTAGTAAAAAGACATTAGAATCCTATTAATATCCAAAAGAAAATGAAATTTAAGCTCTGAATGTACAACATTATGTTACTGATCATCAGGCTTAAGTATGTTTATACCTGTGTTACAGAGCAGGCATCTCTTTTTTTGTTCTCTTTTCCTTGCTTATTCTTCCTTCCCAAAGGTGCCTGCTTAGGTGAATCAGACAGTGTTTTCGTATAAATGACCTGTATCTTGGAAATGAGTATATAACTTGCTGTTTAAATAGAGACCTTGAGATCATTCATCTCTATAGTATTTTTTTTTTCTAATATGTGATTTGTCTCTTTAGGAGAAACAAAAACTTCAAATCGAAGCCTGGCCTTCCAAAGGTGGGTATTGTGAAAATTCTTTTTGCCATTGGTTCCCTACTTCATAATTATTTTATTACTTATGCAAACAATCTTTATAAATAAAAGACAAGAAATATCTTATTTTTACCCAAAGTAGAGTTTGTGTGCATTCAGTTCAATCCATTTTAGAAGTAAGACTGGATGTTATAAAATGGCCAAGCTTAATAGTTCAGGTAGATATTTATTGTGACATATCCCGTTTTCTAGTATTTGAAGAGCTTTTGAACATAAATTTTTGTTGAGTAATTGTCTCATTGAGATTTCTTTTTATTTCTCCTTGGGGCAGGTTAGGATCAAATTATGAATTTTACCTGATTTTTAAATAATTTCTAATTAGTGCTTACTTAATTCTCATCATCAGCAGCACGAATTAGCTAAGTTTTATTGTAAAGGTCCAGATAGGCTCTCTGTTGTAACTGCTTATTAGCTCTGCTATTGTAGTACAAGTGCAACTATACACAATATGTAATTGAATGAGTGTGACTGTATTCCAATAAAAATTTATTTATGGACACTGAAGTTTGAATTATCTATAATTTTTCACATGTCATTAAATACTATTTTAATTTTTCAACCATATAAAGCATGTAAACATGGTGGGCAGGATTTGGCTCTTGGGCTGTAGTTTGCCTACTTCGATCTACATTATTAACACAGAGATGGTATTCCAAAAATATTTATTGAATTTACTAAAGAAAGAAAAATCTTATTGAATATTTCTTTCTCTTGTATCCTCCCAAAGAAAGAATACTTGTTAATGAATGTAATTCCAAGATTTTAGAAGAACTGAAAAAGTTATTTATTCTCATGATTCTCTAGTTTAAGAAACAAGAGAATGAATCTGTCTTTATTATTCCTTCTACCTAAGTTACCTTATGTTTCCAAAGAATGCACCGCTGATGTGATTTCTGGTCGTGGTAAATGTTGTTTAAAATCACAAAACGCAAAGAAAATTTATGTAAGTGGCTTGTAATGATGTTCTTACCATGAATAGATTTTATATAGAGAAAAGAGGAGACCACATTTGCTATTAAACATCTTTATCTGTTCATTTGTCTTCTTTTTCCTTCACTGTCTCTTTAGTCTTTTAGTATTTCGAATGCCACTCCTGAGTCTAGCTATTTGCACTGTTCTTTGTACTCTTCTCAAATGGATACCTTCCTCTTAAACTTCATATGATAGCCAACATGAATGTTGGCTACATCTGGAGTAAAT
Source organism: Pteropus medius (assembly GCF_902729225.1). Classification (NCBI taxonomy): domain Eukaryota; kingdom Metazoa; phylum Chordata; class Mammalia; order Chiroptera; family Pteropodidae; genus Pteropus; species Pteropus medius. The sequence goes on from NW_024354911.1 coordinate 5,227,974, forward strand.
AATTTCATTCAGTCATCAATCACAGAATCTCATTCATTTCTCTTTTAAATGTAGCTGAGTTCTTATTTATTTTAATGTTTTATAGATTTAAATACATATCTAATATTAGAGAGGCAACATAGCCTATGAGAGTAAGAGTCACTAACAGACATTCAAATTAGGGATCTGTTACTTGCTCTGTGATTTTCGGAGTGAGTTCTCTAACATGTCTTAACCTCTGTCATCTCATCTGTAATGCGGGGATAATAGATATTAGTATTAGAGATAAATGTTTGGTACATGCATGTTTAGCAGTCAATAAATAATAAGTATTTTTCTTATAGAACTGAATTTGTGGCTTATCTGTATACATATATATGGATATATATGTATATGTGTATATATACATATATGTATATATATGCATAATGTAGTTCGTTTAGTAACCTCACTCTTCTTATTTTCCTATACTTATTTAAATAAGCCTCATTTTTCTAATTATACATAATGTTTTGCTTGTTTCTTTCAGTCCACTTCAGACCAAGGCAAGACAAGTATATGTTATTAAAACTTAAAGTGGCAGATCTCATTGACTGTGGTCATTTGCCGAATAAGATATTTCTGTTGCATTAAGTTAGTTTCATATATGATTTGGAAAGAAGCAACAGAAGTGTCAATAGCCTAAGCTTTATTTTGTTTGTTTTTTTCTTTTTCTTTTTGGTAAAATCTGCAGCCTCTTTTTATATCTTGATATCTGAAGCACTGTTGCATGTAGCTGTATAACTTTCATAGCTACTGGAAGTAAGGTTCAGTCACCTGTATTCAGGATATCTCTAACACTTGATTTTATTGACATCAGAATGCTGAATAATTAAACATAAGCAAATACTTAACAAATAGAACTTTCAACAGCCCTTTAGCCCTCTGTTAATATGATTCTCTTTAGATAATACTTTCTATTTTCTTGTAATTTACTCTCATATCTTGAAACCGTCACTTTTATTAAATCTACTTTTCTAACATGACCTGTCTTTTAACTTCCAGTCTTTTACTGACAGTTGCCCTGTTGTACATTTCTACTTTGACACCCTGTTCATCTCTTACACTTGATGCCTAAAGTGATTTATTTTAGTGTGTCACTCCGCTACTAAATTTTTAGTCACTTGGGCTCAAACTTGAAGTAAATTTTAGTCTTCTTTAACATGAACAGTATTTTCTCTTTTTCAAAATAATTTTTTAATCTTTTAATTACACTTGATATACAATATTACGTTAGTTTAGAGGTGCAACATAGTGATTAAACATTTACATAACTTAAGAAGTGATCACCCCAATAAATCAAGTACCCATCTGACACCATTCATGGTTATTACAATATTATTGACCATATTCCCTATGCTGTATATTACATCCCTGTGACTGCTTTTATAACTGGCAATTTATACATCTGAATCTCTTTCCCTTTTTTTACCTTCCCCCACTCACCCTCCTGTTTTGCAACCATCAAAATGTCCCTGTATCTATGAGTTTGTTTCTGTTTTGTTTGTTTGTTTATTTTCTTCTTTAATTCCACATATAAATGAAATTATATGGTACTTATCTTTGTCTGTCTGACTTATTTCACTTAGTGTAATACCCTCTATGTCCATCCATGTCGTTGGGAATGGCAAGATTTCATTCTTTTTAGTGACTGAGTAATATTCCATTGTATATGTGTTCCACATCTTCTTTACCCAATTGTCTATCAATAGAATCTTAGGTTGCTTCCATATCTTGGCTATTGTAAATAATGCTTCAGCAGGATCTTCTTAATCTTTGTTTCTACAGCACCTTGCACAATTGTTTTTAAAATGAATGAACTGATTAAGCTGAACAAACTAAACAGTGAAGATGGAATTAAGAAAGGAATAAAGTAGACAATGAACAGAAGACTTAAGAAAGAAATTATATCTCTTTCAGCTAGATCCGTGGTCCACATTCCAATTCTTGATCTTTGTCAGCATCATGCTGGGCTATTGCAGCTGTCACTTAACTGGATTCATCTTTCTCTTTTCCTCTTAACCTCCTATCTTCCACTTTGTTCTGTTTTACCTTGTCTCCCTTTTTCTCCCTCGCTTTATCTTTTCCATAAATCTTAATAGTCTTCAAATTATCATTTATTTTTTAATGTCCTTATAGCCAATCTCCCTATACTTGAATGCAGTGTATTCCTAGCACTTAGAACAGAGCGTGATATGTAGTAATCACTCTGAATATATGTTGGTTGATCTAATCATAGTGGTTTTATGGGCAGAAGTCTCGTCTCCAGTTGCTGATGAAACATTGCTCAAAAATCATTAGTTGTTAACCATTAATTTATCAGAACTAATATTTATTGGATACCTACTCTGTACCAGAAATTGTTTTAGGCATTGGGGGTACAAGGATGAACAGTCTAGTTAGTCCTTGCTTTCTCATAGTTTATCTTCTAGGGAAATAAAAGCAAATAAATGAAAAGATAATTAGATGATATGTGCAAAGAGAAAAATGAAATGATATGTTGACATAGAGGTGGGCTACTTTTTGGGTATTTAAGCAAGAACTTCATGAGAAAGTTTGGGTATTTAAGCTATAAGTCGAATGCCAAGAAAAATCAAGCCATGTGAAAGCCTGGCTGTAGCAAATGAAATAATTAGAAGGACTTTAAGTAGTAATACATGTGGTGGGTTTTTTAAAAAAAATACTTTTCCAGTTAAACTCCTTGAAAGAAGCATGGACTTTTTTTTTTTTTGGTAGTTATTTGTGTTTTCCACAGTCCATATGATGCTTTTTAACATAGCGACAAATATTTAGTAATTAATTTTACTATCATTTTAGATATGGTTTATAAAATGAAATCATTATTTCTAAGGTTTTTTCTCAGAAGTATCTGAAATGTTTGGGGTAAAAATTATGTTAGGCTTCAGTGCTAATTTGTTCTTACTTTTGGATAAACTTTAAAATTATTCTAATTGAATCTTGACCAGTATGTACAGTTTTTTTTTTATGTAGTATGTAATGAATCTTGTGAGAATTCAAAAACGCTAATAAAAATAAAGTAAAAACCTTCCAAATTTCAACACCAACATGCCGTCTTTACTTATGTTACTGTTTTACATGGCTTTTTTTGGTCAGTAGTATTTGCTAATATTTTTTCCATATTAGTAAATATAGATTTACAGTGTTTTTATGAGCTGTAAAGTATTCAGTTGTGTGGATGAAGTATACTTTATGAAAAGAATTCCATATTTCTGTTCATAATTTAAAATTATTTTTTGAAGTACATTGTCAGAAATAATATTCAGATCTTGTTTGACAATCTCTTTAAATAAATACCTAAGCGAGATTGCTTATCTGGAAGGTTATAATGATTTGCACTCCTGAGAACAGTGCATAAATATGCCTATTTCTCCACATCCTCCTGAATATTGGGTTTTGTCAGTCTTCTGCCAATCTGATGTGCAGAAAATCTCTTTAAAAGGAAATGTATGTTTCTTTGCTTACAAGTTAGATTGGATGATTGTCGTTATGTTATTTGTCATTTATACTTTATTTGAGAATTGCATATTCAGGTCTTTTATTATTGTGGAATGTAGTTTTAAAGAATTTCTTACAGTTATATACAGATAATAAGTATTGCTAGAAATATTTTTTCTAAGTTGCACTTGTTTAAATATGTATTGTACTTATTGCTACTTGATAGTTTTTATTTTTAATGTTTATATTGTCAAAATTAATATTTTTAGACTCAAATTTGTCGTGCTTTTAACTCAGTCTTGTGCTTCTCATACAATAAAACCTTTACTACTTTTTGAATAACATTATATAGTTGTACATCTGTATAGATATATTCTTTTCATTGACGAAGTCACTGCTATAAATATAGGATGGTTTAAATTTTTTAATTGGCTAAAAAAGCTCCCAAATACTTTATTAATATTTTATATTCTTTAGTTGCTTTATGTGTAACTCCAATATTATTATTAAGATTAATAATTAGTACATCAGATGAGGCTTGATAGGGACTGTGTTTTCTTTTTTCTGTATGCATGTTCACGGCATACCTGATAGAGCCCTGGGATTGAATTTATTGTTTCTATGACTGGGATTCAGTTGCAGATAACAGTAATCACTGTAGATATTTTTAAGTAGATAGGGACCTATTTCAGAGAGGCACTTACAAAATTATTACAAGTCTTAGAGTTTCCAGAGTATTAAAATAACAATGCAGAACTAACCTTAGCTGTAATCTGAAAGCTAGGAAATTAAGAAGCTGCCCTTGTATCTGCTGCTTCCAGGTGCATGCTTGGAAGGCAGAAATCAGGAAGAAGCTGCTACAGCTTTTGGCTCTAGGGCTAAGTGCCCTTACTAGAGTTGCAAGTGACAGCACAAACGCCCTGCACTCTGCCTCTCAACACTCACAAAAGTAGGACCTGGACAGAAAACTGAAGCACTTTTGTGTATATGCTTGCCAGCAGAAACAGAAGCTACAAGCCAAAGCCTCTGCCTCATTACATCTTCCCAATATCATGTGTGGGAATTTAATTGATGAACTTAAATCAGTTTCAGAACCTGAGATGCAAGATAGTTTGGGAAAAGTAGTTTTAGTTTTAGCTGAAAATCGTCTGCAGGAAAGCACAAGGAGGGTAGAATGGATGTAGAATGCCGATCTCGCATATTTACCACAGTCATTATACATAGGAAATAATGAAAACTGGCTTACAATTTTGTTTTTCTTGTTCCTAGATTAATTTATGTGAAGAATTTAATCTCCCCTCCCCCTTTCTTTTCAGCATTTGCTAGAGGTAAATTCTTTAAAGCACCTGACAAGACTGACCCTGCAGGATCGCATTACCAAGTCTCTTCTTCATTTGCACAAGAAGAAGAAACCTCCCAGCATCAGTGCCCAGTTTCAGGTTATTTCCTATTTTACTTTTAATAAAGACGAATCTGTTTTGTTCAGATTAGCATTGAAAGGTCAGATTGATCTGCAAGATACCTGGATGGGACATGACTCACGTGTTTAAAAAACCATGCTGTTCATTTTGCTTTTCAGAAATAATCCTATTTCTGTGTCTTCTGCTTGTTTTTACATATTTTGCCAACATTGTTGTTTGTAAGTCATTCATTGCCAGTTTGGAATGGAAGAAAATGCTAATTACTTTGTATTACAGGCTTCGTTAAACAAGCTGATGGAGACTCTTGGTCAGGCAGAACCATATTTTGTAAAATGCATTCGTTCTAACGCCGAAAAGGTAAAAATGTCCTGTAAATGAGAGTTTCTAGCTCAGTTTACTTCAAACTGAGCTTTAAATTCTAAGAGTTAAATGGGTGACGGTGAGGGGTGAGCAGAGCTATCTATAATTTTTGTAAGGAAAACAGTGTTCTATATTTCTGTGGATATCTTTGTAATTTTTACACTTACCTGCCTGTGAGGTATTTATATGATGTTGATTTAGCATGTCCTAGATTTTGAGAGGCAAATACCTCTTGAAATTCCATCTTAAAAAAGTTTTATGTAAGTTTTGTTACCCTGAGATTAATCTTGTTTGCATATAAAGTATCACTCTTCAAAAACTTGCTTGGCATTTTTCATGTTTAGAGCTTCTTATCTCTATAAAACAGGGACATTCTTGATTCCTTCCTGTTTTCTATGGCAGTTCCCTCAATTAGAGCGTTGCAAAATAGGTCTAAGTGTGAACATTGTCATCTTTCTTTATATTCATCATAGGAAATATAGTTCCCAGCCTAAACAGTTAAAATCTAGTAGGAATTATGTTTAGCTTTCTTAATTCTTAAGAAGCAGTCCCCAACTCTGCTATTTACAATTTTCGTGACGTTAAGACGAGTTAACCTTTCTGTGGCTTTAAATGTTTTCATCCATATAAGAATATATTGTAATTATAGGCCCAACCTCATCATGTTTATGAGTTTATGTGAGTCAATACCTATAACCTACTGAGAATGTTCCTAACCTATACTGAGTGGTTAGTCAATATTAGCTATTCTTTTATAGTAACTGCAAAGGAAACCATTTTATTTACAGTTAAATAGAAGTTCGAGTCCTTATTATTAATTGAAACCTTGCTATACAAAGAATTCAATTAATGAAGTATTTCAGGGTGCAGAATAAGTACTAAATAAGTATTAACTACTATTATTATTTAACATAAATTGCCCATCTGACGTTTTTTCTTTGACAGCTGGTATGCCCCATCTGTCTGCAGAAAAATGTTTGGGATTGCCTTAAGGGATCATTGAGAATATTTAGAGAATAGTGAGAAATATCAGAAGCTCCAAATACATCTTCTTTTGAATGTCTTAAAAACATGCCTACTGAAATACCTGGGAATGCCAGTAGGTTATTGTGACTAGTGAGGAGTGACTACCTCCCATTAGCTTCTTCCCTATCGATGCCTATACCATGAGATATTAATTGTCAAGGACTAGAGGAATTTTTTGTTTTTGAATGTATCATACCAGTATCATCAGCAAAAAGTATTTAGAGAAATAAATTACTCTTAATCTTGTACTAGTCATTAGAAGAAGAATCTGTCAGCTCAGTTAACTGAGAGCTGTTCAGTTAACCAAGACAACTGATGGAGTGGGCAGTTGGATTCTGAGTGAGATTATATATAAAATCTTAATTAAAAACAAAAATACAGACACCCTTGACTATATATAAGTAGGCTAATATTGTTACATATTTTACAGTGACTAGACTGTGTGGCCTTCTCTAGGGGCAACTACATTCCTTTTGAGCTTTGAAGATCCTTTCCTACAACTAGAAAAGCTCGGAAGCTTGGTTTCTCTTTTTTATTAGGGTCAGGCAGTCAGAACTTTTCTGAAGCTAGCAGCTGGGGAAGTTAGATTGTCCTGTCACCTCTGCCATCTCTTAACCACATAATCTTCGGTCAATTCCTAGATATTCAAAAGTTAATCATACTTATAAGACAGACTGTAATTTGGAGATCTATTCTTCTAGGTTAATTTTTTTGTTTGTTTGCTTTATTTTAGCTGCCGTTACGGTTCAATGATGTCTTGGTACTTAGACAGCTTCGGTATACTGGGATGCTGGAGACAGTTCGAATTCGCCAATCAGGTTATAGCTGCAAATACTCTTTCCAGGTTATAATTTTATAATGATCTTTAAATAAATATGCACATCAAGTAAATTATTCCTGTCTTGCTTATTTTTTATTTGGAGCTTACTTGTTTATTTCTTTTAATTTTTCCTTTCCGTTCCATCTTTTGTATACAAAATTAAAGAAGCAGAGAGTACTCACGTCCAATCAATATCAACAATCTTATTAGCTTGCATTGTAATAGAATCCAGTACTTGACTATTCTCATTTGATCTGAATGTTTGCTGATATTGTTAACTCATAACATAACAATTCTTCACACAGATTACTCCAGTAATTGAAATAGTTCAATCAGAACTGTTTTGTTTAATAGAAAACATTCCCTTTGGCTTTTGCTAAAGTTTTCTCAGCAGGATTTTTTTCATGGCAAGCTGCTAGCAGGGCTCATAGTTATTCTCACAGCTTCTGCTGCTCTAGGTATAGAACTTATACTGAAACTTCAGCAGCTGAGCAAGTCTTTGCTGTTACTGGGAGGGAAAGCTTCATTCTTTTATACCCTGTAGTAGCTGCCACCTTTGATTATTTTTCTGCTAAAAATTTCTGATTCTGTTAAATAACTTCTTTGTTTTTTAATATAGCTTTCTCAAAAGGGATAATTCGTTTCTGTCCTTTTTTTTCTTCTCCCATTCTTCTTTGATGACAAAATACTATGTATAATACAACCCTTCCCCCTCCATTTTACAAATTAACCTTTTGTAATATTTCAAGTTAACAAGTACTTTATCGGTTTCACCTTGTTTAAAAGAATAAGAAAAGGATCAATAAAAGGGAAGTTAGGTAGGTTTAGGATCTTGTGGACATATCATTCTCTTGTGATTTTATAACATTTTCCTTTCATTTTTCAGGATTTTGTGAGCCACTTCCATGTACTTCTTCCTCGAAATATTATTCCATCCAAATTTAACATTCAGGATTTCTTCAGGAAAATAAGTCTTAATCCAGATAATTATCAAGTTGGAAAATCCATGGTAAATATACCTACAGTCTTTGTTAAAACAGAGTGTATTTTTGTGTTGAAATAATGACAGTCTTAGCCTATGAGAATGTTTTATATTAAAAAAAAACAAAAAACAAAGTGTACCAGATGTCATAAGGAAATTGATTAGGCCAAGATTTATTATTTAATAATATAGTCACTATTAATCTAAGAGCTTCTGACCAATTCTCTAGTTCTGCCTATAATTTTAGCTTTCTAAAAATCACCTCTCTCCAGTGTTCTAATGTAATCTCCAATTCTACTTGCCCAAAGTCATCTTATCCTGATTTCCTTACTGTCCTTTATTGTCAACTTCTCTTTCTGTCATCCTTCTCGTTTCTTAGTCTGGAAACCATACTAATATTTGGCTTACCCTTTACTTTAATTCTTTTACAAATTTCTCTTTCTCTTTTTTCCTTACAAATGATTCTTACATTTCTCCCTTTTTCTCCATTTCTACTGCTTCCATATTCTATATCTTTAGCTCTCACTATATTTCTCTTACAGTAAACAGATCCCTCATCTAGTTTGAGTCTGTTTGTCATCTTATTTAACTCTATCCATTGTATGAAAATCATCATCTTAATAAGACTTCTTTATGTTGGCTTCTTGCTCAGTAATAACCCCCTGATAACCTCCTTATTAAATTCAAACATCCTTCTCTTTTTCAAGAACCTCCATATTGTGATTTCAAACTATTAAATATCTTCACTATGAAGATTGTTTCATTGTCCCCCATATGTGCCTTTATCATTATTTCCAACTCCCTATTTTGCTCAGATGGGGTTCTCTGTCTCTTGCCCTTTATTAGTTTACTGTTTTTCCTCTTCGTTACCTAATGTCTACGTGCTATTCTTAAAAAAAAAATTTATATTTTTATTTTTTCAATTATAGTTGACATGCAATATTATATTAGTTTCAGGTATACAACACAGTGATTAGACTTCTATATAACTTATGAAGTGATCACTCTGATAAATGCAGTACCCATCTGACACCATGAATAATTATTACTATATTTCCCATGCTATACTCTATAACCCCATGACTATTTTCTAACTACCAATTTATACCTCTTAATCCCTCACCACTTCACCCATCCCCTCACATCCCAATCTGACAACCAGAAAAATTGTCTCGTATCTATGAGTTTGTTTCTGTTGTTTATTTATCCTGTTCTCTAGATTCCACATATGACATTTGTCTTTGTCTGACTTATTCCACTCAGCACAATACCCTTTACGTCCATCCATATTGTCGCAGATGGCAAGATTTCATTCTATTTTATGGCTGAGTAATATTCCATTGTATATATATACACACACCACCTCCTCTTTATCCATTTATCCATTAATAGACACCCTGGATGCCCCAATATCTTGGCTACTGTAAATAATGGGGCAATGAAGATATGGATTCACATGTCCCTTCAAGATAGTGTTTTGAGTTTCTTCAGATAACTACCCAGAAGTGAAATAATGGGTCCTTCTGGGTCTCTTATTATACCCTTTGTTGTAAAGTCTATTTTGTGTTGCATAAGTATTGCTACCCCAGTGACTTTTTGTTTTCCATTTTCATGAAACATCATTTTTCATCCCTTTACTTTCAATCTGTGTGTGTTTTTTAATCTGAAGTGAGTCTCTATAGAGAGCTTATGTAAGAGTCTTGTTTTCTTATCCATTCAGCCCCCCAATCTTTTGATTTCAGCATTTAATCCATTTATATTTAAAGTAATTGTTGTCAGATGTGTAGTTATTACCATTTTATTATTCATTTTTTAAATTTTTTTTCCTTTTTCCATCTTCTTCCTAAAGAAGTCTCTCTAATGTTTTCTGTAACACTGGCTTGGTGATGATGAACTTCTTTAGCTTTTTCTTATCTGGGAAGCTCTTTATCTGTCCTTCGATTCTAAATCATAGCTTTGCTGAGTAGAGTAACCTTGGTTGTAGTTCCTTGCTTTTCATCATTTGAATATTTCCTGCCAATCCCTTCTGGCCTGCAAAGTTTCTGTTGAGAAATCAGCTGACAGTCTTATGGGAGCTCCCTGTAGGTAACTAACTGCTTTTCTCTTGCTGCTAGTGAGATTCTGTATCTTTAACCTTTGACATTGTGTTTATGATGTGTCTTTGGTGTGGGCCTCTTTGGGTTCATCTTGTTTGGAACTCTCTGGCTTTCTGGGATTGTATGTCTATTTCCTTCACCAGGTTAGGGAAGTTTTCAATCATTATTTCTTAAAATAGGTTTTCAATTCCTTGCTCTCTCTCTTCTCCTTCTGGTATCCCTATAATGCGAATGTTGGTGTGCTTGATGCTGCCCCAGAGGCCCCTTAAACTATCCTCACTTTTTTTGGATTCTTTTTCTTGTTGGGTATCCTCTGCTGCACGTCCTCTATGTCGCTGATTCGATCCTCCGCTTCATCTAATCTACTGTTAATTCCTCCCAAGGTATTCTTCGTTTCAGTTATTGTATTCTTCATTTCTAACTGGCTCTCTTCATGTTTTCTATCTCCACTTTTATGTTTTCTCTTTGTTAAAGTTCTGAGTTCCTCTACCCTTCCCCTAAGTTCACTGAGCTATCTGCTTTTTGGGTGTGTTGACCTCAGATGGTGCTCTGGCTCAGACCAAAGCCGGACCCTGGGCATGTGGGCTGGAGCCTCCTGGGAGGAGCCCTGCCACAGGCCAAGTTCAACTGTAGCCTGTGCCTTGCCTGGGGCCACCTGGCATAAGCCACCAAACAATCTGTAGAAGGCTGCTACCCACTCTGAGCTTGGATGTGCCCCAAGTGGCCAAGCTGCAAACTGAGCTTGGCTGCCACTAGTGCTAAGCTTGGGCCTGCTCAGAGAAAGATACGGGACCCACTGAGCCAGATGCTGCTTATTTAGGTTTTGTCAACCTTTGAGAAATTTTAGGAAAATCTTCAGCATGAGCCTAGATAGGCCTTTTGTATGGAAAATCCACTGGAAGCAGCTTGGGTGGGCCGGCACATTGAGAGGGATGGGGTTTCAGGGACTCACTAATGTTATCTATGTTGCCAGAGACTCAGATATGGCAGCTGTCTGGGTCTGCAATCCAGGCAGGGGAGGGCTCAACAAAGGAACAGTGTACTGTGTCAGTACTTCTGTGTGGGAAAAAGCTTCCCCTCCAGCTCCCTCCCTGAAGCCAGACAACTCAGTTCCTCTCCATATGTCCCTTGTGCCTTTCAAGCTCCTGCCCCAGCGGTGGAGCTCAAAGCGAGTGAGTTCATCAGTGGTCAGTCCATGTGTGGGCCCCTTAAGAGGAAAGTCTGAGGCTTCTTCAGCTCTCCGTCTCACTTAGCCATAATCTTCACTGGTTTACACAGCCAGAAATTTTGGGTACTTCTCTTCCTGGCACTGGAACCCTGAGCGGGGAGCCCAGTACGGGCTGGGACTCCTCACTCTTCCCAGGGGGCCTCTGCAGCCGAAGTATCACTTCCAATTCTCAACTGCCGGATATGAAATCAGCCTGTTTCGTGTCTGCCTCTCCTATCAGTCTCAAAGTGGCCTCTTCTATGTGTCCCCAGTTTTAGGACTTATGTTCAGCTAGGCTTCAAGTTACTCCCATGATGGCTATTCTGTAGTTGTAATTTTGATGTGATTGTGAGAGGAGGCAAGCGTAGCATTTACCTACTCCACCATCTTGACTGGAAACTTATGTGCTCTTTTAAAAAATATTTATTTATTTATTGTTGACAAAAATGAGAGGTGATGCATATGCTGATTAATGTGATTGTGGTAATCATTTTACAATATATACATACATTAAAACCTTACATAGTATACCTTATATATATATATTATATATATCATATATATATGATATATATATATATATATGATATATATATATATATATGATATATATATATATGTGTGTGTGTGTATGTATGTATGTCTAAGTTTTCTTTGCATTCCCCTAAATTTCTAAAGATTTTTTAATGGAATGAATGGAGTAATAGCTTTGGGCAACATACTGGGTTTCAGAAAGGCTTATTATTCATGTTATGATCAAATCTCAATATCTATGGTTCTCAACTTATTTTTCTCCACCCCAATATCCTTGAAAAATATGATATACTACCAGTAGTACATTGGCTCATGATGGTGAATTTCCCAAGGGAATAATGTATCACAATCTCTGGCACTGACATTTTTGTACTCATACTCACCTTCCCATTTCTCCTTCTGTATTCTGTTTTCTTTTTAATTTGGGAATAACTAGTTTGGATAAATTGATATAAATATTTATCAGTACTGATTTTACATATCTACCACTGTCTTTGTTCTTCTCTAAAAAAGCTTATCACAGAAGGGATTATTCATGAAATAAATTTTCTCATTTTTTTCTTAAACTGTATACCTCATCCTTCTTCCTTCTGGTAGGTGTTTCTGAAAGAGCAAGAACGACAACACCTACAAGATTTGCTTCACCAGGAGGTGCTTCGCAGAATCATATTGTTGCAGCGATGGTTCAGGGTTTTGTTGTGCAGGCAGCATTTCCTTCATCTGAGACAGGCATCCATTATTATCCAGGTGGGAAGCAAAAGATTCCTTGCATGATATTGGCTAGTTTATTTGGCCTTTGCTTTAGTAACGAGAAATGTTTTACTGCGAAACATATAAATAAGAATGTAAACTTCTTCAGAGATGACAATGTGTCCTCATTTTTGAAATGTTGATAGTATCCACATGTAATATAGCCTATTAATAAATATTGATGGAGCTGAATTTAAATTAAATTGAATTTATATTTATAATGGCTTATATTTATAATGGCTTATATTTATAATGGCTTATGATCAGGGCAGAAGAGTATGTGCCTTAGTTTTTGTTGATATTGTTATTTTTATTTAATAGTTTTCTGAATGATATTTGAATGTTATACATACATTGTTGTTGTTAGGTACTCATCCTGGATTACAGGTACCTTATTTCCCATTTATCTGTTTTATTTTCTCCCCTATTGATTTATATGATGACTGTTTTCCACAGGACTTTTTCTGTTAGTACAAGAAAATCTTTAATATCTTAATCTTTGAAATGTGTGCATGTTGACCTTAAGTCCATTAATATCGGTAAATTGTAGCATAAGAATGTAATGTAATTTGTTAAAATTAATGTGTAGGGCATGAAAGTACCAAAAAATTTTAAATGATTTTAAGTTCTGTAATTAACTTTATTGAGGTAGTTGTTTTAACCAAGCATATCCAGAGAAGAAAACTTTTTTTAATCACTCACAATTTAGGTCTTTAGCCAATTACCCTCTAATTATGACATAAGAAATTTATTTTTTCCCTTTTTCTATGAAAATGTGGTATAAGATATGACAACAGTTTCAATTATTTTGTCTTCCCCCCAGCAATTCTGGAGGAATTATCTAAATCAGAAGCGAGTCAGAGATGCAGCTATGCAGAAGGATCCTTTACTTAAGGCTAGCGCAGCTACCCTTCTCCAGGCTTCCTGGCGTGCTCACTTAGAGAGGCAACGGTATTTGGAACTCCGGACTGCAGCCATCATCATCCAGCGGAGTTGGAGGGAACACTGTAGGCTCAGGCACATGGCTGCTGTCTGCATACAGGCAAGATGGAAAGGCTACAGGGAAAGTAAGAGGTATCAAGAACAAAGGAACAAAATTATCCTTTTGCAGTCAATATGTAGAGGATTCGGAGCAAGACAAAGGTAATCTTTGTTGTTACAATAATTACTTTTTTTTCTTCCTAAGTATGTTGTTTATACCTCTGTTCTAGCAGTTGCCTAACTTGTATTAGAATTGGTTATATATAATTTGTCTTCTCCACTAAACTGTGATACTCCTAGCAGTTTTAACTTACACTGAGTTGTCTATAATAGAAGCTAAATAAGTGTTTATTGAATTAAATTAGATTGAAAATCTACGTGGGTTTGTGGTTATAACTGCTGAGTCAACTTTTATATTGGATTCATTAAAAATTGTCAATATGCAACTGGTTTTACCTTTAGAAACTTTATTTTCAATGGTAAGGTTTACCTTAAAATAAGGATATTATTAAATGAGAGCTTTACTTCTGATTTATTTTTGAGTAGAACGCAATTAGGAATAATATACTTAATGAAATATAGTCTCACTCAAGGAAATAGAATTATGAAATGTGCATCCAAGTTAATTTGAGAAATACTTAGGTATTATAAAAAGAAAATTTTGAGACTTTCCATTTTTTTCTTAAATTTTTAGTAAATGCATTCTCTCTAGTGGTAACCAAGAGAAATCTCTAACCCACTTTTTTTCTATTTTAATATAGATTTAAAACTTTGAAAGGACAAAGACTAAAAGAAACAAAACTAGAATCCGAATTGACAAATACTGAGCCATATGGAGCTCTTAATATTCAGGGTTCAGACCCTTCAGAATGGGAGGATTGTTCGTTTGACAACAGAGTAAAAGCTGTAGAGGAATGTAAATCTGTGATAGAGAGTAATCGAATTAGTTCAGTGGACAGCTTGCGGGAGTCCCCAAACAAGCGACAGGAGAGAGCCAGAAGCCAAAGCGGTGTGGATTTGCAGGAAGATGTGATTGTAAGAGAGAGACCCAAGTCCTTGGAAGATCTCCACCAGAAAAAAGTAGGTCGGGCCAAAAGAGAAAGTCGGAGAATGAGGGAACTGGAACAAGCTATATTTAGCTTAGAATTGCTGAAAGTTCGTTCTCTTGGTGGTGTGTCTCCTTCAGAAGAACGCAGATGGTCTGCAGAACTGATGTCCGAGGGCCTTCAGTCTCTACAGGATACACCTGATAGTGAAAGCTCTCAAGGAAGCTTGGAACTTCTGAGCTGTGAGGAAAGCCAAAAGAGCAAACGAGAGTCCATAATTTTGGATGAAGGAGATTTGCATTTTCTTCCACCTAAGATATCTAGGAGTCCAAAATTTGATTCACAGGACAATGCCCTTAGTGCCTCAAGTGAAACTACATTGATTCAAAAGGGAGCACCCTCTGACTCTATGCATTTGAAGAATGGGACTATGAAAGAAAACTTGGTTTGCAGTTCTGAATCTATTACTTGTAAGCCACAGCTGAGAGATTCCTTTATTTCAAGTAGTCTGCCTACATTTTTTTATATTCCCCAGCAGGACGCATTGAAAACAAGTTCCCAAGTAGACACAAATGTCCAGAAAAATAAACTATTGGAAAGTGAAGAAACACTTCCAGCTCTTACTTTGGCTGTCAACAGGGAAGGCAGAAAGTATCACTTCTTAGGAGAAAATCAAATTGTTGCTGCTTTGAATACAGATTCTTCTAATACTGTGCTTAGGAAGTTGGAAAAGCTAAACACTGAGAAGGAAGAAAGGCAGAAGCAGTTGCAGCAGCAGAATGAAAAAGAGATGATGGAACAGATTCGCCAGCAAACAGATATTTTAGAGAGAGAGCGTAAAGCCTTCAAGACAATTGAAAAGCCAAGAATGGGGGAGTCTTTCCTGGTTCCATCTTTTCACCAATCAAAGCAAAGAGTAGAGAGGCCATCCTCTCTCCTTATCCTAAATACCCCAAATAAGGAAGAACCCAGTGTACTAGGACCTTCACCAGTAACTGTAAAAGAGGCAGCTCTTGCTCCAAAATACGGTCCCTCTGTTCACTTACCCCTGAAAGACCGACCTGTCACCCTGTTCTTTGAAAGAAAAGAAAGCCCATGCCAATCTAGTACTGTCAATGAATTATCCAAGACAGACAGAATGTGTACTCAACTCAATGTAGCCTGTAAACTCTCTAATAATCGCATTTCAAAAAGAGAACACTTTAGGCCGACTCAGTCTTATGGCCATTCTTCTGATGACCCTTCCAGAGATGGAACTACTAGGGCCATTTTCTTCACACCAAAAGACAATACGAATATTTCTCTGTAAGTGAAATGTTTGTTTATTTTTATGTATAAATGGGAAACTTTTTGGAGAATTTTACAGGCATACCTCAGATATTGCGGGTTTGGTTCTAGACCACCGCAGTAAAGTGAATATCCCAATAAAGTGAGTGGATCTTTTTGCTGGTGGAGGGGCTTGCCTTCAATTTTTAAAAATCACAGCATCTGTGAAGTGCAATAGAACCAGGTATGCCTTGATCTGCCCTAACTATTTGTATGGGTGCTACTCAAATTAGCCATTTTCTTTCTATAAAAAAATTCTCTACTTGACTCCACCAACCACCTGAAATTGGATATAATTATACCCTAGGAATCTTTAAGCACAGATAGCAGAGTTTTTGGTTCCTCTCTATTAACTGAAAAAGCATTTGTAAAGGGTAATACAGTGCCTATAAACATAGTAGGCATTCAGCAAATGCTGGTTGCCCTGGAGCTGTTCGTTAGATGTCAGGCTTTAAAGTTAATGTGCTTTGTCACAGCTGTTGTCTTATTTTTGTTCTTCACAACTTTTTTCTACTTTTTTTGTGGTAAAACACATAACAAAATTTACCGACTTTACCATTTTTAAATATAGAGTATAGTAGTATTAACTATGTGCACATTGTTGTGCAGCAGCTCTCTACAACCTTTTCATCTTGCAAAAACAAACTCTATTACCCATTGAACAACTCCCCTCCCCTTACCCCAAACCCCTAAAAACAACGATTCTTCTTTCTGTTTCTAAGATTTTGATTACATTAGCTACCTCATATAGGTGGAAGTTCGTTACTTTTAAGTTTTCTTAACTAGTGGTTGCCACAAGAAATGCATTTTTTAAGTGATAAATAAAAATAGATTTGATAAATTTTAAGATATTTGTATTAAATCTTTGTATACAGTGGATTCTTTCAGTTCTTGTGGGAGATCACTATTTAAATGAAAAGGGGGCTGTATCTTAGAGCTACAAAATTAAATTTTGTGTTAACTATGAAAATAACTTTTTCTCTCTTATCTTTAAAAGCCCGAGCTTTTAAATCTTTTAGTCTTTAAAATTGCATACAGATTTTATAGACACCCTTTGTAAATGTGAGTGAGAGATCATTGGTGTTTTATTTTTCCACTATGAAATATATTTGGACTAAATGATAATTTGAGGTCCTGTTCCTGCCCATTACACTAGAAATTGCCCAGAAGTTCTAAGACTCTGTGTAGCCCATCAGAGTGTTAAAAACATTTCCTGTCTTTCTGATTAAGTTTAGTGATGTGAGGAGTGTGTGTGTGTGTGTGTAGAGTTGTTAGATCCATAAATCTGTTTTGTAGAGGGCTTATTTGTAGGTTTTATTAAAAAAAACTACTAGGTGGACCTAGAGGGTATTATGCTAAGTAAAATAAATCAGACAGAGAAAGACAAGTACCATATGCTCTCACTTATATGTGGAATCTAAAGAACAAAATAAACTAAAAAACAAAACATTCATAGATAATGGAGACCAAACTGATGGTTACCAGATGGGAGGAGGTTTGAAGGGAATAGTCTGATGGGAATAGTATTTGCTAACCTAAAATACTTACCAGGTATTTTATGATTAAGAGTAAAAGACTCCTTCTAAGACTAATTCTCAAGATTTAGGATTTGATATTTTTCCTTTCTCATCATTAAATCCATTTCATTTCTTGAGCTAATTCTGCTACTGTTCTTAAGCATATGTCATAGTAGTGGAATATACCCAGTGATTACCAGGGCAGAGCCTCTAGTAATTCATTCAAACGTGTAAATTCTTAATAATACTATAGATTAGGTAAGCAGGAAATTTTTGATATATTGTTTTAGGAACTGAAAAAGATCTGGAAATATTTATGGAAGTTGTTGAAATTCTTTGTCCTGGCTATACCTTAAGATTGCTGCCATGGGATATCTGCTAGGAACTGAAGTGTAATCCTGCTTTTTTATCCTAAGTGTCAACAAGGAAGCCTTAAACAGTGGAAATCCTCAACCCCATAAACAAAATGAACCAACTTGGAAATCCGTGAAATTAACTGGGCCGGGCCAAGGAGAGGTAAGTATTGAATTTTGTTTATCTGTCTTCTATGCAAAATAGATGCATAGTATTTTGGAAGTTATCGTTCTTATAGATAGAGCATCTCATCTACTCATTTACTCCCAAGAATTTATAGAGAAAGAAGCTACGAGTTAAGTGTGTATACTTAAGGAGGTATACTTTAGGCAGGGAATGGTGCCTGAAAACCCAGATTATATTTACAAAAGAAGTTGCTAAGAAAAAGAAGGCAATTTATGCAAGTGACTTTGGTGACTTACTATGGCAGTGAAAGATGACTTCCTTGGCTATAGAGAAGAACAGTGTAGATTTAGCTTCCATTCTCATCTTTTGTCCAGAGTAATGTATATGAATTGCTTTTGGTTATTTCTGTCACTTCTAGTGGAAAGGGCATGGTGGGGTGGAGGGATGTTTCAAGAAATTCATGAGCTCTCTGATGTCTTTCATTGGCATCATCTCCAAAAAACCCAAAACAAAACATTGTTGTGTTATGTGTTTTATCATTTGGTCAAGCAGGTTGCCAGACCGGCCCATAAAAAGAAAGCTCGAATGGCGCGGACGCGCTCCGATTTCTTGACTAGAGGTACTTTTGCCGATGGGGAGGGGGATACAGAGGAAGATGATTACGATGACATTATTGAGCCCCTTCTCTCCCTTGACCAACCTTCTCACTCTGAGCTAGGGCCTGCACCCAGCCTGGGTCAGGCCTCTCACAGTGACTCCGAAATGGTAATTTTACAGCAATATAAGAAAAATAGGCAACGAGCAAATCTGATGAGAATAGTCTTTGCTAATATAAAGCTAACCTTCACAGCTTCTTCCCCGTATAATGGTTTGTACACGGGAAACCTCAGTGAACACAGCGAATAAGCTAAACTTTAATGGGACTTGGATAAAGGGCACTTGAACAATGTATGTCAGATCGTAAATTGGGCATCGTTAAGGTTACTTAGCACTAATATAGAAATTTTCCATGTTATGTCTTAAAAGGTCTAGAGAGCAAGGGCCCTCAATTTTTTTTCTGTAAAGGGCCAGATAGTAAGTATTTTAGAGTTTGTGGGCCATACAGTCTCTGTTGCAACTACTTAATTCTGCCACTGTAGAGTGAAAACAGCCACAGACAATAAGTAAACAAATGGGCATGGCTGTGTTCCCTCCCTGGTCTAGTGAATAGAGTATGTGTTAAACAATCAATTAAAATAGCTTCTAATTGAAATGGTAGTCTCGCTTGCTCTCTCCCTTTTTTTTTTTTTTTTTTTCAAACTTGCTTCCCCTCCCTAATTTTTTAGTGATGGAAAATGAACATGAATTTTTAAAGATTTAATGAGCAATGCCAAAAATATCTCCCTGGACCAACCCAGCCAAGTAGAAGGCTGTATATAATGTGAGTTCGTATTAATCACAAATTATAATGTTGGCATTAGGTTTGAATAAAACTGTCCTATTTTGACTAATAACTTTATCATCACATTTTAACCAAAATGAGATATATATATATATATATCAAACTATATATATATAGTTTGACAAGTATAGATATAAAGTATTTGATTTTAGAATTTTCCTAGAAAATGTACAATATAAGAACCCTGTATATCTAATATTTTCTAAAACATTTCACTGATAAAATGGAATGATAAGCATTTTATTTCCACGCATATACTTAACTGAGTTAGATCTATAATGCTCTTCTTTAGTATCTGTTCATTATGAGAGGAAAATTTTAGGATCTTCTTTTGACTCTTTAGATATTTTATCTTTGAACTGTTTTAAGCGGCTTGTGCCAAACATCTAGTTAATTAAAATTAACTAGAATATTCTCATTATCTTTTTTTGTTGGAGATAGACCCAGTTTTTACATAATAATATTGATATTCTAAGACAGAAAAAACAAAAACACATGACCTGGTCTCTAATTAGACAAATGAGTCATTACCCTGAGCCAAACTGTAGTATTGTAAAAGTTGGAAACAAACTGTATATCCCTTGATATATATAATTAGAGCCAAAATCCTCTCTTCAGTGTCGGATAAAGTAGCTCCAATTTGGCAGTACCTTGTTTTTGAGTTATAAATAACAAAACATAGTCTTATTGTATGATTAGTAAAGATAAAATTATGTAATGAAGCAAACTAATTTTAATGAAAAGTGCTGCTTATACTTTTAGTGTAAATAGGGAGCATACTTAATTCATTCTCTAAAGCATACATAGAATTTTCATTTGTGGAAGAACTCAGCCTTTGTAACTGCTGTTTTGTTCCTGAGAGTTTCCTTTGTTACAAACCTTAGTCCTTTTGGTGATAGAATTCTTTCTCACTGAGAACTCTTAACTGAGATGAAGCAGGAAGTTGGGCTTTCTGCTTGGTGCAATCAGCCCCTTTAAGTGTTCCAGCTGGTAGCCTCTGCCTATGATTCTGTTCACCTGCTTGACAAGTCACTGCATGCCAGTAGTTGTAGAGCACCCGCCCTGCACAGTGTTGTTAGTCACCTCGCCAGCTTTCTCACTGTCCTTCTATTTTCATTACTAGCTATTTTAGGAACAGGTGGTGGTGTTTGTTTCTGGTGGACATTTGCATGAAGAAGCTTTGCTTTCTAGAATATGCTGATAGATATTATTGGGCTTGGGGGTGGGAAGGGTAGGAACAGTTTTAAAATGTGTTTCTGTTTGTTTAACTTGAAAATATGCCATGTTTAATGTTCTGATATTGTGAAGATGAAGACTAATTGTTTCTAAATGGAATCTACTGAATTCTCAAAATTGAGATATCTCCAGGATTTTAAATGGGCTTGATTTTCTGGGCACTTGGATTTTAAAAAACCAGATAATGTTTTGTTTTGTTTTGTTTTGTTTCATTTTCTGGATAAAGTGCTTCTTTCACTGACATTCACTAAGAAGAGTGTCATTCAATCTTAGAAGAAATATCTAATGAGATAAAGAGAGTTCTAAATGAAATTCCCAAAGGGTGTTTGGTAACCATTACCATCTGAGTCAATGAATAGTGAATCAGTTGTTAATCTGCTGTGGAGAAGTGGAGACAAGAGTAGTAGTTTTCCTCCTTAAGATTTTAGTGTTTTTAAAAAATTTCCTACTTTGAACTCTGCCATTTGAATAACTGTTTAGTCTCTGTTTGCTGCTCACACTGGGTTCTAATACCCACTGTGCTGGCTTTTATCCAAGAAGAATGACATGTTCTTCTAGGCAGTGTTTTTAAGGTGGCTTTCATATAGTATTTAGTCTCTCATTCTTCTGAATGATGAGTTAATAAAATCATTTCTATCTCTTATTTGTAGGATTGGTGTGGGTAACAGTTTTTTTCTGTATAATTTCTTCTACCATTTCCCAGACTTAAACCACTTATTTCTATGGCTCTGAGTCCCAAATAGCTCTCCAGAATGTCTTCTTTATCTCCAGTATGATAAAACTAAATTTCTCATCTTCCTCCCCAAACTGCTGTCACTTCTTATATTGCTATTTTTGTATGTTATTCTCTTAGATACACTCCAGTCCTTATCTGTATTTAATTTTCCTTCTTTCCGCTGTCCACTCTACACAAAAACTGCCAGAAAAACCTGTTGATCAAGCAAGGCTAAGTTTTTATTAGCTTATTTTACACTAAGTAAAAATCTACCTTGACTAGGTCTTAGTAACTTAAAGGAAAGTTAAGAGAGGATGTTTATAGGATTTTAGGACCTAGGCTAGTGATTTTGAGGGCAGATATTGAAAGTTGGAAAACCAGTTGGTATTGAACAAAGTTTATGACATAAGAGGTTTGGATTGGTGGCCCCTAGACAGCAGCCACACTGTTGAATACACTTAGTATTTCTATGTGTATTTTATTCCCTCACAAAAACCAGGGACAGTTTATAGCATTGTGACTATGTTCTTTGAAGATTTGGTAGAATTTCTCTATGAAACCATTTGGGATTGGTACTTTTTTGTGGCCTAATTCCTTCATATGTTCCTTTTTTTCTTCTAGGGAAATTAGTCTTTTAAGCTTTCTGTCTCATGGGGTCAATTTTAGTAAATAATTTTTTCTTATGAAATTATCCACATCATCTAACTTTTTAGATTTATTTGCATAGAGGTCTGGAAAGTAGGCTTTTAAGATTTTTAAAAATTATCTATTCCAATGGTATTTACTTTTTGTCATTTCTTATTTTGTAGATTTATGTTTTTTTCTTTCTTCCTGTAAGTCATCTAGTCATTTGTTAACTTTTTCCAAAATAACAGGATTTTGATTTATTTATTAAACCTACCTTTTTCTCCCATTCTCCACTTATTTCTGCTTTTTATTATTTATTTCCTTGTGCTTTCTTTTGGTTTACTTTCTTATTTTTCTAGCTTTTGAGTTGGGGAGTTGAATCATTTATTTAATTTATTTTTATTGGTATAAGCTTTTAAGGCTATGAATTTTCCTCTGATTGTTACTTCAGATGTATCTTGTTTATTGTGATGTGTAAAGTTTTTATTTTATTAGAAAAATGTAATTTCAATTTATACTACTTTTTTTACCCAAAATTTGTGTAATAATATTTTTTTAGTTTTTAAATTTTTATTAGTTTCTAGTATTGTTAGATTGTGATCAAAGAGTATTTGAAATGTTTCTATTTGATCAAATTTACCAGTATTTTTTTTTTTTTACTTAATGTGATTAGTTTCTTGTGAATGTACCATGTGCATTTGATAAGGTATATTCTCTATTCAGAGTGTAAAATTTCAATACATATCCATAATTTCTACTTAATTGATTATGTTGTTTCTCTTCTAGATCTTTATTTTTTTCTACATTTGACCCGTCATATAGAGAATGTTGTGTTTAAGTCTCCTGTTATTCATTGTGTTTATGAGTTTTAGTATTTTAAAATGTCCTTTGTCACATTTAATGCCTTTTGCTTGAATTCTACTTAAACAGTAATATCATAGCTTCTGTTTTTTTATTCTATTTACCCAGAATAGTTTTGATCATCCCTTTATTTTTAGCCTTTTTGGATACTTTTGTTTTAGATATGTGTTTTGCATGCAATCTAGTTTAGTCCTGCTTTGTGAGCCAAATTATAATTTTTTTCCCCAAATAAATGAGTTAAATCTATATTTATTTATATCACTGATAGTCTCAACTCGTCCTTATAGTTTTATATTATCTGTTACATTAAATTTGCTGTGTTTACATTACATGTTTTCTTTATTTTTAAAAAATTCTTTCGATAATTAGGGAGAGTCATGTACTTGTTCTATCAATTGTTTACCTTTGTATATAACTTTTTAAAATGCTTTTAATTTGCTATTTTTTATTTAACCAATTACTGTCTAGTCATTTTTTAATGAATAATATTCTTTAATTCTCACCTACCGTGACCCAACTATTAATGAGCTATTCTAGTCTCTACTTTTCTTCTCTCATCTATTCCTATTTTTTAGATTTCTACTTTTTTAGAACATGTAATTTTGCTTATTATTCTTTCACCGTGGTCCCCACCCTTGTTGTTTTAGATCTACTATTAAATATATTAAGTGATCACATTAAATATTTGCTAAAGTTTCCCTGTTCTCTTGGTTGGATGAAGCTCTCCCATAGTAGATTACTCACAAAGGGCTCATAGATATGGAATTCCCTGAGTTCTTTTTAAAGGCTTGATATTTGAAGGGACATATTGGCTACATATAAAATCATTAATTCATACTTTCTTTTCCTGAGTTTTTTGAAAATGCTAATTTATTGTTTTCTGGCTTTATTTGTTATTTTTGGTAAGTCTATTGCCAGTTTAATTTTCTTGCCTTTATAAGTTATTTGATCTTTTTGGAGGCCTTCAGAATTTTTTCTTTATATTTAAAGTTTAGGATGTATCTTCAAGTTGATCATGATAGATTAATTACCCTATATACTTGCAGAACTCTGTCAATATGTAAATTCTGGTTTTGCTTTATTTTCGGTAAGTTTTCATGGATTATAGTTTTGAATTTTAGTCATGCATTGTTTTATTTTTCTTGTTTAGAGTCTCCGATTATAAATAAGTTTTTTCTTCTTTTCCTTTCTTCCGTTTCAGTCACCTTCTTTCTGACCCTTTTTATCTTATTTCTTTATATCATTTTATATTTTTCATTATCTAACTTCCTTTATTCAATCCCCTTTAAATTTCCATTTGTAATTTTTTTCTCTTACATATCTTATAGTCTTCATTTCACTATCTCATTTCTTTTCTCAGTTCATTCAACTCTTTTTATCTCTTTCTGGTCTTTCACATAGATAAGGATATTTAATTCATTTTTGAGTTACAATTTTCTGTTTCATGCTTCGTTTTTGGGGGGAGTGGAGTGGGTAGTAGAGTTAAGGAACCGAGTCGTTTTGGTTCTAATTTTGGTTTTCGTTTTATTTGTTTTCTTATTGTAGCTTATGTAGATTATGAATGTTTTAATTTATTTGTTTTATGCAGTGGGGTTAGTTTATAAGATAATGAATTCAAGAACTTTCTCTTCTGCCTGTGTAGCAAAGTTCAGTTTCTTTTAGATAACCTGTTTTGGGTTTGTCTTTTGTGTGTGTGGTAGTAGAGGCAATGTTGAGCCCTCCATTATTTTACTTCTCTTTTGCCTTGCTGGATTCTAAATTTTCCCTTTCTGCTCCTTTTCTTCTTTACTGCTCAATCTCCAAAAGGCACCTTTTCCTTCCTTTTTACCTTGTTTTTTTCTCCAGAAGTGATGCCTCTAAAAATATGTCACCGTGAATCACATGCCATTTTAAGTTCTTTTTCTTTAGTCAGTTCTCTAATCTACCAGTACTCAGTAACATTTGTGTCCGTTTTGAGTCATTATAGATGGATTGATTTTTCTCCTCATTCTCGGTATATATTCTTACTTCTTTGCATGCCTAGTTATTTCTTACTGGATGCCCAACTTTCTGAATTTTGCCATGTTGGACGCTGGATACTTTTATATTTGATTAATATTCTTAAGCCTGTTATATTCCAGCAATATTCCAGAGACTTATTCTAGAAGCACCTTGGTCCTTTTATGTCTTCCTTTTAAGGTTTATTAGGCTTACTGTGTTGAGTACTGGAAATTTGTCAAGGGAGTAGATTTCAGGTGCTCTCACCACCAAAGGAAAAATAAGGTAACTGTGTGCGGAGATGATATGTTAATTAGCTTGACTGCTGTAATCATTTTACTATTAAGTAAAGATTTGTTAGGCTCAAACAGAGCAGTACTTAGTCTAGACTGTTGAGGCAAGATTTTCTGTGTGCTTTACCCAATGCCCTGGGAATCATTAAGTTATGTTCTGTTACTCTTGGGCACAGGCACTATTGCTGGCCTTCTGTGAGTGCTGAGCACTATTACCTTTAATCCTTTCAGGTGGTCCTTTCCCTGGTCTTGGGTAGTTGTCTGACACAGAAATGTTGCTTAGTACTCAGTAAATTCTCAGTGGGGACCCTCTGATGATCTTTGTGCATCTCTCTCTCCAGTACTCTGTCTTTTGGTTTCTGGTTACCTTGGTCTCTCTGGATTTTCAGCTTCGTGTGTTCAACTCAGAGTCAGCCAAGATTTGCCTGGATTCCCCCTCTTTGTGTAACAGCCTGGAAACTGTCTCAAGGCTCTAAGCTAGAGATGGGAAACTGAGAGATGTTTCCCATCTCTCAGGATAACTGTTTGTCATCTTGATAACTGCTGTTTCATATTATTTTATGTGGGGTTTTATTATGTTTCTGATTTTAACTTGGGTTGTTTCAGGCAAGAGGATAAAACAGGTTCCTGTTACTCTATCTTTGCCGGAAGCAGAAGTTTGTTCTTAATTTTAACAACTCAGGATCATTTCTGTTGATAAGGCCATAGTCAAGCAGACTAAAGGGCTGAAGAAAAGATATTATAACTATAGAAGAATGAAATACTAGGAAATTACTTGAAATGGTAACAAGAAATTCTCTCCTCCAAATGGAATTGTCTTTAAAAAGGCACACTGTAAACAAATGGAACAAGAATTGCCAACTGAAATTCAGGTTCCAGTTTGATAGCCATGTAATTTGTTTATAACTTAGACAATTATTGGTGATAATAATTTTTTATTCTTTGGTACTTTGGTTTTCCTTATCTTCCTGTGTTCTTGTTCTTTTAAATCTTTTACTGGATATAATAAGAATCTATAATAGCAAGTTAAGCCATAAAAATAATTATCATCTTTTAGGGACAAATAAAAGGAAGTATGAAAGAATTAGCATTCTATATTTATCAGATCCTGGATCTTTTGTCTGTATCTTTAGATGGTTTTGACTTTTTTCTTACCTTTCTACTTGATAGTCTTTGTAAAATTGTCAGAAAACATGAGCTGGTAGGTCCTTTTCAGCATTTTCATTGACCCAAGTTCTCTTTACTTCAGATTACTTTAGAAAATTAATCATTTTTTTTTAAGTAGGTTCTTTTATTTCATAGACTCTCTGAATAATATTAATATATATATTTTCTATGTTTTTTAATAGGTATAATTCTTAAATTCTATAACCTGAGTTTTAATTACAGTACTATGATGTAGTTTCTTGGTTTTAAAGTCTTTCACGTATATACTTATTACAGACCTCACAGCGATTTTCTTCAGTTGATGAAGAAGCAAAGCTTCATAAGACTATGTCTCAAGGAGAGATTACTAAGTTGGCAGTGAGACAGAAGTCTTCAGATTCGGATATAAGGTATAAAGTATACCCTGAGAGTTAATAGGGATAATATAATTTTATTTTCTAATTCTCTATAGTTAAGTACTGAGTCTCTTTTTAAAAGCATAATTGATAGAGCAGCTAGTTTTGAAATGTAACTGTTCTCAACAAATATTAAATACCTGCTGTGTGTGTGACAAGCACATCAGATATATAAAATGAGCTTTATCTTTCTATATGTTTAGCAGTATGATTTGGGTGAAATCTTTAAATCATTGTATGACTTGTGATTTTTTGATGTAAAAGAAAAGAAATTAGACTAGATGAAATTGAAAGTATTTTCCAGCTTTGGACTTGGATTCTATTCTGAGTTAAGTGTACTGCAAATGGAACTGGAAAAGACTTTCAGGAAATAAATCTATTCTCTCTAAGAGAGTACATGGAATTTTTATTTGTCAGACAATTACCTTTGTTCTTTATTGTGTTATATAAGGCATTCAGGCCCTCATTGAGCACTTGAAGATCACACCGAAATCTGTCTGGTTCATAATCATATTAAAGACCTCTTCTTTAATGACTATAGAGGCATCATGCAAGGTAACCCAAATCCAGAGTAGATTATGTTGGAGATCACATTTTGGCAAGCAAGATACGACATAATAGTAAGAATATACAGGTGGAGATAGCAGATTAAATATATAATAATTTAATTTCCACTTCCTTTTCCAAAATTGCTAAAATGACAAAACCTATACAGGACAAAAAACAACAGCAGCGCAATAGGAGACAACCATAAGAAAACTGTGGAATCCAAAAAGTAAATAAATTTTAAATGTCTTGATAGGAGAAAGCTGAATCTTAAACTAACTCAGTAAGGCTCAGAAAGAAGCATCAAGTTGACCGATCTGCCCCAATCCTAGCAGAAAATAGGAGATTTATTCCTTGGAAAAGATAAACAAAAAATCTCTGCACTGAGAGGTTACCAGATACAGTTGAGGACTAGGGTACATGCTTGGTACAGGGGATTTAGTGAATGTTTACATAATGAATGTTAAAACCTCCCAGCTTTTTTCGACTCAGATTCCACATTTCATATACCCCTATAAGCAGGTGGTTCAGGGAGTCTTTCGGAATTTTTGTCCCACCCTCTAGGACAGACCTAGAGATATTGGTATCAGGCGTTTCCCTGCAAAACAGACCAGCCAGATAACCATACAAGGGAAACCACAGTTTGGAAACCACAGTTTGGAAGTCCCAACAATGCACATGAGAGCTTTCAAACAGCTTTTTTTTTTTAAACCCTGTTTTTGATCGCCACACATTTGAGGAAACATGTGAAAGAAGCTAATGGATAAAATACAACTTGGGAAAAAAACTAATGGATAAAATACAACTTGGAAGAAATAAACTATGCGGGGGAAAAAAAACTTTAAGACAAGTACAACTATCAGCAGACTTTCTGCATACATAAATACATAAATATATCTATATCCACGAAAGCAGAGTATGTGAAAAGGGAACATTCATAATAAAAAGAGCTTTTGAAAATTAAAAATATAATAGCATAAAGAAACAACTCAGAAGAGTTAGAAAGTAAGTTGAGGGCGTATCTCAGAAAGTTGAGCAAATAGCCAAAGAGATGGAAGAGACAAGAAAAGATAAAATTAGAGGGGCAGTTTTGGAGCTCCAGTAACCCAGTGATAGGAGCTCCGGAAAGACAGAATAAAGAAAACGAAGGGCAGCAAATCATTAAAGTAATTGAAATAAATTTTATAGAACTAAAGGTTATAGGTTTCTAGATTGAAAAGGCCCACTGAGGGTCCAACATAATGGATAAAAATAGATTCGTGCCAAAAAACATGTCATTGTAAAATGATAGTGACAAAAGGAATCTCCATTATGACAGGGAAAGTAGCTTTTCAAATGATAGTTGTACACCAAAGACTGAAGGAAACCATGCCAAATTGGAGCAGGTTAGAAGGCTCTGGGGGAGATTTCAAGAACACAAAACTGATGGAGTGAATACCTTCTATATTTTAACATGTTGAGAGGAGATATACATAAATAGAGAAACACTTGGAGGTGAATTGTATGTAGAAAAGTAAGGAAGTGTAAAACAAAACATTTATTAACTCTAGAATAAAATAGGTTTTTCAAGGAACTCCATGCCTCAGTTATCAATATTTACATAATAAAAATAGTGAATATTATTAAAAGAAAATGCTGAATATTGCTTTAACTATAATTATGATATGATTCTATTAGGGGCATGGCATGTCTGTGTTTGTGGAGGGTGTAGAACAGAAGTGGTAGAACATGCTTAATCATTATCTGTGATGACATATGATAGCAATATAAGTAGCATGACCATTAAAAGAATCAGTTTAAGTCAATTCAGAAGGGTTGACCCTAGGGAGCAGAAAAGGAATGAAAATGTATGTAGAAGTTTAATAATAAGCTTTAAAAAAGAACATGGGCTTTAAAACCAGATAGACCTTATTTTAACTTCCAGTTCTGTTAGCTCTCTGAGCCTCACTTTGCTCATGGTAAGGTAATTATATCTATTTATTAACAGTAGGCAATTAGTAGTTAAATTTTTCAGGAGTCAAAAGTTATATACAGATTTTCAACTGCTCAGGGGGTTGGCGCCCCTAACCCCCATATTGTTCAAGGGTCAGTTGTAGTTATGAATATTAGACATATCATATGTAAGGCATTAAACCTGGCTCCTAGTAGATGCTCAAATACTTTTTTGATTGACTCAATGAACATACGAAGGAACAAACAATGTACAAATAAGCCTCCTATTACGGGGTTAGAATACATGATATATTGTAAGCTGTTGTAATTTTCTCTAGGTGGTTCCTTGATTTATGTGATAGGAGAGAGTATATAAGCACTAAGAATGAGGCAATATAGCATATAGGTATGATTCTCAACTTTGTCACTCACTGGCTGTATAACCTTGGGAAAGTTACCTAATGTTTAAGCCTCCAGTTTCTCACCTGTGAAATGGTTATCATAATTTGAAATACATTTGTTATGATTAAATAACATAATCCCATACCAGCACTTAGCACTGTTACTCAGCAAAGATAACTTAGTAAGATAACTAAAGTAAGTGATGGCTTTTGTTAATTATTAATATTGATTCATGAATATAAGAATAACAGTAAAAGCTTTATCAAAATGGCAAGTAGAAAGATTTAAAATTGTATCTGCATCATGATTACAATGGTGTAAAAATGGGCATGCTTATGGATAAAGACTGGAAGAAAATTACCCCCAAAAATGTAAACTAGTATGTTTTTAGAGTGATGGCATATCAGTGATTCCTTTAAAAGTATTTTATTTCTTGTTAAATTATTTGTACACTAAATCCAAGCTGGAAGGAGGACAAGAATGAAGAGATACCAGTTTAGGAATTAGAAAACCTGATGTGGGATCCTAGTTCCACTGCTTTGTAACCATTTATTTTAGGGACTTATTTAATATCTCTGGGTCATCTTCTGTATTTAAGACAAGGAAACTATTTACCTTTCAGATGAAGTTTAAATGCAAAATCGAAAATTAAATATTATTAAATTTATGTGTGAAGGTTAAATGAACTAATGTATGTGAAAGATTTTTATGTAGCTTATAGTGATGTGCAAGTATTATCACTGGGGATGCGCTGATTTCCATTTTTACCTTTTTTTTTTTTTAAATAGACCTCAGAGACCTAGGATGAGATTCTGGGCCAAAGGGAAACAAGGGGAGAAGAAGACTACCAGAGTGAAACCTGCCACCCAGCCAGAGGTTTCGGCACTCTTTGCTGGCTCAGATATGATTCCAACTCATCAGTTTCCAGATGGTAAAAATGAACAAAGGGTGGCAATTGTTTTCATAATTCCTGTTTACTTCTTCTGAAAGTTTGCTATTGCTCTAGTATTTGTAATGGCACCCTGTGGCTAGGTATTCTAATGAGATAGGACCAGGATTGTTAAATTCTTCCTTAACTAAAAAGATAACTCTAAAATCACATTGTACCTATAATAGAAGTTCCAAGGAAATGTGACATAAAACAGTGGAGCAATGACAACTTCAAGAATGGTTGTGATTTTCTTTGCTTAGCCTCAGTTTTCTAAAGTGTTGAACTATAGCCATTATGCACTCACTTAACAAATATGTATTATTAGTAAAAACTAATAACAGCAGCTAATATTTGAGTGTTTACTACATACAAAGGCATTGATCCTCACAATAATTTTTTGAAGTTGGTGTGATTATTATTGATGAGAAAACTGAGACACACAGAAGTTATTTACTTATACATGTATAGTAATTGGCAGAGCTGAGATTTGAATCCAGGCAGTCTAGCACCAGATTCCACATTCTTAACCACTGTGCTCTGTATTCGGAATCTACCATATGTCAGTGCCTGGGTCTTTATAATGGTTATAATGGTTATTTTAACTTTCTAGGCATCAATCATAACACATTTGAAAATACCAACAGTTAGTTCATATGTTGAGAAAACGTGCCTTTTTTTTTCCTCGTCTTTAATTACCCCCCACCCCGCAACTTCCACCCCTGACCTATGGATATTGCCGTTTCCTATGAAGGTGGAGCGTTTCTTCCCACACACTCGGGGCCTGGTGCACCCGGGGTATGGTCCGTGGCTCTACCTGGGGTGCGAACCCTGGACCTTCTGCATGTAAAGCAGACATGCTAACCACTACACTATGGAGCCACCCCAAAAAACTTGCCTTTCTAAATGTTAGAATTAATAACTAACCAGTTACTAATCCCACTAATAGATTATCCCATTCTTCCCAAGCCATTTGCTCAAGCATATATGAGAGTTTTTAATTACTATGTAAAGATGGCAGGTATTTTCAACATCAGAGGTGGATATGTGTTTATGAGTGTGTGAAATACCAGTGGGTGGGTGAAATATGAGTATTGAATAAAACAGAAAGAAGTCTTAGGAAAAGATCTCTCAAAGATAGAACAGACCTAATTACAATAAGCAAACAAAACTTCTGGTATCTAGGATAAGATAAAGGGACAAGGAGGAAAGATCATCAAGCTTCATATAGGAGTAGATGGGTCAGAGGCACCTGTGTGTCAGAGGAAAAAAATGGAAATATCGTTAGAGCCTTGTTTTTGTGTCTTGTGGCTTTGCTCCTATCAGGTGGCAAACTTATGGTTAAGACTAATAACAAATTGTGACTACTATTTCAGTTTGGAAGATTTGGAATTCCTTACCATTAAATTACTAAGAGGATCAGTTTCTTATATCTCAATTGGTTTAAAGTAATCGTTGTAAATTAAAATTTTTTTCAGTTATATTTTCCAAGAAGGAAGCATAAACCTCTTTATTTGAAACATATATTATTAGCAGATGTCATTATGTGTGTGTTCATAAGGATACATGTATAAAAATTAGGATTGTAGCTTTTTATTTATCTTTGGGTAGAAATTTATTAAGGTAGAAATTTTATTTATCTTTGGGTAGAAATTTATTAAGGTTTTTAATGGTGAAATAGGATTATAGACAGTTTCTTTAGTAATCATCATTTTATTATAAGAATAACATCGACTTTGCTAAATGAAATTAGATCATTATATAATTAGATTATATAATGAATTAAAATCAGGTGATACTGATTTGAATGTACTTGTATCCTGTATCTTAATAATTTTTATTCTGATGCTATATCTGAAATTGAGTTTGTTTCAGTTCTTGCTTGAGGTAGAATTAAGCATTTAGAAGTAGGCTCCTTTTTTTTTTTTTTTCCCCATTATCAGATTTAGCTTTTACCATTTACAGAGGGTATGATGACTACAAATGGGGGAAACTAACAGGTATGTGAAACGAGAAGGGGCCAACATTCTCAACAAGCCCCAGGTAGGGTTTTGGATAATCCAGTGTAGTTCTAGATTATAATGGACTACATGGAATCCAGTTTTTCTGGTGTAAACATTTGCAGAAAAAATGTGTTGTGCTTTCCAGTTTTATATACAAAGCCAGTTCATTCCAGGAATTCTCTGAGAAATTCAGTTATTTGGGAGATGTATAAGAAAATCCTAAATACAAAAGAGACTGAAGCAGAAGTGAGCCTAAACAGATTGCCAGGCTAACACCAGAAAATATTATTATATCTATTATGGCTTTAGCTCCTAATAAGGAAATAATAATTATCAAACTTCACCCTTTCAAACAGATACAGTAAAGCAATGACTGGGTTAACAATCAGCATTTAACATGCTAGTGTGATTGTGTACTCTTTCTTTTCTTTGAGACTGAGGTTTTTGGGATCTGGGCTTCAAGTTCTACAAGACACTTCCATCTAGGTTTTCAATATCAGACCTTAGCTCCTTGGGAGACATGATAGCATTTCCCATTGAAAAGTGGTAACACTTAAGTAGATTTTCTGTACAAGTGTATAATCAGGATTTATTGCCTAACTGCCTGACCTCAAATATTAATGTTACTTTCCTTTTCAGATATTTACATGTGTTTCCTACGGTGGCTCACTAATGGAACTTAAACTTAAAAAGGAGGATGTGGAGATTTCAATATTTTTACTAAATTTCTTCTTTCTTTTTCTTTTCTTTTCTTTTTTTTTTTTGGCCACTCAATCTTGAATTGTAGAATCAGCTCGGTATCACCCAACACCTCCTTTGAGCCCAGAATTGCCTGATAGTTCCCGGAAGGAGTTCAAAGAGAACAAAGAGCCTTCTCCAAAGGCAAAGCGCAAGCGAAGTGTGAAGATCAGCAGCGTGGCTTTGGAGTCTATGCATTGGCAAAATGACTCTGTCCAGATCATAGCAAGTGCCAGTGATTTAAAAAGCATGGATGAATTTCTTTTGAAAAAGGTATACTTTGCATGCTCAGTTAGGCTCCTGAGCGGTTTTGACTATGAAATACTTGTATATATCAGGATATGGCCCCTCAAGAACTAGGTGACATATGCTTCAGGAAGTTAGGTGGTTTACTCTTTGCCAGGAAGGTGCAAATAATATGATATGCCATAGACTGAGTAGACAGGATTTAAGGTTTTAAGTTTTACTGTCAACTTCTATTTTACTCTATTATATATTCTATATGCGAAGATGAGGCTTATCATTGCACACTTGAAGTTGTTTTTCTGATAGCAGAGCTATAGAATCATAAATGTTAAAAGAGACATTAGAAACCATCTAGTAGTAATAAAACTTTGGCTATCTA
The DNA here is from genome assembly GCF_902729225.1 of Pteropus medius. Taxonomy (NCBI): domain Eukaryota; kingdom Metazoa; phylum Chordata; class Mammalia; order Chiroptera; family Pteropodidae; genus Pteropus; species Pteropus medius. The sequence continues at coordinate 5,261,880 of NW_024354911.1, forward strand.
GTTGTGCTTTTACCTGAGTCTCATAATAGCAGTGGCTTGCACTTTCAGGGCAGTGATTGTTGAAGAAACAGTATGTGTCCACTGTTGTATTGACCTCTTTTCAATTAGTTGATTGTGTATAAAACCCTTTCTGTGGTCCCCAGATGAATGACCTAGATAATGAAGACAGCAAGAAAGACACACTAGTGGACGTTGTATTTAAAAAAGCCCTGAAAGAATTTCGGCAGAATATCTTCAGCTTTTATTCATCTGCATTGGCGGTAAGTTGGACAGTGTTAGAATAAATTCAGTAGTTCAACATATGAAAAATTTATCAGTACTGTAGAATATAATACAGAGGACATGTTGAACTAGAGATTTCTCTAGTTCCTTGCTATTGTCTCAGGGATGGGTAGGGAAAAGCATACTGACTGACCTCAGATTAATGGCTTCCTCGAATTTCCTTGAGTAGTTTTCTTTTTCCCTCCATAGGTATATTTTTATCTTATTAAGATATCGAATTTAGATATTCTGGATATGATTCTGTTTCACTCCAGCGGCTCTCTACTATTTTGACTTTTCATAATCCTTTAGCTCTAGCTTCTATTTTTTATAGATGTGGACTTATACAATTTTTTTCCAGTATCATTAGAACAGTTTTGTTCACTGATTTCTACATCAGTTTATATCACTTTCAAATTTACTTTGTACTTTCCTATATTGGTTATGTTTTAGAAAATTTATTTTTGATGCTAAAGTGTCTAATAATGCTTTGATCTATAGAATCTTTATTAGTGTCTGAATTATATTTATTCTATAAAATAATAATTTGTATTTAATTGGGTTTTCTTTGTTCAATCTATAATTCATTGTGAAAAGTGAAACAGGAAAACTTTTTTTTAATTTATTTTTTATTGTGACATTAGTTAATGAAATCCAATAAGTTTCAGTTGTACACTTTAACAGTAGGCATATATATATTTACACTGTGAGTTCACCTCCCATAATTAGATTTCTTTCTGTCACCATATATTTGACCCCCTTTATCTCACCTACCTCCCTCTACCCCTTCCCCCCTACCCTCTGTTAACTTCTAGTCTATTGTCCATGTCCATGAGTCTCTGTTTGTTTGTCCTGTTCATTTGTTACTTTTAGGTTTATATCCTACATATAAGTGAAGTCATATGATTTTCAGCTTTTTCTGTCTGGCTTATTTTGCTTAGCATGATTATCTCAAGGTCCATCTGTGTTGTCACAAATGGCAGTATTTCATCTCTTCTTATGGCTGAGTAATATTCCATTGTATATATATGTACCGTAGCTTCTTTAGGAAAACTTTCTTGTATCTTCTACTTTTTCATTCTCAGTATAAGATTTTTTACCTTTTAATAATTGGAACCATATGGTCTGAAAGAGCAGGAATTTCAAGACCATAATAAAGTAGTAATCAGGCTATGGCAAATGATTAAGTTTGGATAGGGACAAATTCATCCATATTTTTCTAAGCCTGACCAGCTACTTATGCTCATCTCTTTCTCTGCTTCCTACCTATATTTCCTAGATTAGGGATTCAGGGTTGCTGGATGCTCCAGTACACTTTAAATTTCATAGGAAGAGCTAACATTATGAAGCAGAGCTTAATAGTAGTTTTCTAACCATGTATTAAAAAAATTTCAACTTCTAATTCTGAGGAGGTGAAAGAGAAATAAGTTCTAAATGTATACAACACTTTTTTGGTCACCTGAAGTCTTTTTTTTCCTTCTATGAAGATTCCAGACTCATTTAAATAGTTAAAAGGAATTCCATGTAGATTCCTTTGCAAGTAATATGTTACTGTAGGCATATCACTCTTCTATGGAAAAATAAAATAAAGACAGCTACTTGCTGTATCATTAGGCAGAGATTCAATGATTCACTCTTTTTTTTCCTTTTTTTAAAATTAAAATTTTTAGTGACATTGGTTAATAGGATTATGTAAGTTTCAAGTGTACAATATAATACATACATCATCTGTATATTGCATTGTGTTCTCGCCCATCACCCAAAGTTTACTTTTCTTCTGTCACCACATATTTGACCTCTTTTACTCTCTTCAGTCACCACCCCCACTACTTCCCTTCTGATAACCACCATACTGTTGTATGTGTCAGTGAGTTTTTTGATTATTTTTTTGTTGTTTTCTGTTTTATATCCCACACGAGAAATCATATGATTCTTCTCTTTTTCCATTGACTTACTTCACTTAGCATAGTACTCTCAAGATCTATCCACAAATGGCGGTATTTCATCTTTTCTTATAGCTGAGTAGTATTCCATTGTATGTATGTACCACAGCTTCTTCGTCCAGTGATCCATTGAAAGACATTTGGGTTGTCTCTTTCTATGTCTTGGCCACTGTGAATAGTGCTGTAGTGAACACTATAGGGGTACATATGTCTTCATGATTAATGTTTTCAAATTGTTTTGGGTAGATACCCAGAAGAGGGATTGCTGGGTCGTATGGTAGCTCTATTCTTAATGTTTTGAGGAAACTCCATACTGTTTTCTGTTGTGGCTGTACCATTTTACCTTCCCACCAGTAGTGTATGAGGCTTCTTTTTTCTCCATATCTTCTCCAACACTTATTATTTCTTGTCTTGTTAATCATAGCCATTCTAACAGGCGTGAGGTGGTACCTCATTGTGGTTTAGATTTGCATTTCTTTTATAGCTAGTGAAGTTGAGCATCTTTTCTTTATCTGTTGGTCATTTGTATGTCTTCTTGGGAAAAGTATCTTCAGGTCCTCTGCTCATTTTTTCCTTGGATTGTTTTTGTTGTTGAGTTGTATGAGTTCTTTATATATTTTAGATATTAGCCCATTATCAGAGAGGTTTGCAGATATCCTTTCCCATTCAGTTGGTTGCCTTTTTGTTGTTGTTTCTTTTGCTGTGCAGAAGCTTTTAAGTTTGATATAGTTCCATTCATTTATTTTTGCTTTTATCTCCCTTGCTTTTTTGGGTGAAATTCATAAAATCCTGAGACCAAGGTTCGTAAATTTAGTATCTATGTTTTCTACTATGTATTTAATTGTTTCAGGTCTTATATTTTGGTCTTTAATCCACTGTGAGTTAATTTTTGTGTATCGTATCAAATAGCAGTCTGTCGAGTTTCATTCTTTTGCAAGTAGCTTTCCACTTTTCCCAGCACCATTTATTGAAAAGGCTTTCTTTTCTTCATTGTATGTTTTTGACTCCTTTGTTGAAAATTAGTAGCCTATATACATGTGGGTTTATTTTTGGACTTTCAACTCTATTCCATTGGTCTGTGTATCTGTTTTTCTACAGTTACCAAACTGTTTTGATTATTGTCACTTTGTGGTATAATTTGAAGTCAGGGAATGTGATACCTCCAGCTTTGTCTTTTTTTCTCAGGATTGTTTTAGCTGTTTGTGGTCTTTTGGTTTCATACAAATTAGAAGATTTTTTTGTTCTAGTTCTTAGAGAAATGCTGTTGGGATTGCATTAAATCTGTATATTGCTTTGGGTAATATGACCACTTTAACTATGTTGACTCTTCCAATCCATGAACATAGAATATCTTTCCATTTTTTATCTTCACGTTTTAAAAATAGTATCTTGTAGTTTCAGTGTTTAGGTCCTTCATACCCTTTGTTAGGTTTATTCCTAGCTATTTTATTTTTTTGTTGCAATTACAGATGGAACTTTTTTTTAATTTTATGAAATTTTATTGTTAGAATATAGGAATGCAGTGGATTTTTGTACCCTGATTTTTGTGTACTGCAACTTTACTGTATTTGTTTATTGTTTCTAATAGGTTTTTGGTGGAATCTTTAGGGTTTTCTATATAAAGAAACATGTCATTTGCAGAAAGTGACAGTTTTACTTCTCCATTCAGAATTGGGATCTTTTATTTCTTTCTCTTGCCTGATTGTTCTGGCTAGGACTTCAAGTATTGTGTTGAATAACAGTGGTGAGAGTAGGCATCCTTGTCTTATTCCTGATCTTAGAGAAGAGGCTTTCCGTTTTCACCATTCAATATGGTGTTAGCTGAGAATTTTTCATATATGGCCTTTATTGTGTTGAGATACTTTCCTCCTATACCTACTCTATTGAGTGTTTTAATCATAAATAGATGTTGTATCTTCTCATGCTTTTTATGCATCTGTTGATATGATCATATGATTTTTATCCTTTATTTTGTTAATATGGTGTATCACATTGATCAGTTTGTGTATGTCGAATCATCCTTGTGTCTCTGGAATGAACCCCACTTGATTGTGATATATTATCTTCTTAATGTATTATACTTGACTTGATCGTAATTTGTTTAGGATTTCTGTATCTATATTTAGCAGCAATATTGTTTTGTAATTTTCTTTTTCTGTGTTGTTCTTGCCAGGTTTTGGTATCAGGGTAATGTTTGCCTCATAAAATGAGTAAGGAAGTATTGCTTCTTCAGTTTTTTGGAAGAGTTTGAGAAGGATAGGTATAAACTCTTCTTTGAATGTTTGGTAGAATTCGTTCGTGAAGTCGTTTGGTCCTGGACTTTTACTTTTTGAGAGATTTTTGATGACTATTTAAATTCCATTACTGTTGATTGGTCTATTTATATTTTCCAGTTTTTAATGATTCTGTCTAGGAAGGTCATATATTTTAAAGAACTTGTCCATTTCTTTTAGATTATCGAATTTGGTGGCTTATAGACTTTTGTAGTATTCTGGTATTGTCGCGTGTGTTTATGTGGTGTCTGTTTAACTCCCTCTTTCATTTCTGATTTTATTTGAATCTTTTCTCTTTTTTTCTTAGTGAGTCTAGCTAGGGATTTGTCAATTTTATTAAGCTTTTCAAAGAATCAACTTTTGTTGCCTTAATTTTTTCTATTGTCTTTTTGTTCTCTATTTTGTTTAATTTTGCCCTAATTTTTTATTCCTTCTACTGACTTTGGGCTTTGTTATTCTTTTTCTAGTTCTTTAAGGTGAAATATTAGGTTCTTTATTTGAGATTTTTCTTATTCTTTGGGGTAGGCCAGTTAATGATATAAACTTCCATCTAATTTCTATTTTTGTTATATCACCCAAATTTTGATATGTCATATTATCATTCTCATGTATCTTTTGATCTCTTATTTCTTCTTTGATCCAGTCATTGTTTAGTAGCATGCTGTTTAATCTCCACAGTTTTGTAGTTTTTCCTATTTTCTTTTGCAGTCGATTTCCAATTTCAAAGCATTGTGGTCAGAGAATATGGCTGGTATGATTTCAGTCTTCTTAAATTTGTTGCGGCTAGCTTTGTGTCCTAACATATGGTCTATCCTTGAGAATGTCCCATGTTTGCAAGAGAAAAATGTATATTCTGGTGTTCTGGGATGAAAAAAATCTGTAAATACTGGTTATGTCCATTTAGTCTAATGTGCCATTTAAGGCAGATATTTTCCCATTGATTTTCTGTTTGGACGATCTGTCTATAGCTATCAATGGGGTATTTAAATCCCCTACTATAATTGTGTTTTTGTCAGTTTCTCCTTTTAGTTCTGTTAATAGTTGCTTTATATATTTTGGTGCTCCCAAGTTAGGTGCATATATATTGATAAGTTTTATGTCTTCATGTATTGTCCCCTTTATCATTATAAAATGTCCATCTTTGTCTCTTGCTACCTTTTTTATCTTGAAATTTATTTTGTTAGGTATAAGTATGGCTACACCTGCTTTTCTCTGGATGCCATTTGCTTGGAGTATCATTATCCATCCTTATAGCTGGGATGTGTCTCCTGAAAACATATAGTTGAATTTTGTTTTTTGATCCAACTTCCTACTTACTCTGCTTTTTAATTGATGAGTTCAGTCCACTTACATTTAGGGTTATTATTGATAAATGAGGATTTCCTATAGTTGTTTTATTTTTTTGTTTTCTGGTAGTTCAATGTCTCCATTGTTTCTTTTCCTTGTATTTCTGTGTGTTGTTTTACTTTGGTGATATTCTATGATTTTCTCCTCTGTATCCTCTTTTTTTAATGTTATGCACTTCACTTCTAGATTTGTATGTGTGTGTTTACCTTTTTTATGCGAAAGAAAGTTTCGTATATACAGTAGCCTTTTTTTTTTCCTGATTGCATCTTACCTCCATTCACCTATGCAAGTTGTCTTTTACCCTTCCCCTTTTATGTTTTTGTTGTTAAAAATTATCTCTTTTTATGTTGTGAGTTCATTTCCAAATTGTAATAACTATTTGCTTTTTTTATGTTTTTACCTCCTTTAACTTCTATATTTAAGTATTCGATACCGTATTCTCAACAAGGGTTGCAGTTTCCTGCTTCTGTCTGTCTGTTAGTCGTCTTGCTCATAGTTTTGTATCTTTTTGTCTTTTTGTTTCAGGAAGAAGAACATCCTTCAAGTATTTCCTGTAATGTAGCTCTTGTGTTTGTAAATTCTCTCAGTCTCTGTATATCTGGAAAAGGCTTTATATCTCCTTCATACCTAAAGGATAACTTTTCTGGATCTATTATTCTTGACTGGTGATTTCTCTCTTTTAATAATTTGAATATTTGATTCCAGTCTCTCCTAGCTTGTAGGGGTTTCTGCTAAGAAAAATCCAATGATAACTTAATGGGATTTCCTTTGTAGGTTACTGTCTTCTTTTCTCTGGCTTCCTTGAGAATTTGTTAATTTTTGATAGTTTTAATATAATGTGCCTTGGAGAATACCTTTTTGGATTGAGATAATTACTCCCCTCCCTCCCTCCCCTCCCTCCCTCCCTCCCATTCCTCCTCCTGTCCCCTCCTTCCTCTCAGTTCTCTCTCTTCCAGCAGGGTCATTTCTAGATTTCTGTCTTTTGTGTCACTAATTCATTCCTGCATCTGGTCTGCTCTAAGATAGCTAGTTCATTCTTATCTATTTTATTCTAGAATTTTTCAGCTCTAGAATTTGTTTGGTTCTTTTTTATAGTTTCAGTGTCTTTGGTGAAGTACTGCTTTTGTTTGTTGATTTTGTTTCTGAGTTTGTTGATTTGCCTTTCTGAGTTTTCTTGTATCTTGTCAATTTTTTTCAGAACTGCAGTCTTGAATGCTCTGTGATTTAAATCACATATTTTGATGTCTTTAAGTTTATTTTATAGAGATTTTTTATTTTCTTTCTGAATTCTCTTGCTATTTTGGTTAGTCATTGTACTTGATGGATTATTTTTCTGCCTGGTATTTGTGTAAAGGAAAGCTGCTTTTTAAAAGAATTTTAGTTGATAAGTAGAAGTTTTTCTACTTATCAACTAAAGAACTGAATCCCTGAAGGCGGGATGTCTCTCCCCACACGCTCGCGGTGTGCACCCAGGGCCCAGCGCACCCGGAGCCTGGCACCCCCAGCACACAGTCCATGGCTCCACCTGGGGCACAAACCCAGGACCTTCTGCATGCAAAGCAGATGTGCTAACCACTGCACTATGGAGCCACCCCAGAATTACAAGTTTTTAATTTTCTCTTATTTGCATTGCTGAGGCTTCCGGGATCTCTGAGGGTTGGTGTTTCCTTGGCACTAGAAATGCTCAGTATTCCCCAGGAGGTGGGCATTCCTTTTATGGTACCAATGGCTTGTGGTACCATTCCCGATGATTGGAAGGGAGGGTGTGCTATGGGTCTTCTGTGTGTTCCTGGCAATGCCTTCCTGTTTCCAGAAGCTGCAGGCAGGGCTGCTCTGAGTTGATCTAGCTGTTTCTACTAGGCTGCACCGAGATAGGTGGGAGATGGATGGGCAAAGGGGAAGAGAGTTCCTGCATAATAGGCTAATTATGCTGGAAAGAAAACTTTCCAGCCTAAATGGTTACACAGACCATTTAGGCTGGAAAGTTTTCTTTAGCCCTTTTGCAATCTGCCGAAGTATGGGTTTTGCAGCCCAATAGGGTTTCACAGTGCTGGGATTATTTTGCACCATTTCACTGCCCCTGACCCGGGACCCAATCTCAATGGGTGCCAGTCACCCAGACCCAGTTGCTGTCTGTGCCCTTCCTTCTCTGGTCTGGTCTGGTCTGCTCAGTGGGGGGTTGCACTCCAGCCTTTCACTACTGTTGCATTTGCTGGGGCCATGGCAAGAGGGAGACTGTGCTTGGTTTCTGTCTCTATCCTTCTACCTCCTGTTTCTGCTGTTTGCTTGGATATGCCTACCTTCTGATGTCCCTGCACTATGTCTTAGACGTGTTTGTGTGTTGAGTAGGGAATCTTTTGTTGTCCAACTTGTTGTAACTTCAAGGGGAGAGACTCGGAGGTCTTCTCAAACCACCATGCTGCTGACTTCACTGTTTCAATTTTAGAGTGGAATTATCTAAACAAGGTTCACTTATGGGGAGATAGGTAATTAAGAGGGATGCAAATAATCTTTACGGCCAGATATAGTTAAAAAGCCAGACTTATGGGAGAAATTCCCAGGACTTTGTCTTTAACTTTAAAATACTGTTACTGTTTTACTAAAATGTAGTAGGTATTACTCTGCAGACATTTCCAGTGGAGTGAGAGTTTACAAAAATCACATGACCTCATGGGCATGCCCATTAGAAAGTACATCAGGTTCCTAGTCTTTATTCTGAATACTACCCATTGCAAGTTGAATCAATATTTTATATTTAAATAGTTTCATAAAACCTTACATTTCTTCATTTATTATTAGGTAGATGATGGGAAAAGCATACGGTATAAAGACCTCTATGCACTATTTGAGCAGATTCTGGAGAAGACCATGAGGCTTGAGCAGCGTGATTGGAGTGAATCTCCAGTTAGAGTTTGGGTCAACACTTTTAAAGTGTTTTTAGATGAGTATATGAATGAATTCAAGACTTTGGATTGTATACCCACCAAGGTAAATATGACAAATTTTGATTTCTAACAAGATTTAATTATGAACTCTTCTTAAGAGTCTGTTTAGGACATCTGGTATTTGAGGGAAAAATTATAGTGAACTTGTCAACTTAACATTACTTAAGATTTAACTAAGTCCATTCTGCCTTGTAAGTTCATCAGGTCATATTGTTTAAACCTTCTGAAATTAATACATTCTTCACTGAGGTAAAATATAATATGCCCTCAAGATTATACCCTCAGCTTTGATAAAGGTCAACACGTGAATTTCCTTTTGTAAAAAAGTTTTTAAAGACGTGATTCACTGTATCAGCTAGTGGCCTTTATGTGAGGACTGACAAATTATATTTCTCCTTGAATTAGGTTTTAGGAAAATGTGTGTTTCGGAAATCTTTATAACAATAATAATAACCTTTATTTATTGAGTGCCAAGATTTGCATATACTACGTGTTTGATTAATTAAATTTAAATTTTATTTAATTAAATAAATTGATTAAAATTAAATTTTATTTAATTTTTGCTTCAGCACTATTAAATAACTATTATGAAATCCATATTATAGAAGAGATAACAGGCCTTAAACAAAGTTATCAATATGTTTCCTTTAAGTACCCCGGCTAAAATAATTAGCTATCTAATTATTAGGTATTAAGAATACTGTTAATCTTTTCTGTTGATTATGTTCCATTTTAAATTATTCTAATTTATATATATTTAGATTTACAAACCATCTTAAGTCATATTTGAAGTAGTCAGATATAAATAAATCCTTAAATTCTTCTGTTCTAGATTTAGGTTTAAGGTCTTTATGTTATGCAGAAGAAGATTCTTACAAGGATTATACTGCTTTTGTTTATAATTTTAAAAGGTTAGGCTTAGATTGTTCTGTACTATGGTTATCAGGAAATGTCATATGTAAAAGAGGTTTTCCATGTCCCAAATGATAGCTTTTTATATTTAGCTCTGGGATAGAGAGTTTTCTGGAGCCAGAATATGGGAAGTGCAATCTTTAAAATTAATAATTATTTATTTAATGATTAAAATAAAATCATCATTTAAATTGATGTGGTGTCGCTTCTGGACAGAACTGAGATTTAAAAAGACAGGCTCTGAAGTATCCTTCCATTCTGCTTTTATGAGCACTGTGTTTTACCAAACTTGAAAATTTCTCACATTTACTTACCAGCACTTCATGTTTCCTATTGAATAATAAAGAGCTGCTTACTCTATTACCTTTTAAGCAAAAATCTCAGCATTTGTGGAAAAGAAAGTTTGTTAGTTCTTGTTATATCACAACTTCTGTATTTCTTTCCTACCAGGTACCAAAAACAGAAAGAAAGAAAAGAAGGAAAAAAGAAACTGATTTAGTAAGTCATTCTTTTTTTATGTTAAAAGTAATTTTTAGACCAGCAGTCTGAAGTATATCATACAGTATTTCTGTGGATATATTTAAGGAATAAGTTTATCAGCTGCCTAGAATGTAATCATTTATGCCTTTACAAAAATTTAGAATGACGTGTGTCTTGAATTTTGTAACTTGACTTGTTATCAGTGGCGGCTTCCTAAAATGGCTGATTTCAGGCCTACACACTGTAAGATAATGGGTGTTGTTTTAAGCTATGAAGTTTATGGTAATTTGTTAAAATAGCAATAGAAAATATACAATAGCTGTGTATATATATGTTTTACAGCTTTCTAATATTCTTTGAAGGAATATTAGGTTGTTTCTTGTCTTCTGCTGTTACACACAATTATGGCACAATAAATAAGTGTGTGTGTGTGTGTGTGTGTGTGTGTGTGTGTGTGTGTGTATGTGTAGAGTAGAAAGAGATTCCTAGAATGGAATTAGATAAATACCAGGTCATAGGTAAAATGCATATGTTATAGATATATATTGCTTCATTTCTCCTTAGGAGTATTCTCATTTTTTAGTTTCAACATTAATAAAATGGGTTGTTAAATTTTTAGAATTTTGCCAGTCTTATAGATAAGGAATATTGTATCTCCCTATAGTTTTAATTTGCTTTTCTCTTATAATCAATGAGTTAATCTCTTCTTATGCTTAAGTACCATTTACATTTTTCCTCATGGCCTGTATGTTTATATTCATTGCCCATATTACTTTTGAGGCTTTGGTCTTTTTTTTCTCAATTTCTAGAAATTTCATTTGTAGAGGAGATTACCTTTTGTCTGGGACATAAGTCAACTATGTTTCCCACTTTGTCAGTTTTCTTTTGACATGCTTTTTGATGTTATTTGCTATATAGAAGAATTTTACTTTTATGAAATTAGACTTACCAATCTTTCATAGGTTCTGAATTTGGTGTCACAGTTAGACTTTCCTCTACCTAAAGGATAAAAAGAAATTCTCAATTTTTTTCTTCTATTACTTTAATGGTCACATTTTTTACATTTAAATTCTGATCTTTATGATGTTTATCCTGGTATATGGTATGAGATACGAGTCTAATTTTACTTCTTCCCAAATCCAACATCATTTATTTAAAAGTCCATCTTTACCCATCTATTTTAAGGTGTTACCCTTTTTATATTCTAAATTCCCCTTTATGCTTGGATCTTTTTTATCCTGTTCCATTAGTTATCTGAATATTCATGAGCCAATTCCGCACTACTTTAATTATTGAGCTTTTATTATGTGTAATAATTGACAGGGCTAAGTCCTCTCTAATTACTTTTCTTTTTTAGAACTCTTCTATTTTTACTTGTTCTTTCATATGAACTTTAAAATCAGTTGTCTAATTTGAGGAGGGAAAATCTAGTACTTCTTCTTAGGTGAACTTATATTTATAAATTAACAAAGAAGTGACATCTTTATGATTTTGAATCTTTTCATCTTTTCAGGTCTATTTTTGTGTCTTTCATTAAGGTTTTAAAATTTTCATATATAGATTTTTATTATTTTATATCTGTTACTGTGTATTTTATCTCAGGCGAGATAATATATAGAGTTAATAGTTTAGTGTATATCCTTCTATACTTTCTACTTACATAAACTCTAATCTGGTGGTTCTTAAAGTGTGATATGCAGGACATTTTTAGGGATTTTTGCAAGATCAAAACTATTTTCATGATAATAATAACATGATTTTTCCTTTTTCACTGAGTTGACATAAATGCAGTCATGGATAAAACTGCTGACAGCTTAGCACAAATACCAAGCATTTGCTCCAAATGGGAATGGGAAGTATGTAAATGATGGTTGTCTCAAAAAAAATAACATGTACAATTGAATAGTAAACTGATCTAGCCTTTAAAAAACTGTGACAAAATCCATGTAAGATAAAATTCACCATTTTAACCATTTAAAGTATACAATTTAGTGTGGTTTAGTATACAGTCATGTGCCACATACAGAAATTTCAGTCAGTCATAACCACATATACAACAGTGGTTCTATAAGATTATAATGGAGCTGAAAATCTCCTATCACCTAGTGACACCATAGCTTTCATAATGTCAACCCTTTACTCACATGTTCATGGTGATGTTGGTGTAAACACACCTACTGTACTGCCAGTTGTACAAAATTGTAGCATATACAATTGTGTACAGTATATAATACTTGATAAGATAACATAAACAACTGTAACTGATTTATGTATTTATGTTCTTTATTGTTATTTTACTCTCTCTACTTATACAAAAAAAAGCTGTAAAACAGTATGCCATGCCTCATCCTGTGTTTACTGGATCCCTTGATTGCATCATTTTCTCTTGTGCTTGATTTAATCTCATTGTTTTATAAATTTAGTGTAGCCTAAGTTTACAGTATTTATAAAGTTCACTGTAGTGTATAGTAATGTCCTAGGTCTTGACATTCACTCACTACTCTCTCACTGACTCACAGCAACTTCTAGTACAGCAAGCTCCATTCATAGTAAGTGCCCTATATAGGTATACCATTTTTAATCTTTTATTTTATTTTTACTGTACCTTTTTTTGTGTTTATATATGTTTAGATACATAAATACTTAACACTGTGTTACAGTTGCCTATAGTATTCAGTACAGTAACATGCTGTATAGATTTGTAGCCTAGGAGCAATAGGCTGTATCATATAGCCTAGATATGTAATAGGCTATGCTACTTAGGTTTGTATAAGTGTTCGCTATGATGTTCACACAACAAAATAATCACCTAACAATACATTTCTCAGAACATATCCCTGTCTTGAGCAGCATATGACTGTATTCACTACATTGGGCAGCTATCACCACTATATAATTCCAGAACATTTTCATCACTCCCAAAAGAAAGTCCATACTCATTGAGCAGTCACTCCTCATTCTTTTTCTTCCCAGTCCTGAAAACTACTAATTTACTTCTCGTTTCTATGAATTTGCCTATTATAGACATTTCGTATTGATAAAAAAATTTATACAGTATTGGCCTTTAGTGTCCATCTTCTTTCATTTACCATGTTTTCAGGGTTCATCCATGTCGAAGCATTTATGGTACTTCATTTCTTCTATAGCCAAATAATATTCCAGTGTATAGATACACTATATTTTGTTTATCCATTCATCAGTTTATAGACTTTTGGGGGTTTTTTTTTTGGCTATTATGAATAATACTATGAATATTAGTATACAAGTTTTTAAGTCAACATGTGTCTCTAAGCCACATTTTCATAGAAATCACTTTTACTTTATTAACAAGCTACACTTATTTAGATTTTGGTATTTGGCAGACATTTTCCGAAAATTAACAAAGTGACCCTGTTACTTCAAAGATAACACTTAACAATATTTGTTACAGTGATAAAGTTTGAGCTTTCAAGCAAAAATTAGAATTGTGGAAAACGCCACTGTGAGTGTGACAACTTTCCAGTAAAGTGTTTTCTGATAAGACTGGTGGCAATATAAAGGAATTTGACTTTTTGATAGTGTATAATATGTCAGCATTTTGGAAGGGCTACACAACTCAGTGAATAAACCAATATTCTCCAAAGGACCAATGTGTAATACTATAAAATCCTGTATAGGTAAAATGTCCATTTAAAGTGCAAGGTAAACCAAAAGGTTTTTAAAAAGAGCTTTATTGAGGTAAATTTACTTACAATGTAATTTATCACTTTTAAGTGGACAGTTCAGTGATTTTCAGTGTATTTATACAGTTGTAACTTTACCTCAATCGAATTTTAGAACATTTACATTACTCTAAGAGAATTTTTTGTGCTAGTTTGCAGTCATTACCCTTTACCTTTCCCAGCCCCAGGCAACTACTAATCTACTTTTGTTTTTATATTTTTGCACTTTCTGGACACTTCATATGAGTAGAATTATACAACATGTGGTCTTTTGCATATGCTGCTTAGCATAATGTTCTTGTGATCTCATTCAGTATAGCTGTTAATGTGTTTGTAGCATTGCTTTCTGATTTTCATGTAAGTTGGTCTTGTTTCTCTACTAGATTGTTATCTTTTTGAAAGTAGGGAACATATATTTTACTTTCATTTTGTTTCTTAGAAGATCATAATTTTCCTCTTGGAATAAGTGCTCAATAAAGACTTAACAAGAGACTGAAGGATTTCCCATTGGCTGACTAACGTTTACTGTGTTGGCTTTAACATAAATAGCTATATTGTTTTTCATTCAGGTGGAAGAGCACAATGGTCACATCTTTAAGGCCACCCAGTATAGCATTCCTACATATTGTGAGTACTGTTCTTCATTGATATGGATAATGGACAGAGCCTCTGTTTGCAAATGTAAGTATAAGAGATCTTTGAGGAATTTTTTGTTAACCACTTGACCTTTCTATCTCCCTGAGTTTTCTGATATATTCTTTAACATAAAGGAAAAATTCACATTTCCTGATTCTTTAACCTCATCTCTCTTTTACCTACTCTCTTTAGCCAAACCAGATATTTTGGTGTTCTTGGTCACTATACTTTCAGCTCGCTCTATCTGAAATGCTCTTTCTTCTCCCAGATGTTAATAAGACTTAAGTATTTCAGTTAATTTATGTCTCTACTCAAATGTTACCTCTTAGAGAGCTCTTTCCTCTCTTACCTAAAATGCCTCCCTGTCTCCCAATTTTCTGTCCCCTTACTGAGCTTTAAAATCTTTATACCACTTATCACCACCCAGAATTAAGTATTCATTTGTTTACTCGTTTGTCAGTTTGTCCCATTAGAGTCTATCCTATATAAGGTCAGGAAACTTATCTGTCTCTTCTGTATCCACCAGTGCCTATAACAGTTCTGGCATATTGTAAGTTTTAATAAATATTTGTTGGGTAGATGAATCTATATATTAATAGATTAATTAATGAATAAATTCTTAGATTATAACCAGACAGATACTTTGATACTTTTTTTCTACTGTAATCCTTTCATTAGAATATATAAATCCTAGAATGTGAGTAGAGACTTTTTGTGGATCAGCTTGGTTCTAGCTTACAGAGGACCATTAGCTTCCATTCCTGTTACTCCATGCATTTACTCTGGTGCTTTCAGTAATACTGTGAGGGTTTATTTATTAGTGGGCTAGAATTGAATGAAAGAAATATTAGGAAGGGCTGGGTCTAGTATGGCAACAAGGATAAAAGTCATTTTCACCATAGCAAAATCACCACTATTGCTGGATATGTTCACTTGTTCTATGGTTCAAAAATTGTTTTCCTTTTGTTTTATTACAGTAGTTTAAAAAATTAGAGTGGAATAGGAACTAGTTTGCCATGTTCTTGACTGTTTAATTTGAATCTGATTTCTGTAGGTTTAGTATAATCTATGATTTGAGACTGAAAAATGTAAAGAATGTGCTTTTTTATGACTTGGGTGGGTTTGGTTTGATTTCTTAGTAGAATTATTAACTTTTTTTGTAATTATACTAGTAATTTCACCAGTATAATTATATAGCCTCCTCTACTTGATCTTGGCCTTAAAAACCCCACAAGTTATACGATAGAAGGTGAAGAATACTCAGGTCTTGATATACAGGAGCCAGAGCTCGTATAGCAAAATGACACAGGCCAAGTGTGTTCTCAGTATCTTCCCCTCAGTGTATCTCTTTCCAACTACCAGCTGCCTAGACACCCTGTTATCTTCTGTTCCAAGAAATTATTTTGCTCTGAACCTTTTCTTTACCTCATCTTCCCTGTCACAAATGATATTCTTTATGTTCTGGTTCTTGAGAGCTCTATTCTGGACCTTCTAATATAATAAGTAAGGTCTTTCTTATCTCTTAATGTGCTATCCAGTTTCTTATTTCAGTAGGAGTCTTTGGCAATAATGCCTTCTTTACCCATTAGAATGATTCCTAGTAGGTATTTCTGGCATTTTAGCAGATTGTAGAGCAGATAAGTGAGGGGAGCATGAACTCTAATTTGTGAATCGGATCACAAAGATCGGTAAACATTCTGCTGGAATATAGTAGAGGCAGGGAAGAAGGGCAGTCAGTCTTAAAAGAATGCAAAAAAATTTTATAGACATTAGTTAGATATTTTAGGCATGTTTTCAACTTCATATTTCCAAGTAGAATGGATTAAATAAATTAAATTTAAAAAAAGGATTGGTTAGATTTTTTTTCATTCTAATACCATGCAAAGTTGTATATATATTATAGCAGTCTCATATTTAAAGAAAAAAAATTAAATCCAAAATAAACTTGTGAACTTAAGTTCTTGTCACTGATGTACAGACTTCTAAAAATTCTGCATTCTTAACCTGTTTTTCAGTATGCAAGTATGCTTGCCATAAGAAGTGCTGTCTGAAAACCACAGCCAAGTGCTCTAAAAAGGTAAGTTATCACCTATGAGTAATAATTGACAGATCTGTTGGTCTTTTGTGCTTCATGAAAGAAATCAAGGCCTCTTTGATAACTTTATAGGGCAGTGGTTTTCAAACTTTTGACCGCAGATCGCAGTAAGAAATACATTTTATGTCATGATCCAGCATACACATGTAGAGGGATGTGTATGCTGGATCATGACATGTATATATTAACTGAACTGATTGTCCTAGAACTATATCTCTTTACTAAATGGGAGCTACTAAACTGATTTGACAGCCAACAGTTTATTAAAACACTACTTTTAAAGGTTTTTTTTACTTCATTAAGCACTCATCAGTCTTCCTAGGAATTGTCTTGAAAATAGTAGACTGCAATGAAAGATTTTAACACGGATGGCAAAATGTATGCATAGTCTTTTTTTTTAATTTGTTTGTTTTTTTTTTTTTTTTTTTTGCTATTTCTACTTGGATACACAGAGATCTAAAAGATGCTGAACATGTACTTTGGTACCTTATGCTTCAAGGAAGCAACCATTTTTGAAAGATTTTGGGCTTTGGTTGATGTATAATCACAGTTTCCTACTTATTAGTCACATAGACAATTAAAATAATACTTCGCATATCTGAACTATAATATAAATGTGTGTGCATGTTGTTTACAGCCCATGTATAAAATTTGTACATGTTCCATGACAAATCATGGCAAAATACAAAGAGAAATTTGATTCAAGGCTTAAAATACAATGAAGGTGGGACATTTACTTCCAGCTAAGATGGAGTAGCTTGTGATAGACTTAATACTCATGCTGAGAATAACTGGCAAAAGTCTGTTGCCAAGCATCAGAGAGCTGCCTAGGCAACTGAACTTTAGGGGCCTAGACCTAGAGAAAAGAGAATTGTGGAGTGGTGAATCTATACCTGTGAGACATTCTTTTCCTTGTGGGAAGTCGTCACCTTTTTTATAGGTCAAGAATCCAAGATTCTGGGCAGAGGGCCACATTTAAGAGTCAGAGAAGTCAGCAGAGTTTTTAGGAGTCTCATAGGGCTATAGGAACAAAAGTTGGAGTCTAGGATTGCCAGGACTTGAAGGACCATGACCCAGACATAAAAAGAAGTGAGCCTGAAACCCAGAGGTTTTATCCTCAGAGTATTTTATGAATTCTTAAGCTGCATAGGGCAAAAGGCTAAGAAGCTAAACAGAAAAGCATATTAGAATTTTCTGCAGTCTCACAATGCTAAGTAGAGAAAATTTAGAATTATATGATCTACCTTCAAAGAGGATCCCTAGTCAATACTCTGTACTCTCAGTGAGAACTCTTTGAATAGCTATACCCTAGGAAAGGGGGTGAGGCACTGATAGACTGAGCTTTATAAAAATTGGAAACAAGCTTTGAGGCAATTCTTGATTGGATTAAGACAATCTGTTTCTTATTCTAGCTACCCACCAGAGAAAATAGGGTGAATCCTCTCTACAGAGAGATTACATCAATCAGAGCCTTTATAATTTTTTCCTATATAATATCAGTCATTAAGAAATGAGACTAACAAAAAATAGACAGTATCAATAGATTCATAGATGACCCAGTAACTGAATTGTCAGACATGTACTTTTAAATTTTTTTTTAATTAATATGTTCAAATAATAGATTGAAATATAAGAATTTTTTATCAAAAAATGGAAATATATATACGTATATGTGTGCATGTGTATATACACATATATATGGAGAGAGAGAGTATGTCAAATGGAAATTCTAAAAATAAAAAATGCAACTGAAATTATAAACTCAGAAGATGGGTTTAACAGCCTATTGGCCATAGGAGAAGAGAAGATTGGTGAACTGATAGGTAGGTAGGTCACTGGAACCTATCCAAGCACGGAATACAAAAAGGATGAGGAAATACAGAAATAAACATGGACGATATATGGGAAAAGATGAAAGGTTCTTAAATGTGTGGAATTGGAGTCCAGGCAGAAAGGAATAATGGCTAACACAATAAGTCACACATTTAACTAACTGAAAGTATAATAAATACAAAGAAAACCACACCAGATGCACAATGCTCCTAATTAAAGAAAAAGAAAATTTCTTAAAAGCAGTCAGAGGAAGAAAAGAATAAACATTACCTAAAGTAGCAATGAAAAGACTGACAACTAACTTCTCAGCTGTAATGATGGAAGCCAAAAGATGGTGACTTAACACATTTAAAGTGTTAAAAGAAAATAAAGCTGACACAGAATTCTGTATCTAGTGACAGTAGCCTTCAAAAGTGAAAATGATGTGAAGACATTTCCAGATGAACAAAAACTCAGAATTTGTCACCAGCAGACCTACACTAAAAGAAATACTAGAAAAGGTTATTTAGGTGGAGGAAAATGATCTCAGATGGAAACAAATACAGTAAGGAATGAAGAACAATGGATAGAGTAAGTAATATGTGTAAAATAATAGAATATTACAAAAAAAACACAATAATAATGTCTTGTGGGGCTTAAAATATAGAGAGAATTAAAATGCATGAGCTTCATGTTTTCTGCAATGGGTTTGCAGCCAGAACACAGATGTCATGAAAACTATCACTAAATCTAAGCCAAAATGGGAGAGAAAAATCTCATATCAATATTATCATCACTGGACACGTTGATTCTGGCAATCTTCCGCTGCTGGTCATCTGATCCACACATGTGGTGGGATTGACAAAAGAACCATTGAAAATTTGAGAAAGAGGCTTCTGAGATGGGAAAGGGCTTTTTCAAGTATGCCTGGGTCTTGGATAAACTAAAAGCTGAACGTGAACATGGTATCACCACTGATAACTCCCTGTTGAAATTCGTGACCAGCGAGTATTCTCAAACCTGGCACGGTGGTTGCCTTTGTTCCAGTCACTGTTCCAAATGAAGTAAAGTCTGTTTAAATGCACCATGAAGCTTTGAGTGAAGCTTTCCCCTGGGGATAGTGTGGGCTTCAATGTTAATAATGTGTCTGTCAAAGATGCTCATTGTGGCATTGCGTCTAGAAGCGGCTGGCTTCACAGCTCAGGTGATTATCCTGAACCATCTAGGCCAAATCAGTGCCAAATATGCACCTGTGCTGGATTGTCACAAAGCTCACACTGCTTGCAAATGTGCTGAGCTGAAGGAGAAGACTGATCATTGTTCTGGGAAAGAGCTGGAAGATGGCCCAAAGTTTTTAAATCTGGTGATGCTGCCATTGTTGATATGGTTCCTGGCAAGCCCATGTGTGGTTGAGAGCTTCTCTGACTATCCTCCTCTTGGCTGTTTTGCTGTTCGTGACATGACACAGACAGTTGCTTTGGGTGTCATTAAAGCAATGGATGGGAATGGAGGAGGTAGATAGGGTAAGAGGGGTCAAATTTATGGTGACAGAAAGAAATATAACTATGGGCGATGAACACACAATGCAATATACATATGTGCCTTACTGTTGAATTGTAGACCTGAAACTTAACTGGATTTCATTAACCAATGTCACTATAAAACAAACAAACAAACAAATAACTGGAGCTGGCAGTATCACCAAGTCTGCCAGAGCTCAGAAGGCTAAATAAATATACTCCCCAATACCTGCCACCCCAGTCTTAATCAGTGGTGGAAGAATGGTCTCAGAACTGTTTGTCTCAATTGGCCATTTAAGTTTAAGAATAAAAGATTAGGCAGTTCCAGTCAAGATGATGGAGTAGGTAAATTCTGTGCTAGCCTCCTCTCACAAACACATCAGAATTACAACTAAACTACAGAATAGCCATCATTGGGAGCCACCTGAAGTCAAATTGAACAGAAGTCGTACAACTGGGAACACACAGAAGAGGCCACTTTGAGATTGGTAGAAGAGGCAGAGACACCAAATGAGCTGATCCCATACCCACATGTGGCGGTTGAGAATCAGGAGGAATATCTCAGCTACAGAGGTTGCCCCAAGGAGTAAGGGGTCCTGGCCTACACTGGGCTCCCCGGCCCACACTGGGCTCCCCGGCCCACACTGGGCTACCCAGCCCAGGGTTCCAGTGCTGGGAAGAGAAGTCCACACAATTTCCGGCTGTGAAAACCATTGGAGATTGTGGCTAAGTGAGATGGAGGGCAGTTGGAGTTGCAAATATTTCTCTTAAGGGGCCCAAACATGCACTTACTTGTTGATGGACTCACTTACTCTGAGCTCCAGTGCTAGAGCACTAGCTAAAAAGCCCGAAGGACATATGGAAGGAAATGAATTGTCTGGCTTCAGGGTAAGGGCTGGAGGGGTAGCTTTCTCCCAGATAGAAGTACTGGCACAGGGCATTCCTTTTTTGCAGCATCCCCCACCCAACTTGGAGACCCAGGCAGCTACCATATCTGAGTTTCCAGCAGCATAGCTAACGCTGGTCACCCTGCTCTGGTGATTTTTCTGAGACCCCGCCCCTCCCAACATGTGGACCCAGCCAAGCTGCTCCCAGTGGATTTTCCATACACACTGCCTATCTTGGCTTGTGCTGTGGACTTTCCTAAAATCTCTCAAAGGTTCACAAAACTTAAACAAGCAGCATCTGGCCTTGGCATGCCCCATACCTCTCTCTAAGCAGCCTCAAGTCTGGCACTATTGGCAGCCAGCCTCAGTTTGCAGCTTGGCCACTTGGGGCACATCTAAGCACAGCATGGGTGGCGGCCATCTGCAGATTGCTTGGTGGCTCATATCAGGTGGCCCGGGAAAGGGCACAGGATGCAGCTGAACTTGGCCTGTGGCAGGGCTCCTCCCAGGAGGCCCCAGCCTGCATTCCCAGGGTCTGGCTTTGGTCTGAGCTAGAGGACGACCTTATGTCACATCTTGGGATGCCACACCTAAAGGGCAGACAGGGCAGGCCCCTAGAGCCCTGCTAAAGTGAATCCTGCTCTGCAGGGTCATCCCCTGCACAACAGCTCCTCCACTATCATGGCCATTCATCATAATCAGTCAGCCCGAGGATCAGTTCCTTCCACTGATGAGCAAACAGCAACCAGGGCTCAACTATAACAGGAGTACACACACAACCCATACAAGGAACATACCGGGAGACCCCGGCTCGCATGACCAGGGAAGACTGTGCCATTGGACCCCACAACACACCCTACTACATAAGGCCACTCTACTAAGACCAGAAGACATAGCGGCTCTACCTAATACACAGAAACAAACACAAGAAGGCAGCCAAAAGGGAAGACAAAGAAGCATGTCCCAAACGAAAGAATAGAACAAAGCTCCAGAAAAAGAACTAAACAAAATGGAGACCAGCAATCTACCAGATGAAGAATTCAAAACATTTTGTTATAAGGATGCTCAGTGAACTTAGGGGAAGGGTAGAGGAACTCAGAACTTTAACAAAGAGAAAACATAAAAGTGGAGATAGAAAACATGAAGAGAGCCAGTTAGAAATGAAGAATACAATAACTGAAACGAAGAATACCTTGGGAGGAATTAACAGTAGATTAGATGAAGCGGAGGATCGAATCAGCGACATAGAGGACGTGCAGCAGAGGATACCCAACAAGAAAAAGAATCCAAAAAAAATGAGGATAGTTTAAGGGGCCTCTGGGGCAGCATCAAGCACACCAACATTCGCATTATAGGGATACCAGAAGGAGAAGAGAGAGAGCAAGGAATTGAAAACCTATTTTAAGAAATAATGATTGAAAACTTCCCTAACCTGGTGAAGGAAATAGACATACAATCCCAGAAAGCCAGAGAGTTCCAAACAAGATGAACCCAAAGAGGCCCACACCAAAGACACATCATAAACACAATGTCAAAGGTTAAAGATACAGAATCTCACTAGCAGCAAGAGAAAAGCAGTTAGTTACCTACAGGGAGCTCCCATAAGACTGTCAGCTGATTTCTCAACAGAAACTTTGCAGGCCAGAAGGGATTGGCAGGAAATTTTCAAATGATGAAAAGCAAGATTACTCTACAACCAAGATTACTCTACTCAGCAAAGCTATGATTTAGAACTGAAGGACAAATAAAGAGCTTCCCAGATAAGAAAAAGCTAAAGAAGTTCATCATCACCAAGCCAGTGTTACAGAAAACATTAGAGAGACTTCTTTAGGAAGAAGATGGAAAAAAAGATTTAAAAAATGAATAATAAAATGGCAATAACTACACATCTGACAACAATTACTTTAAATGTAAATGGATTAAATGCTGAAATCAAAAGATTGGGGGGCTGAATGGATAAGAAAACAAGACTCTTACATATGCTCTCTATAGAGACTCACTTCAGATTAAAAAACACACAGATTGAAAGTAAAGGGATGAAAAATGATGTTTCATGAAAATGGAAAAAAATCACTGGGGTAGCAATACTTATATAACACAAAATAGACTTTACGACAAAGGGTATAATAATAAGAGACCCAGAAGGACCCATTATTTCACTTCTGGGTAGTTATCTGAAGAATCTCAAAACACTATCTTGAAGGGACATGTGAATCCATATCTTCATTGCCCCATTATTTACAATAGCCAAGATATTGGGGCATCCAGGGTGTCCATTAATGGATGAATGGATAAAGACGAGGTGGTGTATATAGATATACAATGGAATATTACTCAGCCACAAAATAGAATGAAATCTTGCCATCTGCAACAATATGGATGGACCTAAAGGGTATTATGCTGAGTGGAGTAAGTCACACAAAGTCAAATGTCATATGTGGAATCTAGAGAACAGGATAAACAAATAACAGAAACAAGCTCATAGATACAGCATTTTGGTGGTTGTCAGATTTGTGTGTAAGGGGATGTGTGAAGGGGTGAGGAGATTAAGAGGTACAAATTGGTAGTTACAAAAATAGTCATGGGAATGTAGAGTACAACATAGAGAATATAGTCAGTAGTATTATAATAACTATGCATGATGTCAGAGGGTACTGGATTTATCGGGGTAATCACTTTATAAGTTATATAAATGTCTAATGACTGTGTTGTACACCTGAATCTAATTTAATATTGTATGTCTACTATAATTGAAAAAATAAAAATACAAAAAAATTTTTTAAAGAATAAAAGACTGGTTAATGATTATAATATATTGTAAAACTTTCCAAAGGAAAGGAAAATATTTTGTAGACTATTTGGGGTTTTTTGTTTGTTTGTTTGTTTGTGGCAGTTTTGAAGTTATTAATTTTTCAATCCAGTACTTTTTAATGGAAACGACTAAAAATCTGTTACAGAATTTGAGACCCATTAAAAGAAAGTTGAATGAGAAAAAGTAAATAAATAAAATGCATGGAAACCACAAAATGTGGTTGGTAAATGTACTTAAAGTATTCTAAGGATTATCTGGAAAGTGGTAAAAGTGCTAAAAACATATTAGGCTTAAATGTTACAGATATTTGTTGGAGTCTTTAAAGTAACCACTAAAAGAATAGCAAATGAATACATAAAAGTTAATAAAAATGATAAAATGGAAAAACAAAAATTGCTTGATTAAAAGAAGACAAGAAATGAGATAAACTGAAACATAGACCAGTTCAGAACAAAGAACATAAATAGTGAATTGGTGGATGTGAGTCCAGATATATTGGTGACTATATCAAATGTTAATAGGCCAGATACTTCCAGCTAAAACACTAGGTTAAAACTAACTGAAAGATCTCAATGTCGTTTTTATGAAACATACTTAAATATAAAGATACAGAAAAGTTAAAAGGAAAAGGATAGATAGTTATAACATGGAAAGAGTAACTATTAGAAGGGTGGTATAGCTGTACTAATATTAAAGTATCCTTTAAGACAAAAAACCTTACTTCAGATAAAGATGTTTGATAATGATAAAATGGTCAGCCCATTAGGGAGATATAAAAATTTTAACTTTAAAATAGTCTAATATTAATAGCTTTGATACTTGGCAGACAAAAATTCAGTAAGGATGCAAATGATATGAAAAACAAAATTTAAAAAATTGGCTTAGTTGCCATGCATTGAACCCTGCATCCTACAATTGCCTGACTACACAGTCTTTTCAAGTGTACATGGAACATTTGACAAAATTAGTCATGTGTTGGGCCATAAAGCAAATTCTTACAAATGTCAAAAGTTTGAGATACTGAGAGTATACTCTTTGGCCAGAATGGAATTAAGCTATAAATCTACCTGACAATAACAAGAAAGTCCTCAAATGTTTGGAAATTAAACAGTATACTTCTAAATTAAAATAAAAATGGAAAAATACGTTGGATTAAATGATAATGAAAGTATGACATAGCAAACATGTAGCTATAGCTGACATTGTGATTAGAGGAATATTTATAACTTTGAATGCGTGCATTGGAAAGGATACAAAGATAAAAATGATCTAAACTTACCTCTCTAGAAGGTAGAGGAAAAAAAAAACAGCAAATTAAACCTAAAGACAGTAAAAGGAGGATAATAGAAATAAATGAAATGAAAAGAATTTGTGCTAGAGATAAAACGTACGGACAAATTTTAGCTCTTTGAATAGCCTAAAATAATGAATAAACTCTTTAACAAGTGATTGAAAATAAGAATTAAAAAATTGGTGTATTCAAGAAGAAAAATGTAGTGTATCACTGCAGATACTGCATACATTAAAAGGAAAATAAAAAGCTATTATGAATACCTTGATACCAATAAATTTAACAATTTAAGATTAATTGGGAAAATTCTCACAGAAATACAACTTAGCTAGACTAAGTCAAGAGAAAATAGAAAATATGAAGAGTCATATTTATTAAAATAGAATCTGTAATTGAAAATCTTCCCAAATTCACTAATCATCAGGGAAATGCAAAACCATAATGAGATTTGGGCCCACTGAAATGGCTAAAAGGAAAGACATCTTAGCAAGAATTAGAGCCACTGAAACTTTCATACATTACTGGTAGGAGTGTAAGTTGGCCTAAATACTCTTGTATTATTTGTCAGTGTTTGTCAAAGCTGAACATGGCTCAGCAGTACCACTCCAAAATTATATACTAAACAGATATACATAGATATTTGTGCCAAAGACAAATAGAAGACATTTATAGCAGCACTATTTGAACTAGCCCCAAATTGGAAGAAACCTAAATGTCCGTCAGCAGTAGACTGAATGAATAAATTGTATATTTGTATAATGGAATACTATATAGCAATGAGATTAAACTATTAGTACTCAGTGTTGAATGAAAGAAGCCATAAACTAAAGCATACATACTGTATTATTCTACTTAAAGTTCAAAATAGATGCAACTAACTCATGGTATATATATTATATGATACCATTAATAACAATGTTCAAAAACAGATTAAGCTAAGTTATAGTAATAGAACTATAGATACTGGTTATTTGTGAAGAGTGAAACGCGTAGTGGCTGAGAGGACCTTGAAGGGGAACTTTACACTGCCGGTTATGTTCTTTCTTGATTTGGGTCCCGGTAACAAGTGTGCATTTACTTTGTCAAAGTCTACACACTTAGGATTTGTACACCTTTCTGTATATATGTCATACTTCAATAAATTTTTATTTAAAACACACAGAGAAGTTAATTAGAAGGGGAAATAATTATAAAAACATTTTTATAAAGAAAACTCAGTTAAAGTTTTTCAGTTGGAAATATTAAAATTAATTTTTTCCTTCAAGAAATATAATTTTTTAGCATGTTTGCTTTAGATTAGTTGGTTTAAAATCAAACTATTTTAAAGTTTTTGTTTAATACTCTCAAGTATTTTATTTTTTTGCTTTCTCAAGTCTTAACTATTCACATTCGTCATGCCCTAGGGATAGCCTTAACATTTAAATAGATTATATGTTTGCACGTGTGTATCACAGTAATAGTAAGAGGTTTCGTTCAGTTTATTTTGTTTTAATCATTTCAGCAAGCATTATTTTATTTTCTCAACAATTTATTGAGTATTTGCCATATACCAGATACTGTGCTCTGTATGTTCATCTGTAACTTCATCTTTACAATAACTCTCTGAGATAGAAAGGTGATATTCCTGTTGCAAATATGAAATAACCTAGTTATAACCTAGTTGCAAATATGAAATAACATAAATACCCTAATTCATTTAGTGATGATACAAAATTTTAACTTGCATCCTCTGAATATTCCAAGGTTAAGTGTCTTTTCTCTTCCACCTCAGACCTAGAAATACATTTCAGAGATGTTGCCTTATATTAATTTAAGCTGATTTTTATGTGCTTCCAAGTAAACATGCAATTAATTCTCTTAAGAATTAAGTACTGGAATGCAGAGTATGTATGTATAGATGAATGATGCATAATAATATAAAACTTATGTCTTCCATTACTTAAAATTCTCTGGTGGCTTCCCTTAGCTGTCAGGACAGATCCAGGTTCTGTAACTTAGTACCCAATCCTCTTTACAATCTTTCTGTCTTTTTCTCATTTTTAGTTCAGCCATATCAGATTATGTTAGCTTTGTACATTTTTGTAGTTCTTTGTTTTCGTTGCCTAAAATGTTCTTTTCTTGCCTTCCTTACTTATGTACTGTTTGCTTTCTAACAGTTAGGTTAAGCATCAGGTCTTCTCAAGGTTGTTAGTTGTTATCCACTGGGCTCAGTGCTTCCCGATTTCACTGTTTCACTTCTGTGGTTCCATAAGACCTAATAATTCTGTTGTTGCAGTTTTACTTATCTCCACACACTAACATTACTAGTTTTAGATTAGTGTTAGGGTAAGAACTATCTCTCTGATTTGATTTTGTTTCCCTGTTACCTAGCACATAAATGATAAATGTATTAAGATAATACTAGAAAGAAAAAGTAGAATCAATTCAAGTTAATATCTTGAAGGCTAGACTCGGGAATGTTGCACCTTTTTCGATATATATTAAATCAGCAGCTGAAGGTTTTCAAGGATGGTAAAGTAGATTATATATACTCTACAGCATATTAAAAGAAGAGAAAATGGATATGGGAAAACTTATCAGGAAGTTGTTAGACTAGGCCAAGTGGACAGTTATAATATATTTGAACTAGGGTGATGACACTGACAACAGAAAAGAAAAAATGGAGTGTACTGCTTGAGTAAAAGAACTTGACACTGCTTGAATTCAGGTTGGAGGAGAAAGAGTGGGTATACAGTGTTGGGTTAGGGAAGGAGAATGATGCAAGAAAAGGAAAGAACAAAAAAGTTTACAAAAAAGATTTTTGTTTCAGAGATAATACCTGGCATTTTTCTTTTCTGTGAATTCAAATAATCTTAAACCTTTTTTTTTTTTTTGCAGTCACATAAATTATAGTTAGTAAGGTATGATGTAAGATATATCATTGAAATAAAAAAGAGCTAGAACACTCATCATGGGTGAATCTGTGTGTACCTCTGCCTTTAGCTGTGGCATCAGTGTTCAGTTAAACTTCTTTAAAGTTTATATAAACATCAAAGCATTCTTATACTTCAGAAATTACTGAGAACTCTACTTCATATCAAATTGGTTGATTTTCTAATGGTACCTGGTAAATGTTTAGCACACAAATTCTATCTCCCTAATCCCTTGCCCAGATGCCACTTTTACATAAAGAGATTTTTTTTTTTAACAGTAGCCTATTGCCACTGCCTCCATTCTCCACCCCATTTGGCAGTGGGGCGGTATTCTTAGTAGGAGAGGATGGAAACTAGCACCTCATTTATACTCTCAGCATTAACCATAATTACCTTTCCCCCTAACTCTAGTAACTATGCTCATAAAACTTCAGGAAAATAAAAAATAGTTTCTCTTAAGTAGTTGGTTAAACATGTTTAAAGATGTTTGAATGTATTTGGAAACAAAAATGATCTTCCATTTAGTATGATCCAGAGCTGTCATCTCGACAGTTTGGGGTGGAACTGTCCCGTTTGACCAGTGAAGACCGAACTGTTCCTTTAGTGGTGGAAAAGCTCATAAACTACATTGAAATGCATGGACTGTACACAGAAGGTATTTACCGAAAGTCTGGTTCAACTAATAAAATCAAGGAGCTTCGACAAGGTCTAGATACAGGTAAGATAGTGCCCTCCAAATCAAGACCAAATACTTTTATTCAAATAGATCAGTTTATGCTCTTAAAGTTTTCATTACATGTTGATCTTTTTGTTGCAGCAAGAAGAATGCAATCTTTTCTGTGGTGCTTATTTATCATCTTGTTACTTTCTAAAGAGACTTTGTTTTTATGTGGTCAATTCAGCAAACATTGAGTGTGTCATTTGTACAAGGCATTATTAGAGACTTCAGACAGATCTCATTTAATCTTTTTAGCAGTCTGATAAGATCATGATATTTGTAATATTCAAAAGAGAAAAATTTAGGCTCAAGGGAATTAATGAGCTATTGATTATGCAGGACACTGTGCTAATGTTTTTATACTAATCTCCACAACAACCCTGCAAATAAGGAATTATTATTCCCGTTCACAGATATATAAACTGAGATTTACAGAGGATCTTTCCCAAAGACTCATTACCAATAAGTGACCAAGCTGGGATTTGACCATAGATCTTCTCAATCCCTTTTAAACTATTACCTGTTAGTCTCTATTACTCTGACTCCAAGTAATGCTCTTTCCAGTGCTGCTGCTTGTTTTTCTACATTGACGACAGAGTTATTTAAACTAATAATTAGTGGGTTGAATATTTATCTGTATAGAACTCTAGCCACAGTCCAGGGGTTTGACTTTGGTTTCATTCTCAACTTCTACTCTTTACTACTATTGGAATAGATGTTTTTGAATCACATTATATACAGAGCTTGCCTCTGTATAGCCAAGAACCTATCCACATGCTTTTCCTTTCTAGTTTTTTTTTTTTTAATAAACAAATCAGTGAGAAATGAATCAGTATGGAAATAATAACAGAAAATGCCTAGTAAAACTCAAGCAGGAGGTTCTGCCTACCAGAGACTCAGTCTATTCCAGTTTAAAGGCAGTTGCCAATTTGTCTCTTATACCTTGAGTCAACATAAATGAAAAATCATTCATCCTATATCCTCCCAATCATCTCGTCTGTATAATCTCAAAGAGTTTATAAATGAAATGGAATAAAGGCATTTTGTTTATATTTCCTGAGCTCAATTATTACTGTCCTTTTATCTCTAAGAATGACTTAAAATCACCCTTATTTTTAGAAAATGTCCTTGGCCTTTTTTCCACTTGTCATCTTAAGCATTGTTATTTAAAGTCTGCTTCACACTCTGATCCACACAGTAAGATAAGTATAGAAATTAAGAGCAAGCATTTAGAAACATTTACAGCAGTTTAACAGTGCTTTGACTTGAAAACATGTGACCTTTCATTTTACATATCATTGGATCCACAATAGATTGGGAAAACAAATAAGCAAAAACTGTTTCTTTACCAGTTAGAAGCACTATTCCAAAACATTGGGATTAGATTACAGAGAATAGAAATTAGTCCGATTAGGAACATGAACACTTTATTTGATAATGATAGTTTCTAAAGTGAATTATTTGAATCTCTGCATATTTTTTCATGTTATCTAACTCGTCTATAAATAGATGCTGAGAGTGTAAACTTAGATGACTACAACATACACGTCATTGCAAGTGTATTCAAACAATGGCTTCGTGATTTGCCCAATCCACTCATGACTTTTGAACTTTACGAGGAGTTTCTTCGAGCTATGGGTAAGCACAGGCTTCCTGGATTTGAGAGGCTTGTACTTGGAAATGGAATGCCATCTTTGTTATAAATTATTTAGCCATTCTCTAGTGATTTAGTCTTTATAGATCCACAAGTAAGCTTTTGACCATAAATATGAAATGGCCATTGTACTCTCACTTATTCAAATTTTGATTTCTTAGATACTGATTAAAACTTCATTGTCCTAAAAGCTTTCTGAGTTTCTTAGTTGCTTTTCACTAACAGATCGAAAGACTAGGGTTACAAACAATTAAAAGATTAAATAGATTTAAGAGTTAGTTTATGTTCATTTAAATTATGAATCTGGGGAAGAACACTATGTAAAGCTGGCTATTTTATGCCAGGCCTAACAGGTTATAGAATTTAGTTTTTCAGTGCTACAGATGTGTAGACCATTGATGAAGGCCTGCCCGGAAGTGTTTAGGCCCTAAGGCATGACTTCTCAACTGATCTATAAATTATATAGCAATTGATTAATTTTGACAAGGAATCAGTCTACCACAAAATGCCTGAAACACTAGGGCCTCTCTTTTCCCTTACTATAATCAAGGATTACTTGGATACAGATTAAAATTCAAGAGACTGCTTAGCGAACATAGAACTCAAGCAATGGGAGATTAGTGGTAACTGTGAGTTACCTGCCACACAGGTACAACTACCTCTTCTAAAACTGTAGAGCCAGTCTCCCCTGCTACCAAGCGTCTGTCCAGGAGGAAGAGGTAACATATAAGAGGGGACATTCAGTCTAATTTGCTGCTCTACGATTTTTAGGTCTTCAGGAGAGGAAAGAGACAATCCGTGGTGTATATTCTGTGATTGACCAGCTCTCCCGAACTCATCTCAATACACTAGAACGCCTCATCTTTCATCTAGTCAGGTAACTTCAAGAAGCAACAGAATGTTTCTCTTGGATTCTTTTAAATAAATGAAGAGCTCTTCCATTTGGAAAACTGATATCTTTTTTTTCTTCCTATTTATAAAGTCAGTGCCTCAAGTAGGTAGTTATGATTCCTGGAGCAGAAATCAGTGGAGTTGGACTGTATGTCAGATGCTTCTCTGCCCTACTTGAGCCAAGTAACAGCTTCAGCCCTATAGTGGCACTGTGTGGCTTAACCTGTTCTTTAACTCCTGAACTAGAAAGTTTGTATATCTGTTGACACAACCTTATTCGTAGGAGGTGGGTTCAGATAGTGCTTAGGAATTGACTGACCAAAGAGATTTCAGGAGTAGTCTCTCTTTCCCTGAGTGTAAATATCATCAGTAGTTGGGATAAATACTACTATATGAAAGTGCATTAAAGTCTTTGCGTTCTTCAGACATGTTTATCTAGTGATGGTGATTTCGAGCCATGGGTCACAGATCTCCCTTGATAAGCTGTCTGCTGGCCTACAATGCTTCAAGGAAGGAACAGAATGAAAGTGTGTTTTCCAGAGGCAAAGGAACAGTGTTGGGGAAAGCCTACAGTATCTCCCTTCAACCGGCATGAATATCCTTCAGTACTGTGCAGTTAATGTTATACGTCTTCTTTCTCTCATCTTTTCTGCCTACCTCACTACTGTTTTCTCTTTTTATCCTTGTTTCACTTGGACTATTTTTTTGTTGTTATTCCTTAGGATTGCTCTGCAGGAAGACACTAATCGAATGTCGGCTAATGCTTTGGCCATCGTGTTTGCACCCTGCATTCTCCGCTGCCCTGACACCATTGACCCACTACAAAGCGTGCAGGACATCAGTAAGACTACCACGTAAGGCCAGTCACCATCACCTTTGCAAGACCCCAGGGACTTCTGAGTCAGTGAAGTTACTTTATCCAGATATCAAGCATAGAGAATGACTTCATAAATTCAGATTATTTTAAGAAGGTTGCTAGACACCCTGGGTTTTCTTATGCTGAAGATGAAAAACTTTCTTCAGATTCTATTCATCTGAACATTATTTGTTTTGAAGTCCTATTTTTAAAATTTGACTTTTCTTTGGGAGTGCTTATGATTTCTAAATATATTTTTAAATTCCATTTTACCAAATTACGTACACTTTGTATCTTCCTGTAATCTAGTCTAATTGGTTTTATGTCTCTGAATCCCTTTGTTTTTAGTACTTCAATATTCCTATATTTCTTCTTGGCCTTTTTTTTGTGTGTGGGCCTCTGCTTTCCTCCTAGAGAGGTAATTCTTAACTTTGACTGAAAAAGCTTAAAAAAAAATACTGGTGTTTGTGTCCTATCCCCATAAAATCTAGTCTGATTTAATTGTTCTGGGGTGTGGCCTGGGCATTTAGCATCCTCAGATGGATGCTAAAAGTTCAGCCAAAGTTATGAACCACCATTCTAAACTCTGTCTCTGAGCTCATAAAATAAGGGATGATGATTTTTCTTTTATCTTCCATCTGCTACACTTAACTGAAAAACAGTCTGTGGGTGCTACACTTTATTTGATTTACTTAAGCTCCTAACAGTTTCCTCTCTTCCCTGCTATTTCAGCTGTGTGGAGCTGATTGTTGTGGAACAAATGAATAAATATAAGGCTCGTCTCAAAGATATCAGTAGTCTGGAATTTGCTGAGAATAAGGCAAAGACTAGGCTGTCACTGATTCGTAGATCAATGGTAAGATGCACGACATGGACTCACGGGAAAATGGGAGCCTTCCTGGGGTTTTAAGTGTGTATTAATGGTGGAGAGAGAGATTATTCTCTGAATCTTTTTCACGTGAAACAAGTAAAAAAAAAAAATCACCAAATCTCAGAGTATTATGGATGCCTCATATGTGATCTTTTAGCTCTCTTTAATTGTATGTACAGAATATATATACAGTTAAATGTGTAAAATTTTTAAAATCAAGTATTTGGATAAAATGTTGGTCATTTAATAGTATGCCCTTTTTTTCCCTGTCCGTTCTGTGAAGCCTTAACCTATACTAACTTTTTTCTCTACTTTCTTCAACCATCTGTTCCTACCCTCAACCATGTCACTTTTGGTGGTCCTGCCAGTACTCCTGCGATGTAGAGAACTTAATAAATGGCAAGAATATGATGCATAAGGAAATGGAATTCCATCTATGAGTCTATTATTATCAAAGATTCTTTAAGGGTTTACTGTTAGTTTTGAGAAAAGTCTTACAAAAATAATAATTTATTTTCCTCTATTTGCCCACTTTTCTGTTTAATAAATTCCTTTATAACCAATGACATATATAGATAATTCCAGTTCTCACTGGAACAATAATCAGTAGAATCTGAATAACTGGAAAACTACTATCGCATTAAAGTTTAATTAGTCCCATTTGCTACCCTTCCCCTCAATTGTAAAACAAAATTGTAGTGATGAACACCCACTCAGATCGCCAGTAAATCTCTAAAGAGATGTAGGCTTCCCCATCATTATGCCTGTGCTTCTCCAGGGGCCCAGCAATACTTCCTCCATATCTTCATAGTTTATACTTAGATTAGTATTAAAGTAACTCTGCTTTTACTATTTAAACCACCTGGTTTAAATAATAAAAGCACTATTTAAACAATCACTCAACAAATGTCTGTTGAGGAACTTAGTGAAGGGTCTTTTCTAAAAACAGTCATAAACATAGACTTTTCCCAGTCAGTAAAGGTATTAAATAAAGCACATCAGAGGATATTATGTAAATCTTTTCCTCAGAAAATGAAAATAGAAACCCCATTTAAAAGTGAAACCCTTTCTGTAGTGTGAATTTTCAGAAGCTCAGTTCTGAGAAGCCCAATTTAGTAGTGTCCATCCAGGGAGAAAGGAAAGAGACCTTTTACTGTAAAGCTACTTTTCAAAGCAGGTAGACTAGCTGTGCTTTTTTTTTTTTTTTTTTAGCAGTGGTCTTTGGAGAGAATCCAAATTACAACCCTTCTCTTTTAATAGGGTAATGACATGTACATTCTAACCTTCTGCTTTCCTTTTCATGTCCTTCCTAATCCAGAAACCTGTACTAATTGCAGTTAGATTTATGACCATTACCCGCAATTCAGTCTCGGTATGTATTAATATTGCAATGTGTCACAGCCACTTTACATTATTGTCTCTCATCCATCCAAGAGTTGTTCTGCTCTGTCTAACATCCATGCCTGTCCACCCTCCATACACAGCCCCAGTTCAGGTCCCACTTCCTGACCAGCTTTCACTTCCTTTTCTCTTACTCTCTTTCTTTAGAACCTTCATTTTCCTTCCTCTCTATCATACAGTTGAACAATCTTCATTTATAATATACTGGTTTTTCCTCTTTCTCAGATAAGCCTCTTTGTGGTTTCTTCTTTGGTTGGATCATTAAAAGGTGAACATCGAAAGCATTGAGTTACCAAATTTCTGCTTTTGAGCTTTGTTCTCATCAATCTCCTCTACTTTATTACTTGAAATACCTATTGCTACTTCTAGCATCATTATTAGTAATGCTTATTTATCCATTCATATCTGTGACTTGAATGGTGTCTTCCTAGGCACAGAAGCATGGCTCTTATCCACTTGACATTTTTCAATAGACCAGCAAATAATAATGAGCAAATTGATGGACTGATTCTAGACTTAAATATCACAGTATAATAGAGTTCATACCAGAATTACACAAAAAAGGAATAGAGAGTTGGAAAGCTAAGAACACCAGTATACATGGAAACTAATTTCAGAGACTCTCCATCTATGTGTAACCAGTTCACTGAGGATTTCAACTTGCTGGCATATAAATATAAATCAGTTTTGCTTTTTATCTAGTAACTGCCTTTCAACTCTGCTATGCCAAAGTCCCCTTTCTGCTGGATATCAGCTACCTTAACAGCAACTTCTTACTATTCCATAATACTCAAATGCTCTAGTCACATTCTAATATTTAAGACTTAGTTCTGTTCATATTATAAATTTAGTCACAGACTTGATGTAGTACTGTTGTCACTTTCTCCCAGGACAATTAGACCTTAATCTGGACTGAAAACTTTGGGGGTAGGTGAGTAGTGTTTTCTTTCCCTACCCCCCCCGCCCTCCCCACCCCCCACACACACACTTCTGCCCTTCCTCTTTCTTGTGCTTTTTCTTCCTCTGGTGTTGAAACTGGGAGGAGTGATAGGAGAGGCAGAATTCTGCATGATACCCCAGTGTGAGGTGGCAGTTCTCTTTCTTGGTTGTTCAACACTATTATTCAAGCTTATTGTCAACAGGCTAAATGAGATGAGTGGTAGCTCCAGTTTACCCTGCTGAAAGTGAGCTCAATCGTATCACATTTCCATAGGCATTCGCAGTCCTTGCAAGATTTGGTCACATCTTCTGGCTAAACCTGACTGATGGTATTCTTACCATGTGACTCAGATTTTTTTTTCAAGACTTTAATCAAATCTACCTCCCATGGCCAATTCTCAGACCTACAGCACATTGGGAGAAAGATTACATTTTTCATACCTCATAGAAAATAAGAACTCAAGGTAGGTGATAGTCTTACCTGCCTCTCCACCTGACATTTCCTCACCACACTCTCTCCCCATTTCTCTTTTCCCCTGTGCATATAACAGGGGGCAAATCAGTAAGTCTTTTGCTTATACAGATAACCAAAGAAGGAATGAAATACCAGTCTGCCTTTATTTTAGATGACTTTGAACTTTAATTCTTACCTTCTGAATTCATATGTGACAACTGCTTTTTTCCCCCACAGAGAAGAGGGGAGATCCTCTTTTCAAAAACTTTATGTTCCCTCAAAGTCCAATAAACTCCTCTCTTTTCAGCCTTTTTAGATTCACATTGAGGAAAGGTGTTACAATACTGATGATGGGGCTGGTTCAATAAACTGGTACCTCTTAGAAAACCCTGAGAGAAGCAGCTGATACCAACTACTGTTGGCTCCTTGAAGCTAGAAGAAGGGGTATTTAATTATCCTCAGCTTTGGGCTTTAGCCACATTTTAGAACAAGAGGAAAAATCCCATTTAACATCCTGTTGCATACACATTTAGCTATTGAAACAGCCATAAGCCTAGTCTTAAGAACAAGACAGTATCTAGGACATATATTTGATATTCAGTAAGCATATATGGAATTGAATCTAAGAATTGAATCTAGGAGAGATAGCAGTGAGTTTTTAGGATATCCACTACAAATAGACTAATCAAAGTCAGTGTGCATGAATTCATAGATTTTAAAAGTTGCTCTTTCATAATTAAATGTAATAATGACTTTTCTGAAATGCAGAGTGAACTGCACTTATGAGAAATATTGCCAATGTGAAAAGTCATTTTAGTTAGGTGTTGAAAGGTGAGTAGCAATTTAACAAATGAAAAAAAAGAAAGAGGGAAAAGATAATTCCAGAGGCAAGGAAGCATGAAACAGCAATCTATAAATAATGACTACCCTGTGTAGCTAGAGCTGGTAGTATGGAAGTGGCAGAAGAATTTGGAGAGGTAGATTAGAAACAGGTGTGCAATATTAAGAATTTTTAATTTGCTTTGAAAATTAAGAACTGTAGAAAGGTTTTCAAGTAGGGGAATGTCTCCATAAATGTTTCTTTTAGAAGATAACTAGTAGCACTCTGAAGAACAATGACTAGAGATAGACAATACTGGCAGCTATATATCAGTTAGGAGGCTCTTGACTTGTAAATAATCATATTTGCCATCACTAAAATAGGTGAATCCTGACCATTTCATATAGTTCACCCTTAAACAATGTGGATTTGAACTGTGCAGGGCCACTTATGCGTTGATTTTTTTCAGTCAGCCGTCTGTATCAGTAGGTTGGGAATCCATGGTTGTAGAGGGCTGACTATATGTATTGTCCTACACCATTTTTTATAAATCGCTTGAGCATCTGTTGATTTGGGTAACTGTTGGCAAGTGGCGGGTCCAGGAACCAATCCCTTGTGGGAGGGTTTGGAGGAGTCCAAAATCATGTGTGGATTTTCGACTGCGTGGGTGATTGACACTCCTAACACCCACGTTGTTCAAGGGTTATCTGTTATCTGTTATCCGTTTCTGCTACCATGTGGAAAGTGGTAATCAGATTTATGGTACATAATCTTTGACTAGGCTATTCTCAGACTAGGATTTTGGAATATGATATACTTGCAATCCATCCAGTAATACCTTTTCTATGACATGTTTTTGTTATTTATGCTGTAATTCTAAGCATAAATATTGATTTACCACTATTTAAGCTAATATAATATGAAGAATATAATTTGAATAAAGTTTACTAATCTGTAAAACCCTCACAAAAATCCTCTTAAAGGAAGTTACACACAAAGGAGTCCTTGGCCAAACAAATTTGGGATATAATGTGTAGCACTTCCAAAACTTTGACCATGGGGTGCTTCTTTTCATAATATATCTAGTTGAACAAGGGTTCTAAGAAAGGCATTTTAGAAACAACATTCTTATTTTTTAAATAACATCAGTTGCTCTATTTACTTTGGAATTTTAAAATTGCTTTAATCTTTTTTAGAATTTTCATGCTGTGTTCATAGTGATTGGTAGTACTTGTGAATTTTATATCTTCTAGGCTTATTTAAAAATTTGCCCTTGTGTCTCTGTTAGAAATTGGCATGCCTGCAATTCTGTATTAATGTGGATTATTAGATTTGTGGAGTTAAGTGTTGCAATTGACTACACCAAAGAAGCAAGAAATGCCCCTCCAAAAGTTAAGTGTTAGTAATTGGAAAGCCAAGAATCATTTGAAAAGTGGCAGCTCTAAGGAGCTCCAAAGGAAAGAGATGCTCCAAGTGTGCACTTACTTGACTAGCAAAGGGTCCTGCCATTTCCTTTTTAATGCATGGCGTCTAAGTCTACTGACGTCAAGTGACGACATAATAAGAATCAGATTCAGAGAACGAAGATTTTCTTAGACTCTAGAGGCATCTGGTACTGACCAGCAGGTATTTTTGTAGTGTTATCTTTTTTTTTTTTTTAAGATATAATCGATATATAACATTGTATTAGTTTTAGGTGTACAACGTAATGATTTGCTATATGTACACATTGCGAAATGATTACCACAATAAGTATAGTTAACATCCATCACTTCACATAGTTAGAACTTTTTTCTCGTGATGAGAATTTATAATGTTATCTTTGATAACACCACAACCAGAAGACCCCTACTCTTTCTATTTCTTCCTAACCCCCTTCCAGAGATCATTATGGTATGTAAAAGTAATTACTTGAAGGT
This sequence comes from Pteropus medius, assembly GCF_902729225.1. Classification (NCBI taxonomy): domain Eukaryota; kingdom Metazoa; phylum Chordata; class Mammalia; order Chiroptera; family Pteropodidae; genus Pteropus; species Pteropus medius. The sequence continues at coordinate 5,300,230 of NW_024354911.1, forward strand.
GTGCATGCAGGAAGCATACAAGGGCCAGTGGTGAGGGGGATTAGGCACAGGATCTTTGGGGCAGAATAGGTAAAAGGAGAATAGTATATATGTTCTTTTTTCAGAAAGAAGCACCTCTTTCAAAGCCTGGAACCTTCTTATTCTCTCAGATGGGGACAAATAGGAAGAGAAATTATGTAGGAAATTCTTGTAGATAAGAGAGGGAAAAGTACAGTAATATGTGGCAATGGAACTTGACTCTTCAGGAGGCCTGCTAATTAGGTGTGAGGGAAATAAAAGAAGGTAGAAAGAGACAATATAAGGATTACTGTGGTCTTGAGATGATAGGATTACATGTGAGAGAAGAGAAGGTGAAGAGTTTACAAACGGTAGAATGATTTAGGGGGGTTGTCATTAGAGGAAAAAAAGGTACAGAATACTAGATAAGAATGAATTATATTCTCCATATAATTTTTGCTGCTAGAAGGAGTTTACCTGTAAGTCTACCATTTATATTATAAAAAAAGTCTCAGTTCATTCTTATATCTCTTTTTTAAAAAAATTCAAATTTGAGGCTTCATACTAGCTCTTTTTGCGTAATAGTGTACTCAGCGCTTTTAAAGAAACTTTTATAATTTCTCACAGAACTTAAAATTGAAAGATGAACTATTTGATACTAATTTTCAAATTATTGGACTTCTGTATTATAGTATATAATGTCTTTAAAATTAGCCATTTGATAAATCTAAAATCTTCTATTTCTACACAAAAGATACATTCACATACTTGTTTCGTATTCATTATGGAAAATTTCGAACAGTAGGGTAAAGTTTAAAAGGCAGGAAAGAAATCACCTCGTCTATTAATATTTTTGAATATTTATATTTCCCTCAAAATTTTTCATTATATTTAATGAAGTTATGACAATACTATGATATTCATAGTTTTTTATTTTATTAGGAAGATTTTTCTAGAAATAAACATGAACTCAATTTAGTATCATAAATCTATTTAATATTTTTAAACTTTTACGGTTTCACTAAGTAAAAATGAGACTACTGTCAATATACAGTTCTTTAGAGGTACATCTCTTCGTTGATTGCACCTTGGACACATCTTTTTTTCCTTTTTATTCTTTTGTATAAATGAGACCTGTCCTCTTAACCCCACTTATTCTTTCAGTTTCATTTATTCTCCATTTTTTTCCAACAGAAAAGGCCATATTTCGGGCACTGTGATAGGTGCTGGAGGTATAGAAATGACAAGATCTGTGCCTTAGATAAATTAACAGTCTAGTAACAACAATGTAAATCATTGTGGTTTACTTTACTAAATCTCATCTTGTCTCTGCAAAAGCTGTAGAGGCATAGAGAGCTGGGTGACTGGTACTGCCTGAGAAAATTGAATAAACTTTAATGGCTAGAATACAAGATTTCTTGGTAAGAATGAAGAAAGGGAAGAGTGATAATATGTAAGGTTTTGGGTTCTAAAATTTCAGGACCAGTAGTTTGTATTTGATACTTTTAGACTTTGAGGGGTCATCAAAGGGGGTTTTAAGCCTTTTTAGAATATTTACCAATCACCAAAGACTTCCAAACCTTCTTAAAGAAAAACAATGAGTTTACTCAAGTGGTAGCTTCCAGAAAGAGGGATAGCCTAAGGCCGTTAGCTATTTTCATGCCATTCATACCTTTAACAAAACACTGCAAGACTCATTAGCTTAATACAACAATCATGTATTTATCACATAAATCTGTGGGATGGCTGGAGTTCAGCTGATTTACGATAAGATACAGGTTGGGTCCAGCTCTGTTCTACACATCTTACTTTTCTTGAACCAGTGAACTATCAGGGATATATTTTCCTCATGACAATGTCTACATCACATGAATTGGTAACCTCAACTGTGCATGCTTCTGCTCCCATAATGTCTGCAAATATCCAACTGGCCATAAGCAATTGCATGACTAAACCCCAAATCAAGGAGTGGAGAATACACTTTACCTACCCTGAGGTCATGGCAAGGGTGTAGATATATAATTTTATTACAGAAGACTGGAGAAGTAGAGCTGTTAATTTAGTTTATCATAATCTGTGATGCTTCTTACAAGGCCAGGAAGATAGTTCAGAAACATGTTTCTTTACAAAGAAAGAATTTTTCCCTCCTACATTCCTTAAAACAACTTAGTCCTTTTTTACACCTGATGTGCTCATGATCCAAAGCTGAGTTCCTTTCTCCCTCATAGAATGTTGGCCTTATAGATGAAAAGGAGCCTTGGTTCTGCTTTTATGAAAAGGGATTAGCTTGTAGCTCTTTTCAAAATGTCTTTAAGAGATTCAAACTCATTCCTGTTAAAATGGACTTATGGAGCTGTAGTATCTTAAAGGAAGTGGTCAATACACTTTTGACCTGGTCACTTAGATAATTTTGAATACTCTTTGGTCTTAGACCCAAACCCAACAATTTTTAGTTTCTTACAAGTTAGATGCAATATAGAATGTGTAACTATATCAATTAACATTTTATATTCTGTGACATTAAAATCTATTGGTTATTTGAATATTGAATATTTTACTCATGTACCTTGTAATGTCATAGATGGGTCACTTGAAAAATATTGGTTCACTGAGTTATGCAGATCTTTCACATGTTTCATACAATATCAGAAATCACATTTGTTAATATCACCACCTATCTCTTCAGAAAATCTTTAATTACTGGGCAGCAGCTGTTAAACTCACAGGGCAGTTACAAGTTTTCAGAATTCTAATATTTGTTCAAAAGCTTGAAATTTTGTCATTGATAGCAGATATGGTCATACATTTCATTTGAAATGATGGACTTTCCACATTTTTAAAGAAATTGCTACATACCCAAGTCTGGATAATCATACTTTGTTGATTATTGTAAATAGCGTTTCATGAATAAAGAGCAGTTAATTCAGCTTGTATTTCAAACAATTGCACATATACTTTTTCTTAAGATAACCAGTCAGTATGCAGCAGAGGTCTTTTATGGATAAAACTGCTCGTTTTATCAGACAGAAATTCAAAAATAGTGAACTCAAGGGTTAAGAATTTATTAAATTGTATTACTTGACGGATGACATGAAATCACCTTTTTTAAACTATGCATGATATAGCAAGAATGTGATGATTACTAGAACAGTTTGGTACCACTGCCTTGATTTATGCAAAGATGCCAACAGTTTGTACCCATGACTTTTGTACTATTAGTACAAATGTCAAGTGAAAAGGGCAACTAATATCTTAGTATCATTATGAAAATAGTTTTGACATCGCAGGTCTTTTTAAATGGATTTGGAGATACCCTTTATTCCTTCCAGCTGTCGTGGACTACACTTTGAGAACCACTGCTCTACAGTACATGTAACACTGCTGGCTCACTGCATTGTCCAGAAACGTTTGATGAGGATAATTCCTTTTCATGTGTAAGAAATAAATAGACACAGACACTTACTGGCTGTGCTTAAAGTGCCTACTAATCCTTATTTGGTGAATCATAACTATAAGAACTGGGATTTTTTAACAGGCTTGGTTACCTGATTATAACACCATGCAAAACAACCAGTCTTCTAGAAGACCTTAATATAGGACCTCTTCTTACCAGGAAAGCAGACTCCTCAGGAAGTGGTCTGATAATTTAATTCCTTGCTTCCTGTTTTTGTGACTTACCAGAAGACAATAGTGATCTTCCATCTTGGCCCAAAGTGCTGTTTTGGAGTATGACTTTTTCATTAGAATTCTGAGATTTGTGCTTTAGCTAGTCATACACAGTTCTATCTAGATGATGCATATATATTCAACTCATGGACAAATCCCAGTTATATATACTTTTCTCGGATGCATTTCTTCATAAAGTATCATGACTCCCTGGTGAGGGTAATAAATGTCTTTCTCTACATAGTCATCAGGTTTTTAAGAGTGGTGCAGTCCATTCCTTAATCACCACTATGAGTATTTAATTTCATCTATCTTCAATTCTTTGGGCTTACTTTGACTCATAGTATTGAATTTCTTTGTGCTCCATCAACCATGCCTTGCTATTCTTTCCTGCATCCTTTTTCTGTCATGAGCTTTATATTGTTTTAGGAAACAGCAAAACTCTCCTCATAAGCCTTATTCATTTTAACACTTTGGTGTACCTTTCACTGATTTATATTTTTTATCTCTTTAAGCCTTAGTAGAAAATGGAAATGTTGGGCTCAAGTGAGGATTACATCAAAGAGGGTATCTTCACATAGATCCTCCACATTAAAGCATTTGGTTCCTAATATTTTTGTTACAGTAGGGAAGCTTATTATAGACTCTTCTCACAGAATAATAGGGAAGCCTACTGTGGCCTGTCTTCACAGAGTTCTGACCCAAATCAAATAATTAAGGATCTCTGTTTCAGAATATCATTTTTAGAAAAAATAAACAGTAGAATTATATGTAGACTTCCTCAGACAAAGAATGGAAAAGCTACATGATTAAATGATTGATTTTGTGGGTTTTAAGAACGTTCTAAAAAAAGAGGAAGGAGGAATCAGACAGTACTGTGTACTGTGCGGTGAGAGAACTAAGGAAGGAGTTCCCAATTCTGCTTGGGGATACTGGGAAAGGCTATAGAAGAGGTGACATGTGAGCTAGATCTTAAGAAATGAGTCTGAACTAACCAGCTGGAGAAAGGTATGTTTTTAAAACCAAAATAGGCTTTGCTCTGAAGACATTAGCACTATGGGGCCCTGAGGGTGAGCAGGACTCACAGGGTCTCATATTGTAGATAGTTACCTGTTAAGGTGGAATGGGAATTTTATGTTTAACACAGAATGTCCTCATTTTTAGGGAATAATTGATACCAGAAAAAGATTGTTTAAAGTAAGTGTACTTAAATAACATAATTAATGATTGATCTAATGTATATAAACATGTAATTCTGTACCCACAAAGAAAAGAATATACCCTTTGGGCTTCCCATGGAATAGTCTAAAAATCAGGTGACAACAATTAAATGGTATTGGTAATTTTGTAGTTGTTAATCTGGGTGGTGGCTACACAGACATTTGTTTTACTATTTTTGAACCTACTTATAAATTTTATATTACCTTTAAGTATAAAATAATTCATAATGAAAATAATTAAAAGTCTAGAGGAACAATTAGGCCACAAGAAAAACCTCAAAGGCAAAGAGGAAATGTAAACCGAAATTATTGAGTAATTTAAAAATTACAATAAAAACATGCTATATCTAAATCTGTGGGATATATATAGCTAAAACAGTATTCAGAGAAAACTATTGCCTTAAAATATTATAAGAAAAATGAAAATAAACATCTAAATTAAGTTAAAAATAGAACAAAATAAACAAGAGCAGAAGAAAATAATAAAGGTAGAAGCAAGAAATAATGAGGGTAAAAGCAGGAAATAAATTAGAAAACAAAAAATGGTGAAACTAATAAAAAAGTTGATTCTTTGAAAAAATCGTTAACTAATCTAATTAAAATGGAATAGGCATAAATCCACAAATAAATAAGGAAGGAATTATTATAGATAACAGAATTTAAGAGTCATAAGAGACTACTGTTTTTTTAGTTATCTATTGCTGTGTAGCAAATCACCCAAAAACCTAATGACTTAAACCAACAATAAATATTTATTATCTCGTACATATATTTTTGTGGGTTAGGAACTTAGGAGCAGCTTATCTGTGTGGTTCTGGGTAGGTCTCTCATGAACTTGTAGTCAAAATGTCAGCCAGGGCTGCAGTTATCAGACTTGACCGGGACTATAGCATTTGCTTTCAAGATGCTTACTCATATTACTAGTTCATTGGTGCTTGCTCTTGGTAGAAGGAAGTCCTTAGTTCTTTGCCACATGGATTTCTTCATAGGGCTACTCTAGTGTCAGAATGACTTTTTCTAGAGCAAATGGCGCCAGAGAGCTAGGTAAAAGCCCACATGTCTTTTATACTCTGGTCTCAAAAGTTATACTCTGTCATCTCTGTAATAATTACACAGTGCAGCCCTGTTCAGTATGGAAGAGACTAAACAGGACATGAATACAAAGAGATGACAATGATCAGGAGTCATCTTGGAGGAGAGCTACTACAACTTTATTCAACTCTGAAATAAATTTGAAAATGTAAAGTTTTCTAGGAAAATGTACTTTACCAAAACTGCCTCTAAAAGAAAGGCTATTAACAGACCGATTACCAAAGAAACGATAAAGTTGTCTAAGAGTTTCCTCCTATAAAAACACCAGACATAATTTCACAGAGGAAATTACCAACCCTTTAAAGATATAATTATAATTTAAACCGTTCCAGAGCAGAGAGGGAAAAAGTCTTCTTTTACAAAAAGAGTATGTAACATTGATACTTACTTCCTCCACCTCCAAAAAAAAAACCTAATAAAAATTGCACACAAAAGTATTAAAGGCAGCAGAATACAAGATGGGCTCTGGACTAGACTTTGCATTGAACTCCCAGCACCAGTCTACTGGCAGTTGTGACATGGGCTAGTCATTTACTCTCCATGCCCAAGTTTTCTTATCTGTAAATTGGGGTTAGTAGTATGACTGACACAGGATTAAATGAATTAATATTTGTAAAGCCATAAGAATAGCACTTGATACATTAATATACATAAATATATCAGTAAAGCACTTGATATTTAATTTCACAGCTGCCTCATCTATGAATATTAATCCAAAATCACTATTGTGTACATGCAACTTTTTTAGAGCTCTAAAAACATGTGTTTGGGGTTTTTTCTCCCTCTTCCCTAGTTTTATTGAGATATAATTGACATAACATTGTGTAAGTTTGATACATGTATATATTGTGAAATGATTACAATAATAAGGTTAGCTAACACATCTATCACCTCACGGTTACTTTTAAAAAAATTCTTTTGGTGGTCGTGAAAATATTTAAGATCTACTCTCAGCCACTTTCAAGTATTCAGTATTGTGAACTATAGTCAGCATGCTGTACCTTACATCCCCAGAATTTATTCCTCTCTCTTATAACTGGAAATTTGTACTTTTTGACCACTATCACCCATTTTCCCCATATCCCAGCCCCTGGCAACAGTCTGTCTATTCCCTGTTTCTCTGAGTTCAGTTAAAAACATTTTAAAGAATGGAATCCCACCTGCTCCCATTTTGAAAGTGTGAAATCAAGAGCTAGTTTATTTTTCTGAACAAACTGAAAAGAGTTAAATCTCCGTAGGCATGATAATGTCTTAAACAGCTCCATGATCTCTGCTCTCTGTCAGAATTGTGTATTATCTGTACCCTCTTTGATAGTGGTAATCCAGCTTTTCCTAGTAACTTTGTTAATATGTTGGTAAGGGATTGGAAATTTTCATATTGTATATGATATTAAATAATGGATTAGTGGGACTTTAGACCTAATACCAATATTTGAAGATAATTGTAGTTGATATCCTGATTTTAGGAATACTTTGTCTCTAAAGTTTAAACTGGAAAATTACTGGATAAGTATTCAAAAAAGGATTATAATATGGCTCTATAGATTTTTCAGTACTTGCATTAAGAATTGGGTACAAATTGTTCATAAAGTGTATGATGGATCAAAACCAATAAAATCTCAAATGTGATAGGAAAATATACTATACTTTTGGAGTAGGGAAAGTTTTTCTATTACATAAAATCATTTTGTACTACATGACAAAAATAACCATAAGCAAGGCAAAAGGGAAGTGACACCATAGGAAAATATTTACAACTCATATCACAAAGTCTCATTTTCCCTAATCAAGAAGGAGAGACCCTATAAGTAAATAGGACAAAGATTAGCTACCTTGTGAAAAATGAATGCAGGATACTGCAGACTACTTCTCAAAGTGTTAACTACTGACTCTTTACAGGGAGTCCAGGAGGTGAAATCTATTTTTATCATAATGCCAAGAAAATATTAGCTTTTTTCACTGTGTTGACATTTTGGACTCATGGCAGAAAAACAATTATTTATCAACCACTGAAAGAGAATATACAATGATCTGGAAAAAAAAGTCTCATTTTGGGGGGAAAAAATAATTCATACCTATTATGAGGAAGTTGTAAAGTACAGAAAAGTGTAGAGAATAAAGGATATTATTCTATTCAAGAAACTACTGTTAATAACTGGATATATTTACAGATTAAAAAAAATACCTATGGCATATAAGTTTATATGCAGTTTTTAACACAGCATTTTCCGATGTTTCTAAAAGTTCTATGTAATCAACTTTAAAAATTATTTTCTTTGACTTTATAAGACAACTCAGGCTATAAGGGTTTCAAGTTTCCCTTCATCTTTGTTTAATGATGTCTTAAAAGAGATCAGACCTGTAGAGCTTGTTTGATTTTCTTCAGCTCTGTTAACTAATTCTTCACTAACCCACGGTACAGTACTCAGGAGGATAAGTAGGTGATGGTATGAAGGCTGAACAAAGGCAATTTTTTTTATTGAATACTAGGAAATAGGTTCAATAAAAATAAAAACACAGGGAATAAGCTGAGATTTTCCAGTTCCTCAAGGCTAGAAATATCACATTAAATTTTATTCATTTGGCTTCATTAAAATAGTTAAAATCAAATGGAATGGGAAGATGTCCTGGAATTTATAATTTGATTCTGACTGGTCAGAATGGACTTTTAACACTGTGTTGATACTATCTTCAAACCATATTCTCTGCCACCATTCCACAGTGCCTTCTTCTGAGTTCTCCTTTGTCAAATTTGCAGACCGATCTTGTGTTTTGAGGGCCTTTTTCTTAATATTTTCTTTACTTCTTGATCTCAGAACTTAAAAGTGGAATAGCAGTCTTGTAATCCTCCTGATTTTCATCCAATTGCATTTTAGAACACGTGAGTTTGGAAGACTTTGCCCGAATGCTCTTAGAAATTGCCCTTCACTTTAACCTTACTGCCTGGGCTAGCTCAGAAGTTTCCATATCTTCCTTCTTTCTTCCCAAAATCAACTCAGAAATCTGCCAGTATCGTCCTATGATATTCAAAAGATATTAGTATGTTTGCATAAATCGCTAACTTTGAAAAGCTCTTAAAATATATTTTTGTTGTCAAATACAACACATTTGGAAAAGGACAGAAACATACACATACATCTTAATGAATGACAAAGTGGATATCCACAGACTACTCACAGTCAAGAAATAGATCATTGCCAGCTCTTCTAGAAGCACTCCTTTCTCTCTTTCCAGTCACAATCCTTTACTCTCCCTCAGAGGTTAGTAATAACTTGAGTTTTATGTTAATCACTCTATTTTCTTTGTTGTTTTCCCACTAAAATATATATCCCTGAGCACTATAGTTTTGTTGTGTCTGTTTTTGAGCCTTATATAAATGGAATCATATAACATGTGTTATTTTTATATCTGACTTATTTCACTTAATCTTATGTGTAAAAGATTTAATCCATAATGTGTTTAGTTGTAGCTCATTTTTGTTACTGTGTAGTATTCCTGTGTATACCTATACCACAATTTAACCTTTCTCATGTTGGTGGACATTTGACTTGTGTTTTGAGGAGTTATGAATAATGCTACTATGAACATTCTGATATATATATTTTTGATGGATACATGCATGTGTTGGGGATATATAGGAGTGGAATTATTGGGTCACAGGATATGTATATCATCAACTTTAGTACATAGTGCCATACTTTTTTCCAAAATGGTTGTGCTACGCTAGTAGTGTATGAGAGTTCCCAATTACTCCACATCCTTCCCAGCACTTATATTGCCAGATTCCTTAATTTTAGTAATTCTAATGAGTGCGTGATTTTAATTTGCATTTCTGCGCTATGACTCTAATGTGCTTAAGTAGCTTTTCATAATTGCATTGGCTGTTGAGATACCTTTTTTTGTGAAGGATCTTTTCAAAGCTCTTGTCCATTTTTCTAATTGGGTTGTCTTTTTCTGATATGTAGGAGTTCTTAATGAATTCTGGATGCAAGCCCTTTATTGGTTCCTTCCCTTGCATACTTCTCCCCCTCTTAAAAGTGGTGTTGGATGAACCAGAAGTTCTTAATTTTAGTGTAGTCTAATTTATCAGTCTTTTCCTTTAGGCTAGTAATTTTTGGGTCATGTTTAAGACACTTTTTACTACTTAATGTTATGAAGATAATCTTTATTTCTTCTAAAAGCTTTATTTTTTTGCCGTTCATATTTAGGTATACAGTCCACCTGGAGACAATTTTTGTATGTGGTATAATGTAGGGAGTCTTTATATTTGCATATGGCTACTGGTTTCTCCAGCATCATTTATTAAAAACAGATTCTTTCCATACTGCCTGACGTCCCCTTTTTTTTTAAATAAGAGTCTGTGAATGTGTGGATCAGTTTCTAGGCTCTCGGTTTTGACCTGCTTTGTACCAACACTACTATTGTAATTACTATAGCTTTCTAAAAATATCTGCTAGGACAAGTCTTCCTATCTTCTTCAATAGTGTTTTGACTATTCCTGGCTCTTTATAGTGCCATATAAATTATAGAATCAGCTTTACAAAAATTCTCTTGGGATTTTATTGAAATTACATTGAATTTATAGATCACTTTAGGGAGCATTGACATTTCGGAAATATTAATTGTTTACATCTGTGGACAGGATTTATCTTTCCATTCATGTAGATCATTAATTTGACTCATAAGTGTTTTATGGTTTCATGTGTACAGTTCTTACACATCTTTAGTTTGAATTATTACCAGGATTTTAATATTTAGTTATAAGTGTTATTTAAAATTTTTTATATTCTTTTTACTGCTTATTAAATAAAAATACAGTTGGTTTTGGTGTTTTTCACCTTGTATCCAACAGCCTTGCTGAACTTGCTTATTCTAATAATTTTTCTGTGGATTCCTTTGGATTTCCTACCTCTACAGTCATATTGTTCATAAGTAACAGTAGTTTCACTTGTTCTTTTATAGTCTTATGCCTTTTATTTATTTTCTTTACATTAGCTAGAACCTCCAGCACAGTGTCAAGAGGAAGTGGTAATAGGGATCATTCTTGGCACTTTCCAATCTCAAAGGGAAAGCTTTCAACCTTTACCACTAAATATGACGTTTGCTCTAGAACTTTTGTAGATGGTTTATAGGATTAAGTATGTTCCCCTCTACTTTTGGTTTTCTAAGAGTTGTTATTGTGATTTAATGTTGAATTTTATGAAATGCCTTTACTGTATATACTGAGGTGTTCATGAAACTTTTATTAATATGACATTGCACCAAATGATTTTCTAATATCAAATCATCATTATGCTATTGCAATAAATCCACCTGAGTCATGAGGTAATGTCCTTTTTACATATTGATTCAGTTTATAGTATGTTGTTTAGGATTTTTGCACCCATGTTATGGGTAAAATTGTCCTAAAATAGCTCTTCCTTTTAATATCCTTGTGATGTTTCGATATCAAGATTATGCTGGCCTCCTCTAAAAATAAGTTGGGAAATAGTCTTTTTTTTTTTTTTTAATTCTGTGAAAGAATCTGTCATTTCTTGTTTGTTAGTAAAATTATGTAGAATTAGATTTTCTCTCTAGAAAGTTTGCATTTATGGATTCAATGTATAGGATTATTCACTTTTTAATTTTTTTCTTTGGCAGTATCAATTACATGGATTTTTGTAGAAATTTATCCACTTTGTATAAAATTTCAAATTTATTGACACAAAGTTGTTCATAGTAGTAGCCTCTTACCCTTTTTATATCTATCTATAAGATTTATAGTGATGTTCCCTTTTTTCATTCCTGCCTTTGGTTATTTGTGAATTCTTTCCTTTTATCTTCATCAGTCTTGCCAGGATTTTAACTTTTTTATTAGTCTTTTCAAAGAGCTACATTTTGGCTTTGGTCCTCTTTATTCCAATGTTTATTTATTCTTTTTTTTTTCTCGTTTATTTTGTTGTTCTTTATTTAGTATTCTAAAAAAAAAAATGCTTCTTTAATTTTTAACCTTTTCTACTGTATGCATACAAGGCTATAACTTTTAAGGTAGGCAAAGTTAAACTGTATCCCACAGACTTTGATATTGTTTAGTTCAAAATATTTTATTTCTATTGTGGTTTCTTCTTTGGCCGTGTGTGTTAGAAGTCTATTTCTTAATTTCCAAATGTATGGAGATTTTTAGTTTTCTCTTTGTAACACTTCTTAACATTTACTTTGTCAAGAATTAATATAGCCATACCAGTTTTCTTTTGATTAGACATTGTGTATCTTTTATTCCTATCCTTTTACTCTCAGCCTTTCTGAATTCTTATGTTTCAAATGTGTTCCTTATAAACTTGGTATAGCTGGATTTTGCTTTTTAATATAGTCTGATCATCTTCATATTTTAGTGAGAGCATTTAATCTATTTACATTTAATGTAACAACTGGTGTATTTGGATTTAAATCTCCTATTTATTTATGTGCTTTTTTTAAAACCTGATACATACTCCTTTTCTTTCTTTTTTGTCTTTTTTCTTTTGACTATCTTTTATTATTTTTTGTTAGTTTAGAAGTTTTTACACTCTTTACTCTTATTTTTGTTGTAACCTAAAGATTACAACAAAAATCTATTCCCTAAGTCTGTTAATTGGTATTTTTATCTTTTTCTCAGATAATGCAAGGACTTTAAATGCTTCAGCTATTATATTATATAGTTGCTATTGTTGTATTTTGAATGATCTGTATCTTTTTAATCGAACATATTATTTTTATGTTTTACGCAGTCAGTATTCATTTAGACTTACATATTTATTGTTTTCATTTCTTTTCATTTCTCTTTCCTTGACTTCTTCTTGGGCCACATTTATCTGCCTTTTAGTATTAATTTAGTGCAGGTTTGCTGGTGCAAGTTCTCTTAGTCTGTCTGAAAATGTTTTTATTTCAACTTCATTCTTGAATTCATTTTTGCTATGTATAGCAGTTATTTTTTTCTTTCATCACTTTCAAAATACCATCTATTGTTTTCTGCTTTCCATTGTTTCTGTTGAAAAGTAAGCCTTGTATCTATGTTCTTCGTTGCAGGTTCTTTTATTTTTTCTTAACTGCTTTTAAGATTTTCTCTTGGTTTTGATTTTTAGCAGTTGTGTCTAGGTGTGGACTTCTTTTTATTTATCTTTCTTAGAGGTTGAAGGCTTTCTTCAGTCAGTAGGTTGATACATTTAATTGGGTTTAAAAAATGCTCTGCCATTTTCTCTTCAATATTTCTTCTATAGGATTTGTCTCCTCTTCTGGTATTTTTACATATGGCAAATCTTTTTATTGTGTCCTTTCTTTTACCTTTTCTGAATTTTTTTCAGAAAATTGTTTTGTTTTCCTAGCTTGGTTTTTTGTATTTTCTTCTGATCTGACTTCCAGTTTACTAATTCAACTATGTCTGTCTCCTTTAGCATGGTTATTTTAAGTCTGTCTTATGGCCACGATGTTTGGGGTCATTGAGGGTTTTGTGTTTTCTGTTGTTTTTACTGATTTTCGTTTACATTGTCTTGTCTCCTTTTTTGCGTGGTTACCTTTGATTGTGTCTCAGACATGGTATTTGAAAAATTCTTTATAAAAATATTTTGAGGCCTGAGCTGATGTTACTTTCTTCCAAAGAGTGATTTCATTTTTTTTCTGCCAGGTGCTAGGGCACTAACAATCTGGGATTACTTTAATCCAATTTTAGGGATTACAGTTTTCTGTACCATTCAAATGACTTAAAGCTAGGCTGCAATATCTGCAAAGACTATTATAATTCCAGTTTGCCCTATGACTAGGATACAGACCTTGAGGATTCGAGTATCAGGCATGAAGATTTTACCAAGTAGCAGCCCACACCTTTAATGTGGGTCCGGACTCCAGTTTCTATTCTCTATCCCAAGGGTTGGCAATCTCTTTCTATACATGACTAGAAAGTAAATATTTTAGTATTTTCTGGTAAATATTTCATAGTCTTGGTTGCAACAATCAATGCTGCCATTATTCTGCAGAAGAGCCATAGACAATGCGTGAATTAATGACCATGAATGTATTCCAATAAAACTTTGTTTACAAAATCAGGCACGAGGCCAGATTTGGCCCATGGGCCTTCGTTTGCTGACCCCTCTGTGTAGTCTGTCAGAAGCTCTGCTCAGACTCTCAGCCACCTCTTTTAAATTTAGATTACCCCTAATGCTGGGCTAGCCTCTCCTTGGCCTACCTTGTTAACTCTACAGTGCCTTTAAGAATATGTCGGAGTCTTTTTATATTTGGTCCCATGATTCTGGTTTAATCTGAAATACCTAGACTGCCATTATCAGAAGCTAAAGTTACATACAAGGTAACCAATTTAAAAGCAATAAGATTTTTCTCCCCTCTGATCTTAAGAAGTTTCTTGAGTTGTTCTCAGAGAATATCTCTCACTAGCACCCTTTGATATATAAATGACTTTTTTAAAATATTGAAACTGAGTTTCAGGATTTGTTTCTGTAATCTTCCTAGAGAGGTTGCACATTCCAAGGTTAAAGGTAAAGAGCGGTGTTGTCCATCAGAGATTTCGGTGGGGATGGAAGTGTTCTGTATCTGCACTGTCCTATGTGGTATCCACTGGCTACCTGTGGCTCTCGAGAACTTGAAATGTGGCTAGTGTGAATGCAGAACTAAATTTTTACTTATTAAATTTTAATTAATTTAAATTTAAATAGCCATGTGTAGATAATTAGTTTCGAGTGGATGCAGCTTAGATTAAAAGAAGAATCTCGTCTCAGTACACCGTGTGTTCTCACACTCCTGCCCACTGAAATATCCATTTGCCAGTGCTCTTGCAAGAAATACTTAACCTAAATGTGTTCAATGGATGGTATCTCACTAAATATCTTAGGCCTCGTAGAATGTTTCCATTTATTTCATAAGTGGGATGGAAGTAGACTTGTTATCCCAAGTGGGCCATGTAAAACTAAAGTCACTCGATTTACTTTCTAACATGTATTTTTCTTTGCAGGGAAAGGGGCGTATTCGTCGAGGAAACTATGCAAGTCCATCTTCTCCTGTTGTAGTTCAGTTGCCCTCCATGTCTGATGTCCCAGAAGAGACGTTGACTAATGAGGCAGCTATGGAGACTGACATCACAGACCAGCAGCAAGCAGCTATGCAGCAGGAGGAGAGAGTACTCACTGAACAGATTGAGAACCTACAGAAAGAGAAGTGAGTTTCCAGGAGGAAAGGGAGTGACCAGTTGTTATCCATCTTCATTGTCTTCCTTCTATCCTTTCTTTATTTTTCCTTATTTATTAAATATCTCCTGAGTGTCAAGCACTATGTCAAGTGACACAGGGGATGTGGAGATGACAAAGACATGTTGCCTGTACTCAAGTAATAGTGTGAAAGTTGTCACCACAAGGAAGGAAGTTCTATGAGCAGGGAGATCTGAAGCTGCTACAGTGATGATTCTAGACAGGCTGACGGGGACAGTGTGTCAGTCTTAGCCAGGATTCCTAACAAGTCAGAGACCAGCCTTGGTGAACAGATTTGTCTTATAGGAGGAATAAGGATTCCCAGGCTTAGACAAAGTCTCTTCCAAGAATGGGCATTACTCAGAATTCTGTGAAAGACAGTTATCATCCAAAGATCAGTACAACCACGGGGCCAGCAACTAGATGGACAGGTTAGGGTGGCACCTCTAGTGGAGGCCGGGGTACTGGGTAGGGAATTTGTTGCAGTTTAGGAGAGGGACAGATAAGCAGCTCTGTGGCCTCCACCATCACTGGAGCAAGGGTGAATAACACTAGATCTTGGGATCATATGAATATCCCATGGTTTTCCCTGAAGGTACTGTGTACCCGTTCTGAGTGACAGTGATGACCCTTAAGTTTTAAAGGGATTTTTATTCCTGAGTTATAGGATCGCAGGTTTGAGAGCTTGATTCATGTGGGGATCTGAGTCTGTTAAAGTACTTTCACCTGTGAGGACTGATTCTTGATTTAGGCAAGCCGAAAAAGCAGCTGGGGCCAACTGTGCAGAATGTGATAAGGCAAAAGTGCAGTATGCTGACTGGGCTATTTGATATCAGAATGATCTAAATGGAAGACCTACTCAGCTTAGATAAATGTGGTGTTGGAGATGTGGAAGGATGAATAAGAATTTGTAGGAAGGAGAAAGTCCAAAGAGAGGGAAAAAATAGGAGCACAGTCTCAGAGGTGTGAATGCACATGGCTTATGATAAATGTATTGCCGTAATGAGTTTCTGGTGAGATTATCCTTGAAAAGGTTATCTGTGAATCTCAAGCTAGGTATTGGAGGTATTGAAGTATGAATAATGAAAGCTAGGCAGAATGGAAGCGAACCTAAATGGTTCTGAAAAGGAAGAGACTTGGCGAAAAAGGGAGTAAGAGTTGGAAGGATAAGGAGGTTGTGGACAAGTGGAGTATTGGATTCAAAGCTGGTATATTTCCAGGTAATAACAAACTCTAGGATCTGCTCTTTGGAGAAAGTTGTCTATATAAAGTGGAGGAAAGGTTGTTAGAAGGTGCAGACATAAAGGAACTTTGGTGTTAGGGTATTAAAGTAAGCTGTTACAAAGATATTGATTGAATTAGATTAGGTAATGTCAGGCATAGTGAGAACGCAAGATTAGGAGCCAGATACCAAAGACTTCAGGGAATGAGAGAGCATGACTGAGGTAGGTCTGTGATTGATGAAGAGAATAGAGAATCTATGAGTGGAGATGGCTTAAACTTCAAAGGAGAGAAAAGATAAATCATTGTTTTACTTCATCCAGAGGCCTTTCTCTGGTCAAGATAGAGAGTATAATCTGTAGCCAGTTAGTAAAGTTTAGGGGAAATAGTTTAAAAGCTGGAAGGAATCTTAGAGATTATCTGGCTTAATCACTTTGTTTTGTAGATGAGGAAACTGAGGTCCAGAGAGAGGAAAGTACTTTCCTGATGCATTATGAATGAGTTTAGAACCTTCATCTCCTTATTATCAGCCCGGAGTTCATTTTACCGAAAGAGCTGACAGCTGCAGCATCTTTCCCCACCTCATCCTTAGCCCTGTTATAGGTCCAGCCTTTGCTATCAGTTTTTCCTTTGGTCCGTGTAGTTTTAGCCTTCACCATTACTATAACTTACAGAGCCTTATCGCCACCCTGCAGGGGAACAGTAAGAAATGTGACTGTTTTTGCTACTTAACTTTCCTGACTTTCATGGAAAGTCTTTTCTCTTGTCTTCTTTCCACTTCTTATCATTAATTTCTTGATTGTGTCCTACAGGGAGGAGCTAACATTTGAGATGCTTGTACTGGAACCCCGTGCCTCTGATGATGAAACTCTTGAGTCTGAGGCTTCCATTGGGACTGCTGATAGCTCAGAAAATTTGAATATTGAGTCTGAAGGTGCCATCTCTGAGAAATCAGGTAAATGAACATGTTAGTCCAAAGACTCCAGATTTGTTTTGCAAAGGACGATTAAGGATTCCAACGCTAAGACAGTCTCTTTCCAGAATGCCTTGACCTTATGTGAAAAGGTGACAGAGTCCTAAGGAGTTGAAATATACTGATCTTTGTGAAGCTTCCATATAAATCATTCATTAGAGAAAGTTTTCATTGTAATGTACCTTTTTGGGAATTTAATGTTTTCTCCTGCATTTACCAGTGAAAAGCCAGTTACCACAACAATGTTGTCTTACTGACCCCATTATCTGTTTTCTAAGGATCGTAGATTTTTAAATGATAGTGACAGTTGTAGGCCTCTTCAAATGGCATAGTCAAACTCTAGACTTCCTTGGAGTTGATTCTGAAATGATATGCAGAAATGGATGGTAAGTTCTTCCTGAATTATGCACAAAGTAGGTCAGGCTGATCCCTCCAAATTGTAGTCCACCCAATTTCATGTATGAACAGTGACACATGTTCATTACATGATGATTTGCTTTAGAGGGAACTGTTGTTTACAACTCTGATCTCTTTTCTGCATTAGAGAGAAGCTTAGCCTTTAGCTCCATGAAGGCAGCCAACAAGTCTGAACCTTCTACCCAGTTGCGAAAACAGTTCAGAAAGCAGCATGACTCTTTAGATTCAGTGGACTCTTCAGTCTCCTCGTCTAACACTGTATCTTCTCACGGGACCAGAAAACGATTTCAGATTTATTCCAAATCTCCCTTCTACCGAGCTGCCTCAGCCAGTGAGGCCCTGGGAATGGAAGGGCCATTGGGCCAGGCCAAATCCACGGAAGACAGGCCTCAGTTCATCAGCAGAGGAACCTTCAACCCTGAAAAGGGCAAACAAAAATTAAAGAATGTGAAAAATTCTCCTCAGAAAACCAAAGAGACCCCAGAAGGGACAGTCGTGTCTGGCCGCAGGAAAACCGTGGACCCGGACTGCAGCTCCACACAACAGCTAGCTCTCTTTGGAAATAATGAGTTTATGGTCTGAACTGGCAAATGAGTATCCCTTCATGGCTACAAAGTGGTAAACATGCCACATCTTTGGGGCCTCTTCTGATCACCTCGTCCACAAGTAGTTCATCTTAAATGTGATCCTGCCTCTTGCCCAAGCATACAACCCAGACCTTGTGCGCTGGACTCCGGGGCCTCTTGCAGAGATGGAAGGGCCTTTTTGAAGCCTGCTGGGGGTGGTGCCAGCTGTGCCTTGGCTGCTGTATTTGACTAGAGATTTCACTAAACAAAGCCACCTAGGGCCTGGAGCTTTGGGTCAATTGTGGAGGTCTTTGTAGTTGCCTCTCTCCCATCTTCTTTCACTTCCCAGAGGTGGGCATGGAACTGGGGGGTACATTGTGGGCCTGAGGGACCCACTGATTTATGTTTGAAGAGAACATAAATCTTTCTTAACCATGAAAGCAAAAACCATTGGGTTTATTTTGAGATAGTTAGGAGGTGGGGTAGATATACTTTTTTTCCCCAAGGATTTATAAGCAAAAAGCCTAAGCCCCTCTATTTTAAGATTTTTGAAAAAAACTCCAATGTATATTCTGGGGAAAGTAAAAGCAATTGTTTTCATTAAGCCATCAGAGCATGTCTCAGACATCTGGGTACACAGTGAAAAAGAGAGCACATGTTTTGTTTTTTGATGATGTCGATGTAATAATAATTCTGGTTTAACTCCTGGTTAGTTCCTGCCAAGTATATTGCATGGGCTGAAGATTCAGTAGCCATACTGTTCTCATATTCCTTGGTCCTAGGATCAAGTTCCTCTGATTTTTTTTAAATGTCCCAGAGATATGGTGATCCCTAAACATGAGGGTTTCACCCTAATCCATCCAGGCTTTTCTCTTTGTATAGATTAAACTGAAGATCACATATTCATGCTGGTGAATTTCAGCCACACATTCAGACAGATAATGTGACCATTTAATCACTTCTCCCAAAACATTCACACACAGTACTGCATGAATAAGTAAGTGTTACGGAAAGCTGCCAAAAACAAGAGAAAAGTTTTAATATGACCCATCTAACTTTTGTCTTCTTTTCCTCAGACCATCAGTATTAAATAGGTTTAAAAAAAAATCAAGGACTACTTGAAGCTATTTTTGTTAATATTCTGGTTACTGAAGTTTACTGTAAATATGTATATATAGTGTGCATATTTCTTTTTAACTTTATGCTTTCCTCCTCCCCATGGAATTTCTTCCTACAGATTAGAGATCATTGGACAGGGAGGTGAGAGCCACTCATCCCTGGGTTGAGGGACAAGTCAGACCGTCTTTCACCACTGGGTGTCTCCATACACCTGAGCTATAATAGCATTTTAAGCTTCTTAGCATTCATGGGATTAGAAATCTGTTTTTGCTATTTATGATATATGAGAAATGACACATGATACCCTTTCTTGAGATAAATATGTGAAAATGTTTATTTTTGAAGTTACTAAATACTTCTTGTCTAACTACCACGTGCACTGTTCTGAAAAAGAGCCTTTACCATCTGTAACCTGAATTTTGGTTATTTGTCCTTTTCATGCCTCTTTGATTTGAAGTTATGGAAACATTAAGGCTTTCGTTAAGGCAGAGTGTCTCCTGTTACACAACACTGAACCTCATGCCACTGCCTGAGTGGTTATTGTCAAGCCCCGGAGGTGACACTTGGAACATCATTCTGAGTGGCAGCTAAAGGTAGCAGGAATCTTAACCTGTCCCTGGTTTGGGAGCTAGGGAAAGGAATCTTTTGAAATCTCCAGAATGATGATGGTTAGTGAGTAAATATTCAATTTTATATCCCGCAAACATCTGCCACCTTGTTTCTGTTGTCCTAAGGAGTAATAAATGTAAAGCCTTTAAAAATCTGAATTCTGGAGAATCTTCTAGAGGAAAACCCAACCCCTCAGCATGGTTGTGTCAAAGTGGGATCGCTGCTGCTCCGGGCCCTGGCCAGGCCACGCGGTCTCTTCCAGTATTCGTGGGAGAGTAGTGTTCTTCTGGGCAGGACTGCTACACTCCACTTGCTCCAGACATTGGTTAAGTACCCTACAAATAAAAAGAGATTACCCTTGTTGAATAATTTTCTTTGGCCCAGAGAAATGGACTGGAGAACACATCTCGGCAAATGTTCTCCTTCTAAATCTTTGTGGATTTTGTTGTTGTTGTTGCTGTTGTTTTTTGCAAAATAAGTTTTTGGCAGTTAAAAAACTACTTATATCAGTCACTTTATAGGAACTCAGCAATGGATGTTAAGAGACTTTATAATTTTTCTCAGGGACCTGAAACCTGAATTTGGATAAAATTAAATAAAAAATACTTGTTTTTCGGTTGCTAGATTTGTGGATTTCTAGTCATTTAACAAGATGCCAGAAAGGAGGGTGGTGGGGAGAAAAGATCACGTAATTGTAAGATTGGGAAGGAAGTGTGGGACCCTCCCTATGAAGGAAAGAAAGCCTGTCTTATAGGACAACAGGCATTGTTGGCTTGGAAAGGAGATGAAGCCATAACTCTTAAAAAGTGTGAGAACTAAGTGCTGTATCTCCTTCCATTTGATCTTAACGGGTTCTCTCCTGGTTAAAGTTATGTCACCACGAAGTGATGCATGCATTATAGTCACTTACGATTAAGATATTTAACTTTGATACATGTCACATCTGTGTTTCCTATTGCTTCTCCTTTGCTTGTTTTCTTTGATCTCAAATGCCTCAAAAAAAAAAAAATCCTTGCATGGCAGCCACGAGGCAGCCCCCCACTTGGAGCCCATGCCCTGAAATGCAGAGCATTCTGTTTTTGTCACACATTCCCAGCCCCAAACAAAGCCTGGATTTTTAATTCTCCCTGTAAAGCCAACATATTCCTTATCATGGAAAATGTAATGGAAACAGAGAAGTGTAATTTTGGGATCATACTAGGTATCAACAAAGTAAAGCGAATTAATAACTAATACAGGAAGGGTTCAGGGAGGTGACATGCTTAGTTTGTAATGCACCTTGTACTTCCTGCCGTTTTAATTATTTTGCCACTCTGGGCTTCTGAGAACACAAAGGGAGATACAGCTTCCCTGAGTCTTACAGAGGCAGAGGGACCAGAATTCAGGGAATGGGACCAGAAGCCTCTCCTTGTGCTTCAGAAACCAATTACAGCTCTTGCCCTGCTGGGAGGTTAGTGGAGACCTCTCTATTCTATCACAATAGGGTTGTTTTCATGTCAAAGACAGAAGAGGGTCCCAGAAACTTGCTGAAAATAAGAGGTCCAGCAAGATGCCACAGGCCTACTGCAGTGCCTGTGGGCCATGGTTTGTTGTTTTTTTTTTTAACTATAATAAATGTGGACATTTCACAAGCACTTTGGTGAACCGGAGAGAAAAAAGTATCCTCAGGATGTGTTCAAAGCTAAGAGTTTTAATTTTAAAAAGAAATATAGTTCAAATGGCTTCCCTCATCCTTCTCTCTTTTTTTCTGTTAATGGGGAGCTGGACATGCATATGTCATTCTGTGTCAGCCCATAATTTTGTGACAATTCCCCAGCGCTGTCTCCAGTGCCACGCTAGCTGTGATGGTGAAATTTCTCTGTATTTGTGGGAGTCCTCTGTCTCTATGCCCCTAAAATACTCTTCACTACTTTCCTCTGGAACCACTCCTACATTTGATTTGTTTTTAAAGGGTAACAGCAAAATGATCACTGTGGACATGGATCTGTTAGGTCTTGTTGGTCTCTTGGTTGAAACTGTTTTCCAAAAAGCCCCACTAAGGGGCCTGTCACCTTGCTATCCATCCATCCTTGATACCGATTCATCAGCCCTCTTAGGTCATCTAAAAGTTGCACCTTTTGAACCAAGTAGTTGTATTCACTAGGGGAAAGGTGTGTATTACACATTAGTATTATATTATTTTAATGGATTTAAAGTAATTTATAAGTATGCTGAGTGTAAATTTTAAAAAGACTATTGTAAAAGGACATATCCTGTGATATATAATATTTTACTGTTAAACAGAATAATTCTATAAGAAGAATGATTTCACCCACGGAACTGATTGCTGATACAATCAACAGGCACTTTGTAATTTCCTTTTTTTTTTTTTTTGAGGGGGGAGTGTAACATCATCTGTATAAAGTCCAGTTTGTGTCACTCAAAATATGCACTGTATGCCTACACAAAAGCAGCTTTGATGAACAGATCACTCCAATGGCTCATTAAAGAACAAACGCTTCCAGAAGCAGAAATACGTGTGGTTTGTTTTCTGACCGTCCTGGCTCCTGCCCCAACTTGCTCCAACCTGATCCCAAGAAACAAAGAATTTTGTTAGTTAAACTGATTTTTGTTTTAAAGGAAAGGACTTAAAATTGACAAAGTGCAGAGATGGGAGTTACTGGAAGTCAAATGAATCCAAGCGAAGGTGAGATTCAAGCTGTTCATTTTCTGTAATGGACACTAGCCGCAAGCTGGGCAGGGAAGACAATAAGTCTACATTTAGGATCCTCACCGAAAAGGGACCCGAGGAAGTAGCAACGTCTGCTAGTAGAGGGCCCAAGAACTCAAACCCAGTTTGTTTTTGTTCTGCTGCTCGACTGCATGACTTGGGGAGAGTCATTTGCCCTCTCCGAATGTTCGTTTTCCTATCTGGAAACGCGTTCTCTTTCCCCAGGTCTACTTCCTGGTTAACTCCTACTGACTCTCAGGTCTCAGTGTGAAACAGTTCTCCTCGGAAATTTCCTCTTTTACCTTGAACCGGGTTAGATGTGTACTCAGTAGCTCCTGGTATTTGTGGTATTAAAAAAAAAAAAAAAGAGCCTGTTCGATTTAAGCTTTGCAAGGCAAGAAATGTGGCTTTCTCTCTGGCTCTTAGGTTCCCTAGCACCTAACAAAAGCTGCCAGCACTTACATATTGGATAAGAGCGTTGAATGAGATCAGAGTTTCTCAAATGCCAAAGCAGGTCTAAGGTAAAAAGGGGAAAAAAATGTAAATTTTTCCCTAACACCAATATTATTCAGTTTTTAAATTCTGAGATTATCCTTCCTACTTCTTTTTAGAGTTTACATTTACATTTTTGCGTTAAATTCCATCAAAATGGTAAGGATATAGTGCATTGTTTCTTTAAATTTCCTTAAGTGTCCAAATAAAACCTAGAAATGCCACTTGTAAAACTTGGCCCTGTGATTACTGAATTTCCAATAAACCTTTCCAATTATGAAGATGAGAGCATGGAGGTGTATGGAGATGCAAGTTATGAAGAGACCAAAGCTTTGACTTTTTTAAAAAAATTGTTCTTTCTCCTAGATTAGGAAGCAGTGCAGTGTCTTAGAGCCAGGGACGTAACCATGCATGTTGATAAGATACTTGTGAATCTGTTTAATCTTGTAGGCATCTTGGATGCCTAGCCGAGGAGTATGTCAGTTCTCAATCCACTCAACAAATATTCACCGAGCACCCGTCAGCACCGCTGGGGGTACACTGGTGAACAAAACAAGCTCCCTGTCCCGGTGGAGCTTGTGTTTTAGTGGGGAAAACCAGTGATGCCCACTTGACAGAGACTAGACATCCCTAATAACTGGATTCCCCTATCAGGCTACATTCATTGATTAGAATGGTTGCTTCTTGGCATCTTTGAGTCTTTCTCTGCCCTTTCTACCTTTAAATGGTCTGACGATTCTGGCTGAAAAGAAAGGCCCAGATAGGCCCACATACTTCTGCGTGCTTCATGACCAAAGACATTTCTGTCATTGAAGGCAAACAAGAGCTTTCATAGCATCACCTTGCCTAGCAAGGGTCCTAGATGCAATGAAAGAGAGCTGTTACCCATCCGAATTTCAGTGAACCATTTTACAGTGAAAGGTTGGATAAATCCAGGAATCAACAGAGCTGCACTGTAGTAGGAAAACAGAAGCCACTCAGTATATTCCAGGTGAGAAAGACTTCATATAGGAATTAGGGACTTAACATAAACCTTGGAAGAGCTGGGGAAACCAAGGTCAGAGAGGCTCCCACAGAAGGTTGGGAAAACCAACACAGACCGCAGCCAAAATGTCCAGAGTTCCCTAAGAGCTCACCTGGAAGCTACCACGGTTCTAAAGAAGGCTTCTGTGAGATCTCCATCACACAGATTCTGCAGCAACTGCCTCTGGAGAACAATGGCTTCTCACTTACCTTCCACATCTCATGTGAGTGCCCTCCTCCTCTTAGCAAACCACTGGGGAAGGGATTCTGGGAAATGCAGTTCCTGGAGTCTCTGCAAGGAACACAAGACCTTGGCGGGGGAGGGGTGGGAGTTGGGTATTGATGCCAGGTTGACAGTAGACAATCCAGCTTACACCTCTAATTCCCCAAGCTTTTCTACTGGAGATCCCAAGCAATTTCCTTCCCAAGTGTAGAACTGCACACATCCCAGATACTACCTGGAGAACTTCAGCAAGCTGCCTTAGCAGGCTCGTTCTCAAAAGCAAGACCGTAGAATAAATGTACAGGATACATGTCTGGTTCAACCACGTTTCTTGCTAAAGTGCCTTTGCTCAGGCTTTCTACATAAAGGCCTTTAAACCTTATGGATAAAACCTCTGATAGGGAATTGGCTAGTTTAATGACATTATAGATATTAAATGACCCAAGTAACTGAGGCAAGTCTGGTACTTTTAGAAGATGAAGAGTCTCAAGTAGTTTGAGTGCTTAAGTGTGATGAGCTTAAGCTGGACAGGGTTTTCCATACTCTTTCCTCTCTGGGCACCGACCTAGCTATTGTCATTTCCAAAGCACAGTGTTCTGAACCATTCTTCTTCCATCAAGATAGGATAGCTCCGTCAGCTAGGAGAATTCACACACAGGCCAAAGAGCAAGAAACCCCTAGGATTTCACGGATTTCTCACATGACCTTTTCCTTCTTGACTTCAAGCATTTCTTCTTTTAAGACGGAAAATGTGACAGACTGTTTGATGGATCCCAGGGTTAGAGGGGGTGTGGGGAGGAGGCAGTGCCAGAATTGAGCAGAGTTAAGATTTTCACTTATAAATGGGGCTGATTGGTCCCTCCCCCAGAGTTAATCTGAGGATTAAATAATAATGTACAATCAGTGCTCAGTTCACTGTCTGGTATATAAAGTTCCTGATATATGTTATCTTTATTATTATTATTATTATTATTATTTTCTAGGTTTCTGGGTCTGTCTTTGAAAAGGACTGAGGTTTGTCTTAGTTTCATCTTTCATCAGGAATTAAGAAGTTGAGATTCCCTTCGCAAGAAATGCCTTGAGCTACCTTGTGTTGAGTTGGATGGTGTTCACTTTTATTTATGGAGAGGTGAGGAAGGCTAAGAAAGAGAAAGATCGAGAGAAGCCATGGAATGGTGCCATCTGGAGAGAAGCTGGGTTGTTGAACCCTGTGGGAGATGTTTCACTAGGCTTGAATTCATTGCACCTAGACTCCGACTTGGAGTGGAAACCGCATGGAACCCAAGACCCTATGCTCATTCCTTCGATGTCCTCAAAAGGAGAGCCTTGGCCACATTCATTTTCTCGTTTTTGTGTTTTTACTTTTTTAATCGAGGCCTAACATAATACAGTGAAGTACACAATTCTTACATGCACAGCCTAAATAAGTTTTATGAATGAATAAATTTGCGAAACTACCACCCAGATCAAAATAAAGAACATCTCTAGCACACCAGAAGGCTCCCTTGGGCCCCTTCCCAATCATCCCACCTCTCGCCCCAGAGGTAACCACTATTCCAACTTCTATCACCATTAGTCTTTGTTCTGGAACTTGTGTAAATGAAGTTTGTGCCTGGCTTCTTTCGTTCAACTTTTATGCCTGTGAAGTTAACCCGTATCGTCACATGTATTGGTAGTTCATTCTTTTTTATTTTTTTCCATTATATGAATATAGTATAATTTATTAACCCATTCTACTGTCAATGTACATTCTAGGGCTATTATGAAGAAAACTGCTATGAATATTCTCGTAATATCTTTTGGTGGACATTTCTGCCAGGTACACACACCTGCAAGTGGAATTGCTGGGTCACAGGCAGGCAAATGTTTAACTGCAGTAGATTGTTTTCCAAAGTGCCTGTACCCATTTCACTTCTGCCTCCATTAGTTTTTGAACATATCACAGAGGAGCTTTTCCATTGGAGTATTCCCTATGGTCTTGCGGAAAAAGAGGAGCTCAACACGTTCAGAAGTGATAAACCTCAAAGACGGGAGGAGCAGGAGCAATTTCCCGAACCTGAACGGGAGAGAGGACACCATCAGTTTTACTATCAGCTTTCTGAGCAGAGGGTGGTGCCCTCCTAGGAAAGGCAGGGGGGTGGGGGGGGGCAGGGGAAGGGGAGGAGAGGACGGGAGAGGCACCAGGGAGTGTAAAGAGGAATTTCAAGGCAAAGCCCCATTCACTAGAGGCGTTGCTGTGGCCCGCCTCCAATGTGTAGTTGAGGAATGCGATGAAATAGTGAATAAATACTTTTTATTATGTGTAAAGATTATAAAGTGAGTTCTTTATACTTGTAATATATGTGAGCATATTATTATTAATCATGTATATGATTATCATGATAATTATGTGATGATTAATACTATCTATATTTGAGTAGAATATAAATTCCCCTTGAGAAGCCACCCAGGATAATAATAGAGTAACCATTAGTGAAAATGTTCCGAAGTGGAAGCATAATTTTTATGGCTGAGATACTCGTCCAGAAAATAAGTAATTGTACTTTGAAATAAGAACAATTTGCACAGAAGGCACAGAAGGTGGGTGGCAAAGCCTTAAGAGAATGATGGGATTGTACCTTCCTTGGGTAGGAGGCCTGACAGCCGGGGTCAATGCCCAATGTCGAGGAGGCTGCTTGCTCCAAAGTGAGGCCCCTCCCTGCCCAACTTCCCCCATGGGGGTGTATGAAAAACCCTCCCCCCTCACTCCCAATCACCCACTGAACTCGTTTTGCCAGCCCAAGGGCTTGCTTTCTCTTGTGAGTGCAAATAAGTAGCACTGAGCATTTCCACACCCCTCCCTGTGCCTTCCTCTCTTCCGTGTTTCTGATCTAAAGAGGTTCAGGAAGAAGTAGCTATGAAGTCAAGTGGAGAAATTGGTTTTCACCCTACAGGAATCGAGTCACTAGCTGGTCTGAAATTAGATCTAATGGGTCACAACCAGTCTTTAACATACACAAGTATGAGAATAAATTATACAAAGTAAGGGCAGGTATTATTTGGTGGAAATTTGTTTCACTGTTTATGTATGTATTGGGTAATGATGGAAATTGTTTTTCTTCTGAGTAGTGTTGTTTTAAAAACTGAAATATGCTGGCCTAGAGAACCCAAAATCACTCTGTTCTGCCTGTCGTTGGTACTAAACTGCTATAGAAGTAACACAGAAAATCTTAATCAGAATTTTGAAATTTGACACAAAACCAGCATGCCCTGACATCTCTGGGAGCTGATCCGGGCAGAAACGGCTTAGAACAGCTTCTGCTCTCTGCTGTCTGTGATGGCCATTCTCAGGCTGCTAGGTCATCTTGGAACAGTGTTCTTCCTATGCCTATAAGCAGCAGGAATCCTTCTGTGCATTGTTCTTTGACTCTTTTTTAAAGGGGAATTACCTCTCTTGTGACCATTTCTTAGATTAGAGGTGATTCGAGGATGTCCATGTTAGCTTCAGAGAGAACTGCTGGGAGCCCCCAAGAGAAGACAGATAATATGGTCTAAAATAGCCACTAGATGCCTGGCGGGCAAGTGGTCCAACCTTGCAGAGGCTCCACTGTGTCTGCTAGTGCTGGGCTAGCCGGGCAGGGACACAGCACTGGCTCCCGCCTGCACCCTCCCTGCAGACACACTCTCAGCCTACCGCCCCCAAACCAGCTGGGGCCGGGCTCTTCTCCTTGCACATGGCTTATCTAAGTACATCCCAAGGAGATGTCCCTCTGTACCTCCATCAATCTTCTCATGTTCCCTCAAAACTATCTTTGCCTCCTGACTTTCGTGTTTATTTCAGGGCTACCTCTTCCCCCAAATAGCTCCTCTTTCCTTATATCCACCCAAGTGCCAAATCTGACCCATTCCGGCTCCTGCAGGCTCTCGCATCTGTCATCTCCTTTCCACTCCCAAGGAGCAGACTCCCCTGGGTGACGGCAGCATCCTCCGCACTCGCTGCCACGCCAGTCCACATGAAGTCCAGCTCAGTACACTACACCCTCCCGCTTGAAACCTGCAGTGGCTCCCCTCTACCTGCCAAATCAGATATGGCCTTGGCCGACATTCAAAGTCCTGAGCAGGCTGGTCCCCCAGTGCCATTCTGGCTTACTCTCCCACCTTCTCATGGGCAGCAATCTGTTGTACCTTCCAAATGGGGCTCCTGTCCTAAGATCACATCCGACTTTGCTCTCTCTCTGTCTCTCCCTTTGCAAATGATGGTTTCTCTTCTTTTAGACCCTACCTTTCCTCCCAAGTCCAGCCCTGCCTCCACAAAGTCCTTGTCAGTTCTGCTGTACACCCCCACTCCCAATGGGTCTCTGTCTCCTTCAGATCCATGCAACCTCCCAATACCTGACCAGGGCGGTTCTCTGATCGCTGTGCCGAGCATCCCTGGAAGGCAGCACCTTTGTATTATGCATTTTGGTCCCCACTCCCTGGGCCTGGCATAGAGTAGATGTTGGATATGTGCTGATTCAGCTGAGACACTGTTTCTGTCTAGTAAGTGCAGCCTTGAGGTAGAGCTGAGAGGTGGGCAGGGGATGAAGAGGTGAAAGGATAAATGGATAAGGAGGCACGTGCTCAGGTCACCTCACAGGCTGGCTGGGGTGGTGGGCCTTGCTGTGCTGGCTCAGCATCACTTGGGACTGGTCCTGCAAGGCCTCCACGTGCTCTGGATCCTTCAGGCCCCGCGTTTCTGGAGAAGAGCAGCAGTAAGGAGTGAGCTCATCTCCCAGCCTGCCCTGCCCCCTTCACAATCAGCCAGGGCCCTACGCCTCTCCCCTCCTGCCTCCCAAGGGAAGACGTCTGCACACATCTGGGCCTAAGTGGGGTGATGGAGGGAAAGTGAAAGGCAGAAGGAAGTCACCGGAATTCTCATTCTTCATCCCCAAACACTTCTCTGGACGGAAGGCTTAGACAAAGATTCAGCTACCTGGTTTGAAGAGGACAAGAGCCTTCATGCAAGCAAATTCCGTGGGGTCCACCGCCAAAGCCCGAAACCGTAAGATGGTTTCCTGCAGGATACGCATCTCTGCACTGGCCAGTGCCAGCCGGCCCTGGGAGCTGCCGGCAGCCGAGGCCTCAGGTGGGGCCAGTAGCGGACAGCTGTCCAGTGGCAGGGACCACTGTATGGCTCCAAGGAGGAAGAGTTCACTCCATGCCTCTTCCAGCAGGATCACCTGTGCTCAGAGAGGGAGTAAGTGTGATGGCTAATACACAGCATCCCTGGCTCAGCCTGCAACCTCTGGCACTTTGTTGGGTTCCCTAGGAAAGGAAAGGCCGGTCCTGGGTGCCCAGAACATTCTCTTGACCTCTGCCTGACATCAGCCAGGGGCCCAGAGCTCTGGCCTAGCAGCCTAGGCTCTAAGACACTCTGTGTATTCCATCCAGAGATGTACCTGGAACACTTATGAAAGCCTAGAGCTGTGAGAAGTTGGGCAGCCTCACGACACTCCCCTATGAGCCCCCTAAGTTGAGTGTACTAGGGAGGCACCACCTGCTGCATACAAACCACTGGCACAGGGCTCAAACCCTTAGTGTGTCTCTCTTCTGGTTTATGATGACAGGTCAGTCTGCTTGCCCACCAGAAGCCCACAGGCTGAGCTGAAATTCAAGCCCTGAAGTCAGAGGCCTGTGTACCCCCAGGCAGCCCAGAGCCACCTACTCATGCTGTTCAGGGTGTACAGACACCCTGTCACATATAATGTCTGTAGGACCTAAGTTTTTTTCTAGGAAGAAAGAAGACCCAGGAGCCACAGGCACTGCCTTCAAAACCCTGGTCTCTGTGTGTCCCTGGCCATCATTGTCCCTTAGGTGTGTACCCCAACCATCATCATTGCCCAGACAGGTGAGCAGCCCCAACAGTCACATTCCTGAGACATGTAGCCTTAACCATTACTAACTCAGAAGCATGTGTGACCCAACCATCACCATCCCTAAGCTGCATGTACCTCCAATCATCACTTGCACAGGAATGTATATCCCCTCAGCCCGGCTGACTTGTGGGGGCCGCCTGACGGGTGTACCTGGTCCCGGAAGGGCAGGTTGGAGAACACGGGTAGGTTCTTGGCCCACTTGACAGCCATGAAGAGCAAGCGAGCCGATGTCTCATGGATACTGTCCAGGCCACAGGGGGAGGAGGAGGAGTATGGAGATGAGGGGAACTCGGGGTCGTTGCTGGTGACATCGATGTTCTCATCAGCTGTTGGAGGAGGAGGCTCTGCATCGGCCCCTGCTCTTCAGCAGGCAGCAGGGGGTGCTCATAGGCCTGAGTGTAGGATAAGGGCTGGGTGCTGGGGCCCCGCCATGACCCAGGAACTTGGCCATCCTCCCACTTACCATCTTCTGGCTCCAGCTTAGCACAGGTTTCAGCGGTTATAAGGCTGGCCATGAAGTGGTGGTGCCCTGGAGGTGTGAGGGCCCCAGGCCCCAGGGCTCTGGCTGCAGAAACAGGCACTGGGCCCCGTGGGCTGGGCCCCGCCGTGGCCGGGGGAACCACCAGCGGCTCCAGCTGAGGCTCCCTATCTGACTCCATGCTGTCCAGGCGGACCTGGGCTGTACTTCGCGGCTGGCGCTCATTCTGCACCGCTGGGGAGGCAGGAAGGGTCAGGACACCCCACGGGTCACGTGCCCTCATTTCTTGTCTCCGCATTGAATCCCCGACTCACCGTCCTGGTTCATACCCGCCTGCAAGCACTTCTTCAGTCGGCAGGCCTGGCACTGGTTCCGGTGGGCTTTGTCCACAGGGCACATCCCTGCCCCCACTTGGCACCTGCAGGTGGAGGGAAGCCCCAGGTATCAATGTCCTGCCTAGGCCCTGAACCATGGGCTTTGGACACGTTCGCCGTAACTGTGTCTTCTCTGAATCCACCATCCCTCTGCAGGAGGCTGGCAGGGCTCTCCCACGCGGGGGGCCTGCCCTCCCTCACCTGTAAATGAGCCTCCGTCTCACGCTTCTCTTGAAGAAGCCGCTGCAGCCGTTGCAGGCGTAGATGCCATAGTGCTTCCCACTGCTGCTGTCTCCACACACGCGGCACTGGAGCGAGGGGCCCACGCCTGAGGGGCAGGGGCGGGGCTGGGCGGGGGCAGGATCGCTCGCCCTCCCACCTCCTCAGGGACCACCCTCTACCCCTCATTCCCTTTCCCATCTGGAAAAGTGTCTCCTTTAGCATACGGCCCTCAGCCCTCCTACCCTCTCGCCTTCCTCAATGGCCAATTTTCAACAAGAGAGTACTTTCCGCCTGCACGCACGTCCCACCTCCCACTCCTTCTCTCTGCAGGTGGCATCAGGCTCCATCATCCCACAAAAACATTCTCCACAACACCACTGGGACCTCTGCTGACAAACCCCAAGGGCGCTTCTCCCTTCTTTTCTTCCTATCGGCTGGGCTGTCCTGTCCTGGCTCTGCTGACCCCCACGTATCTAGGATTCTGGATTTGCCAGCAGGTCCCTCACACTTGCCCACCCCTTAGGTCGGGGCCTGAGTCGCTCTGGCTCCTTTCATGAGGCACGCTTCGCTCCTCAAAGGTCGAGACCCTACCTCCAGGAAAGTCATACCTGTCTTCTCCTCCCCCAGACCCCATCTGCCTGGAGACTCCTTCCTGGAGGTGGCCACAGATGTCGGCACAGCTGCAGCCATGTCGGAGCTTGTGGGCACTGTTGGCCGAGTCCCGGGAGGTTCCCAGGGCAGCCTCCACCTTCCTGCCTGATGGAGGCCTCCCGGACGCTGAGCCAGGCAGCCTCTGCCTTCCTCTCTCCACCTCCGTCCCTCTGTTTGTGCCCCTGTCTCCCTCCTACACCTACGTGTCCCTTTCCCTGGCCCTGGTGATCCCCTTCTGTATTTGTCTCTCCCCCTGTCTGTCGTCTTGCCCTCCTGCCTCCTGTCCTCTCGGTCTGAACTTAGGAGCTGCCCCAACTTCCCCTCGCTGCAGCAGCGGCTCTGGCTCTGGGAGATTTCTCCCAGGGTAGCTTATGATCCTCTTAATCTTTACTGTCTCCACAGGGGATCAACTGGCCACACCTGCAGCACTACCAAGGTGCCCCCGAAGCCGGTCAGTTCCGCTGGCCCCGCTCACGCCCCCTTGCTGCCTGGGTCCCTTCTAAACAGTGTTTTCAAGCTGTCTGCCATCCAATGCCAAATCTCGAAGAGGGGTGTGGACTCCACTTCCTCCAGGACTTGACTTTTTTTGAGCTGATCGGTATGCTTCTGGGGACAGTGTGTGTGGCCGAGGCGTGTGTGCCTGTGTTTGGCTCTGCGCATGCAGTGCTTGCTGTGTGGGTCCTGAGTAGGCCCAGCTCCCCAATCCCTCCACATGGAACTCTTTATGGGTTCTGGTCCCCCTGGAAGGCTCCCCCCAGAGGCCCACGCAGAAGCATCTCCCCTCACACATGGAAATGGGCACAGTGTAGGGTCTGAGGCTAGTCTGGAGGCCGTTGGATGCAGAGAGTCCCCTTCAGGCCTGTGAGGCAGCATAAGAGGAGCTGGCAGGTATTTTTCTTACCCATCTAGAGAACTGGGCCTATAGGACAAGAGCAGTTGAGGATGTAGCCCTTGACTCTCAGGCGGCCTCCCCTTCTTTCCCTGACTTGGCTTCACGGTCTTAGTAGGCAGGCTGGTCCCTCAGCCATCCCCAGACCCGATCTTCCTAGCTGGAGCCCGGTGATGATTCTGAGGAGAAAAGGCTGAAAGAGGAGTCTGCCTTAGACCAAGCACCAGACCCCAGAGTGGACACAGCAGAGACAGACCCAGGTGAAAATCCCTGCTCCCTCATAGGTCAGCCACGCAGCCCTGAGCAGTGATTTAACCCGTCTGCGCTCTAGTTTCCCCATCTATGAAAAGGGGTGACAAAAGTACCTGTCTCGTAGTGTACTTAGGGACACTAAGATCATTCTCGAAGTGTTTCAGTGCCTGGTTCTTAGTAAGAATGTAATAAGGGATGGATGCTGTTGTTAGTTTACTTCTCGGCATTACTGAGAGGATCACAGAGCAATCCTCAGTAAATAGCCTTTCCTTTCCCTGTTCTTCTGTCCTTACCCCAAATGTCACCCATGACTAAGACGAAGCAGAAAGCCTCATGTTGGTCTGGAGGGGACCACACATCCTCAGCAGACCTGAGCTCACCTCCGGGGTGAGCCTGGGGCAGGGCTTGGCCCAGCCTCAGAGCCTGAAGGGGAGGGGGGCCGTGTGAAGCTTCCAGGAGGATCATGGAGTTAAGGGGACAGCGGGGGTGGGGCAGGGCCCTGTGTAAGTGGGGTTAACCCTCATTGTGACAGAGAAGCACTATTGGGGATTTGGAAAGTCAGCTCAAGGGACTTTTCAGGATAATCTGCTCTCTGGGGCTTCAGAAGATCGAGGCCACTAGGCTGAGGCCTCTTTCCTGACCTCCTCTGCCTCTGTCCTCACACTTTCACCCCGCCTCCTGTCAGGCAGCCCCTCAGGACCCTCCACTGCAAGGTCTCTAGCTTCGCCTCTTCTCCAAGGCCAAAGGCATCTCCCTTGAACTTGATTGACCGGTCCCTCTTTCCCAAAGCTCTGCTCCCCCAGTTCTTCTGGAACACGGGTCTTCTCTGTCTTCCTCCCTGCTTGGAACTTGTCAGCACCTCAGTGTGCCCCGGAGGGTGGCCTCGGCAGACCTTTCACTCCTCCCCGGTCAGTCTCGCACACGATCATGGCTTCCAAGACAACTTCACACCACACTCCTGCCGGGAGCTCCTGAGCTTCCAGCCCCAGATCCACCGGGAGTTCTGGTGTGGAGACTAACTCCACAGGCCCAGATCAAGCTTGTCTACACAGAGGTGGGCCCAGATGCACAGGACTGAGGGACTGCCTGGAGCACGCATGTGTCGCATGTGTCGGGAAGAAAGCGCCTAAGGCTGAGCTGAGGGCCTCTAATCCTGGAGATCTGGGCTGAAGGAGGGCTGCTGGCTAAGGAACTGAGAGGCAGAAACAAGACAGCACCGGCCATGGGAGCGAGGGAAGGGGAGATTCAAGGATGGAGGCATCAACCAGGTCAAGTGTCCTATGAGGTCATTTGTGTTACTAATAAAAAGAACGGGAAAGCCCGTGAGAAGAGTGCTTACGCAAATACTTGCAAATGGTATCCAGACCTCACAATAAGCCTCTAAAGAATTTATCCTTACCAGCCTCAATTCACAGGTGAGGAAATTGAGTCTCAGAGAGGTTAAACAATTCATTTCATGCAATACAGCTGCTGAGAGGTGGAGGTGATCGGGAATGGAGATACGGGGTTGAAACTTGTGTCTGATCCCGAAGCTCCTGCTTTCCACCGAGGTGCTGTCCAAGGACACCCTAGCAGAGGTAATTGGTGCCTGTGGTGAGTTGCTCTGAAGGAGGGGCAGAGCCTGTGGCCCTGGGTAGGAGGAGGAGCTGGAAGCAGAGCACGTGCTGAGAAGGGAACGAGACAGGGCTAAGATGTATAGGAAGAGAGGCATGAAGGAAAGACAGTTTTTTTTTTCTGTCAAGGGAGATAATTCACTAAAAATATTTAAGAAGAGGAATTCCTTTTAAAACAGGAGACAGAAGAAAAAGAATGCGAGAGAATAAAGATAAAGATGGAGGTGGGGTATAAATAAGCTACCTGTTACCTGAACAAGCCCAAGGGGATGGCAACGTAAACAAATATAGAAACACCACCGCTGGCAATGGCTGCAACAGCACTGCAGTACAAGTACAGAGCCAGCTTTGGCCTGGAGAGAGACCACCTGGAAAGCATCAGAGAACCCAGGGCTAAAGGGGCAGGCTTAGGAAAGCCCTTCTCCTTTTAGGTGCTCGTTCTGTATCTTCCTGGCTGTGTGAGCTTGGGCAAGTTATTCTACCTCTCTGTGTTTCAGTTTCATCTCCTCTAAAATGGGTCCACTAGTGCCCCTTTGGGGTTTGTGCTGGGATTAAAGGAGTGAGCAGGGGGAGAAGGTGGGTGGAAGGAGGCCAGAGGGCGGAGGTTAGAGGTGACCGCTGTGGGGAAGGAATTCAAGCAGGGTCTTCCAGGCAAGCTCTGAGGCCCAGCCGAGGTTACAGATGGTGAATTTACAGGTGGGCAGTGTGGGCATGTATAGTGTTTTCCCTGAAGCCCTCAGCAGGGAGGCAAATACTGGAGAAGGCAGACACCAGGACTGACTGCTCCCTGGCTTGGTTCCTCCCAGCGAGTACACGACTACACGGGAACGACCACAGGGAAGGAGCACAAGGCATCAGGGAGGGGTCCTCTAGGAAAAGTGGAGGAGGGGCTTGTTGACCTGGAAAAGTGCCCCTCCTGCTCTATTTGCCTAGTCCCCTCCCATCCTTCCAGGCTTGTTGAGGGCTCACCTCCTCCTGGCCACCCGCCCTGACTCCTCAGTCCACCTGCTCTCCCTCTAGAGGCGCCTCCAGGGCCAGAGCTTGTCCTAGATGCTGAACCTCACTCCAAGTCAACTTTCTCTCCTCAGTCCAGATGGAAGATTCCAGGGACCAGGATCAGAGTTTCTGGTGGGTTGGGCATGAGGATCACAAGGCACTTAATGGACAAGTCCGTTTTTAACTTGTCTGTATTTTCTTGACATTCTACAGTGGGTATGTATTACTTAGAATGGCAAAAAAGGAATCCATGGCTACAGCCATGCCACCCTGAACTAAGCCTGATCCTGTCTGATCTCAGAAGCTAAGCAGAGTCGGGCCTGGTTAGTACTTGGATGGGAGACCACCTAGGAAGACCAGGTGCTGCAAGCTTTAAAAATAAAAAAATAAGAGATTGTAAGCTGACAAAGTCCTTGCAATCTGTGAGGTCAACCAAGGGTTGCCTCGCCTAAAAAAAAAAAAAAAAAAATTCGTGGACATAAAAAAATACCTGCAGTGTTTGACCTGCTGGTTCTTACTCAGTTTTGACCCCTCACATCATTTCGGTCCCAGCTGAGCTCCTCTCTCCTCGCAACCCTGAGTTCCTTGGTAGGTCAGGCCCAGCCAGAGCCCTGACTGTGCAGCGAGAAAGGATGACAGCTCGGCTAGGACTAGGGCAAGGGGGTGTCTCCCGATCTGTGACCACCAGCTGCTGGAGCAGACGCCAAAGGATTACTCGGCCCAAAGCCTTGAATCTGCTGACGAAGCTGCCACAGGCCACCTTACCACTAATGCAATTATTCCCCCAGGGGACAGGTCAGCAACTTCCTTCAAACTCCCTGGAGGTCCGGGGAGG